>NC_067488.1:3820000-4132500 GCF_947179515.1 Apodemus sylvaticus
ATGAGAGAGAGAGAGAGAGAGAGAGAGAGAGAGAGAGAGAGAGAGAGAGAGAGAGAGAGAGAGAAAGCAGTGGGCAATATGGCCAAGCACTGAGCTATAATAGAAGACCCTCTTATAGCCTGTGTGACAAGGGAGGAGAGTGGCTCTGCCTCCTGGGCTTTAGCTCAGCAGTAGTGTCATTATGTCTATTTTACCTCAGCCTATTGGCCAGAGCTTCTGATATGGCCTGCAAGGGTGGGTATAAATCCTGCTCTGTGCTGTGGAGAGCCTAGACACAGGGCTCCAGAAGACTGCCACAGAGCTATCTTCAGAGTTAGCTGTTTACAGCATCTGCCTGTCCTGTGCCCTGGATGTGCTGGCCAGAGTGCTAAGGAAAATGGAAACAACATTGGTTTTTTGTTTGTTTGTTTGTTTGTTTGTTTGTTTTCGAGACAGGCTTTCTCTGTGTAGCCCTGTCTGTCCTGGAACTCACTCTGTAGACCAGGCTGGCCTCGAACTCAGAAATCCCCCTGCCTCTGCCTCCCAGAGTGCTAGGATTACAGGTGTGCGCCACCACTGCCCGTCCAGCTGGAAACAACATTCTTGATTTTTTTTTTAAGATTTATTTATTTATTTATGCATATTTGTACACCACCATTGCTCTCTTCAGACACACCAGAAGAGGGCACCAGACCCCATTACAGATGGCTGTGAGCCACCATGTGATTGCTGGGAACTGAACTCAGGACCTTGGGAAGAGCAGTCAGTGCTCTTAACGGCTCAGCCATCTCTCTAGCCCCATCACATACCTTTTTAAAGCTGTCTTACTGTTTACACACTATACTTTTTGTGAGCAATTGAAGGATATGATTTTATCTTCTCTGATGATTGATTCTTGTAATGGGTAATAATTAATAAGAGTACCACCCTACCAGGCCTCTGTACCACTCCTTCCAAGTGTCCAGTAAAGCATAACTCTTAAACTTGAATAGTTAATCAAATATATTTATGTATATAAAACTCCCAATTACATAATGATAATTTACAATGATAAAGTATTGTTCCAATATTTTTTATTTATTTTTATTTTTATTTTGAAAAGCTTGTTTTATTGAAAAAGGAAGTAAAACATTTTATGATAAAATTGAAGATTTACATGGAAAATATTTCTGATAAAATAGGAGATATATAGAAAACACGTTTCATGGAAAATTGAAGAGTAAAGTGGTAGACATAAACATTGCTAAATTAATTGAAAAAGGAAATAGAAATATTTCTGATAAAATTATAGAAAAACATGTTAAAATTGAAAATCATGGAAAATTTTATATAGATATAATAATGGTAGGCATAAAAGTATTCCTAAGTTGATTGAAAGTAGAATTATAAACATTTTCAGGTAAAATTGAAGATTTACATGGAAAATGTTTCTGATAAAATTCAAGAAATATATAGAAAAACACGTTAAAATTGACTATTTCATGGAACATTATACAGATAAAATGGTAGACACAAAAAGCCTTTCTAAATTAATTGAAGGTGGAATTAAAAACATTTTCTGAAAAAAATCAGAGATTTACATGGACTACGTTTCTGATAAAATAGAAGAAATATATAGAAAAATGTTAAAATTGAAGATTATCATGAAAAATAATGCAGATAAAATGGTAGACATAAAAAATGACTAAATTAATTGAAAGAAGAATTACAAACATTTTCTGATTAAAATTGAAGATTTATATGAAAAATAATTCTGTTAGTCTATGTCTTTTTATTGGGGAATTGAGTCCATTGATGTTAAGAGATATTAAGGAATAGTGATTGTTGCTTTCTGTTAGTTTTGATGTTATTTTTATGTTGTGTGGTCATCTTCTTTTGGGTTTTTTGAAAGATTACTTTCTTGCTTTTTCTAGGTTGTAGTTTCCCTCCTTGGGTTGGCATTTTCCATCTATTATCCTTTGTAGGGCTGGATTTGTGGAAAGATATGGTATAAATTTGGTTTTATCATGGAATATATTGGTTTCTCCATCTATGGTGATTGAGAGTTTTGCTGGGTATAATAGTCTGTGTTGGTATTTGTGTTCTCTTAGGGTCTGTATGATATCTGCCCAGGATCTTCTAGCTTTCATCATCTCCAGTGAGAAGTCTGGTGTGATTCTGATAGGCCTGCCTTTATAAGTTACTTGCCCCTTTTCCCTTACTGCTCTTAATATTCTTTCTTTGTTTAGAGCATTTGGTGTTTTGATTATTATGTGATGGGAGGACTTTTAGTTCTGGTCCAGTCTGTTTGGAGTTCTGAAGGCTTCTTGTATGTTCATGGGCATTTCTTTCTTTGGGTTAGGGAAGTTTTCTTCTATAATTTTGTTGAAGATATTTACTGGCTCTTTAAGTTGGAAATCTTCACTCTCCTCTATACCTATAATCCTTAGGTTTGGTCTTCTCATTGTGTCCTGGATTTCCTGGATGTTTTAGGTTACAAGCTTTATGTATTTTGCATTTTCTTTTACTGTTAAGTCATTTACTGTTGAGAAAGCATTGGCTTTCTATGCTATCTTCAGCACCTGAGATTCTTTCTTCTATCTCTTGTATTCTGTTGTTGATGCTTGCATCTATGACTCCTGAATTCTTTCCAAGGTTTTCTATCTCCAGAGATGTCTCACTTGGTGATTTCTTTATTGTTTCTACTTCCACTTTTAGATCCTGGATGGTTTTGTTCATTTCTTTCACTTGATTGTTTGTGTTTTCCTATAATTCTTTAAGGGATTTTTGTGTTTCCTCATTAAGGGCTTTTACCTGTTGACCCATGTTCTCTTGTATTTCTTTAAGGGAGTTATTTAAGTCCTTCTTGAAGCCTTCTATCAGCATGATGAGATCCAACTTTAAATCCAACTCTTGCTTTTCTGGTATGTTGGAGTATCTGGAACTTGCAGTGGTGGGAGAACTGGGTTCTGATGTTGCCAAGTAGCCTTGGTTTCTGTTGGTATGGTTCTTGTGCTTGCCTTTTGCCATCTGGTTGTCTCTGGTGCTGGTTGGTCTTGCTGTCTCTGGCTGGGGCTTCTCCCTCCTGTGGGCCTGTAAGTCTGTGTCTGTACTCCTGGGAGACCAGCTCTCTTCTGGCAGGGTCTGTGCACAGAAGGCTGTGGATCCGCCTGTCTCCCTGGTGCAAATGGCATCCTGAAGACCTCTGTCCCAGCTGCTCCACTGATCATATGCCCCATGAGCTCCTAGCTATTCCCCTCCAGAAAGAAGGTGTAGATCCCACCTCTGTGCTCAAAAGTGAAAGTGCTGCTGGGAGATCACTTTCTCCTCACAGAAGGCTGTGGAGCTTCCCGGCTCTCTAGTACAAATGGCGGTGAGGAGCTACCCCAATATTTTTTTTTATTGTATTTCTTTTGTTTTTCTTTTTTTTTAATTTATTGATACATTTATTTACATTTCAAATGATTTCCCCTTTTCTGGACCCCCACTCCCCGAAAGTCCCATCAGGCCCCTTCCCTCCCCCTGTTCTCCCACCCAACCCTTCCCACTTCCCTGTTCTAATTTTGCTCTATACTGCTTCACTGAGTCTTTCCAGAACAAGGGGCCACTCCTCCGTTCTTCTTGTACCTCATTTGATGTGTGGATTATGTTTTGGGTATTCCAGTTTTCTAGGTTAATATCCACTTATTAGTGAGTACATACCATGATTCATCTTTTGAGTCTGGGTTACCTCACTTAGTATGATGTTCTCCAGCTCCATCCATTTGCCTAAGAATTTCATGAATTCATTGTTTCTAATGGCTGAATAGTACTCCATTGTGTAGATATACCACATTTTTTGCATCCACTCTTCTGTTGAGGGATACCTGGGTTCTTTCCAACTTCTGGCAAATATAAATAGTGCTGCTATGAACATAGTAGAACATGTATCCTTATTACATGGTGGGGAATCTTTTGGGTATATGCCCAGGAGTGGTATAGTCCCGGCAGCATACACCATCAGCACTCCCTGAAGGTGCAAACAGGCTCCATCTGGTTCACAGACACAATCTGGGGCAGAGCACACTAGAGCTGCAAGGGCACCCAAGAGGAGGACAGCACATCAGCAATCTGCTACAGGGGAAACCCAGCCATATAGTGTTGCAGTAATAGCCCCAGAGCCCTTCAGGAGGCCCAAACACCAGCCAGGGACAAGACCAACTAACTCCAGAGAACAAGATGGCAAAGGGCAAACGCAGGAACGCTACTAACAGAAATCTAGGCAATATGGCAGCATCTGAACCAAACTCTCCAACATCAGCAAGTCCTGGTTATGCCAACACACCAGAGAAACAAGATTTGGATTTAAAATCACTGATCATGATGCTGCTAGAAGAACACAAAAAGGACATAAATGAATCTCTTAAAGAAATACAGGGGAACATGAATAAGCTAGAATCCCGTATAATGGAAACAGAAAAATCACTTAAAGAAATGCAGGAGAATAAGGCTCAAGAGATAGAAGCCAATAAAGAAGAAACGCAAAAAAAAAAAAAAAAAAAAAAAAAACTTAAAGAAATGCAAGAGAACTTGAGTCAAGATGCAGAAGTCATGAAAGAGGAAACACAAAAATCTCTTAAAGAATTACAGGAAAACACAAACAAACAAATGATGGAACTGAGCAAAACCATCCTGGATCTAAAAACAGAAGTAGAAACAACTAAGAAATCACAAAGGGAGACAACTTTGGAGATAGGAAACCTTGAGAAGAAATCAGGGGCCATAGATGCAAATATAAACAACAGAATACAAAAGATGGAAGAAAGAATTTCAGATGCCGAAGATACCATAGAAACCATTGAACTCAACAGTCAAAGAAAATGCAAAAAGCTTGTATCCCAGAACATCCAGGAAATCCAGGATACAATGAGAAGACCAAACCTAAGGATTATAGGTATAGATGAGAGTGAAGATTTACAACTGAAAGGGCCAGCAAATATCTTTAACAAAATTATGGAAGAAAACTTTCCCAACTTAAAGAGAGAGATGCCTATGAATATACAAGAAGCCTACAGAACTCCAAACAGACTGAATCTGAGCAGAAATACCTCTCGCCACATAATAATTAAAACCCCAAATGCACTAAACAAAGAATATTAAAGGCAGTAAGAGAAAAAGGCCAAGTAACATATAAAGGAAGACCTATCAGAATTACACTAGACTTCTCACCAGAGACCATGAAAGCTAGAAGATCCTGGGCAGATCTCATGCAGACTCTAAGAGAACACAAATGTCAGCCAAGACTACTATACCCAGCAAAACTCTCAATCACAATAGATGGAGAAACCAAGATATTCCATGACAAAACCAAATTTACACAATATCTTTCCACAAACCCAGCTCTACAAAGAATAATAGGAGGAAAACTCCAATACAAGGAGGGAAACTACACCCTGGAAAAGCAAGATAGTAACCTTCCTTCATCAAACCAAAAAGAAGATAATCACTCAAATATAAAAATAACATCAAAAATGACAGGAAGTAATAATCTCTATTCCTTAATATCTCTTAACATCAATGGACTCAATTCCCCAATAAAAAGACATAGACTAACAGACTGGATAAGGAAACAGGACCCTACATGTTGCTACATACAGGAAACACACCTAAATGTCAAAGACAAACACTACCTTAGAGTAAAAGGCTGGAAGACAATTTTACAAGACAATGGTCTCAGGAAATGAGCTGGAGTAGCCATTCTAATATCAGATAAAATTGACTTTCAAGCTAAAGTCATCAAAAGAGACACTGAGGGACACTTCTTGCTGGTCAAAGGAAAAATCCACCAAGAATTTTCAATTCTGAACATCTATACCCCAATATTTCTAACCTCTCCAAAACACCAGAAATATATCTCAAGCTATCTAGATATCCATGTCTCCCACTCTGCTCTGCTCATCTAGACTTCCCCTCTCTCCCTCTCTTCCCCTCACTTCCCTTAGCTCCTCCTCTTCTTTCCCCTCCAATTACTAGCCTCTCACTGCCTCAATGTGAAAGGATAGGAAATATCTTGCAACAGATTCTTAATAGGTTCTCTATGGCCTTGTCAAAGACTGGATGAAGAGATTGAATGATGGTGTGATCAGAGGCAGACAAGGATTTCCTTGAAATCTCTGGAAGCCTGGATATTGGTCCTTAACTCCCTTGGTACTTGACTTAGTGTTGTTCTTTAGCTATGACAACACCCCAATGACCAAAGCAGCTTATAAAGAAAGCACATAACTGGCCTCATGGTTTCAAAGGGTTAGAGTTATAGCATAGCATACCGTAGCATACCATAGCATAGCACAGCATAGCATACCATAGCATACCATAGCATAGCATAGCATAGCATAGCAAAGTCATGGTGGCAGGAACATCAAGAGCTCATATCTTGATCTGCATGTAGGAGGCAAAGAAAAAAACACTAGAACCAGTCAAACCTCTTGAAACCTCCAAGCTCCCCTCCAGTGATACATCTCCTCCAAGGACACACCTCCTCATCCTCCATAAACACTTTCATCAAAGGGAGGAGGCAAGGACTCAAATTTAAAAGTCTTGGAAGCAATTCTTATTCAAATCACTACCAGTAGCTAATTCCTGCTCAGTCCTCTGCACTGTACCAAGTTGAGGTTTGTTGCTCTGACTACAGAAAGAAGAGAGGAGAGGTGCTCTGAGCCAGGGCCTTTTTTTTTTTTTCCATTTTCAGTGTTGAGGGAAGGAGCCATAGACAGCAAAAATCAAAGTCCAGACATTTAGTCAGAAGTACCTTGAAAGTTTAGGTTAATTTTCTTGCTATCAAAAGTCCCTTGAGTACTTGATTCAATCCATCAGGCAGCCTTGTCTGTATTACCTTAGATTATTTAACCATCTTCGCTTCCTGTTCCTGGAGATTACTCTGAGGATGAGCTGGACACTCGTTGCTTCCCTGCTTTGACCATTTTACGTCCTTCCTCGAGGCATGCCACCTCTGCTAGAACAATCAAGGACAGACTGACAGGAAGCTTTAAAGGGTTAGTAGCCCAGAACTGTCGGTCAGGTGGAAAACTGTCCCACACAGGGTGACCGGATAGTTAGATAGGAGGAAAGCTTTCATACAGAGAATGTCTTTGGTTTTCTTTTAAATTACCGTTATTTAATATAGGTATGTACACATGGGAGCCGAGGTCAATGAGAGAAGGCAGCTTAGATTGTCTTCTTTTCTCAAATAGATCTCTCTTTTTGTGATGTAGGTCTCAGAGATCAAACTCAATTCATTGGCTGTAATAGCAAGCACCTTTACTTGCTGAGCCAGCTGTCCAGCCAAGTTGTGGCTTTTATAGCAGTGAATGTTTCTCTGATAATTGAGAATTATTATTTTTTTGTTTTGTTTTGTTTTGTTTTTCTAGACAGGGTTTCTCTGTATAGTCCTGGAACTTACTCTGTAGACCAAGCTGGCCTCGAACTCAGAAATCTGCCTGCCTCTGCCTCCTGAATACTGGGATTACAGGTGTGTGCCACCACTGCCCAGTGAGCTTTAGATTTTAAGATGAGACATTTAATTTTTATAATAATCAAATTAATTCTTGGAACAATTGGAGAAAATTCAGTATACAGAGTCCTTTGAAATATTTTTTGGAAAGCAGTATGGGAGACTTGGGTATATAAAGACAAGCACAACAAACTGTTTTTTTCTTGTTCTCAAAAAGTTTAGACTCCAGTGATTGAGTCAGATCTGTAAATAGTTAATAAATAGGCTTTATGATCATGTAGAAGTGTGTCTAACTGCTGTTAGAATGCAGAACTAAGGAGGGGAATAGAAACGTAACAACTTCCTAGAATAAGGTGTCCTTCAAATTGTTAAAGATGCATGTGTGTTTTGAGGTGGGTTGGGAGTCTTCTAGGCACAGAGAGCCCAGGAGTGGAGGTGAATGCAGGTGAGGGTCTAGACTTTAACAGTAGCAGGGCAGAGGCCCTCATCACAGTGGGGACAAAGAAAAGGCAGGATGACATCCAGGTGCCCTGGAAGCTTGTGACAGTCAATTTCTGCGGAAGGAGCCACCGTCAAAGAGGCTCAGGGACCTTGATACTGCTTGCAAGTGTGAGTCCTTGACTGTTTCCGTGAGTCTGTGTCAACATTCCATGATGCCTTTGTGTGCCATTAGAGCACACTCAGGCAAACGTCTAGCTTCGTTCTTCATCTGGGGACCATCGGTCTGCTCTTTTATCGCTGTCTTAACCATTCTGGAGGGTCCAGACTGGGACCTCGGTGACTCTGCAGGTCATGAGGCCCAGCATTGAAGCACACGGAGGCTCTTGCCTCTCCCTCAGGTAACCTTAGCTGTGAACACGATGTTCTTGCAGTTGTTTTTTGGATAGTTCTGGTCTGTTTCACATATTTATCCATTTAGGCAACACTGGTATTTAATGCACAATGACATCTGTTCTGCTGGGCTGGCACTGGCTCCTGAGATAGCAGAGCCTCTTTTATTCATTAGCTTTCTTGTGGCTGAAAAAACTTCGAAACTAAGCGAATGAACTTACTGAAATCTTTGGTCATGTGAGGGATATTGGGGCTTATTGCTAGATTTGGTGAGAGGTTTTTTGGGTTTTTTGTTTGTTTTTGTTTTGTTTTTTATGCTCAGCCTGTGGGATTGTCTCTACAGCAGTAAGTCAACATGCAAGCGCCTGAGAGGTTTTCACATTGCGTTTACAGTCCTGAGTTATAAGTGTTTCCACAGCAGTTCATATGCACAATGACTGAACCTATGGCTGGCCTCCAGCCCACACGGGGCTGGTGCCAATTCCAAACACCAGAGAATGAAGACACTCGCGCCTGTCATCCATCATTGTTCTATGAACCTACAGCCTGCAGATTGAAAAATCTGGATTTGATTTTTTTCCCCAAGTCAACGAAATAGCCTGTACACATGGTTAGAAAGTGTTTGCATGTTGAATTAGAACTTAAAATACTTTAAGTTAGCCATTTCAACGTCCTTATTTCTTATTAATTCTATTCGGAACATTGTTTTGGCAGGTTGTATTCCTCACTGGCTTTGGCTATGTGTATGTGGACATCACCCAACAATGTGGCACAGTCTTTATCATTCTAGCCCCGGAAGGAAAAGCAGGACCCATTTTTACCAGCACCAGCAGGTGGGTTTGTTTTTCTAGCAGGAGTATAGTAAGCTTTCTTTACAATATTATAAACCTATTATTTGTCATTCTTGTCACATCATAAAATAATAAATCTACCACTTATTATTCTTGTTGTCTCCACATACATACTAAAGGTTTTGGTTAATTATCATGTGATTCAAAAATAAAGATTCAGTTATTAAGTTATACCTCTAGCATATATATAATATATATATTATATCCATATAATATATATATATAAAATCTCTTTTGAGTCTCCCTCCCCATTCAGCATAACTGAAAAATAAGTTCAGCAAACTGATTTTCAAGCTAAGACTTGTGTAAGATGCAAGCTAGTATCTCTAAATCCATAAAACAGATATGTAAATCACTAGACTTTGCAGTTAGAGCAAATAATAAATACGAACCTACCTCCTAGAACCTTTGATGCACATCTATCATCAAGGAGACTGGGGAGATGGCCCAGGGAATAAAGTGTAAGCATGCAGATAGAGGTCAGCATCTGCGGGAAAGCCAGGTAGCAAGCATTGTGGGCCTAGAGACACAGTGCTGAAGGACTGCAGACACGCAGACCCTGGGGGCTCACTGACCAGCCAGGCCAGCCCTGGTGCAAAGCTACAGATGAGAGAGACCCTTTCTCAGACAGTTAGGTGAGAGGTAGCAGTGAAGATAATTTTATGGTTTGGGGTCACTACAGTGTGAGGATCTGTCTTAAAGGGTCACAGTGTTAGGAAGGTTGAGAATACTGGCTTAGAAATTCCACTTTGAAAAGTTTTAAGAGTTCAGAAAATCATGAAAACAGTAGGCCAGGATATACACAGAGGCGTTATTTCATTGTTAGTTATACTGACGTGATATTAAGTGTACACAGAATATAGGTGTTACTGATTTCAGTGGACTAGAAGAATATGATGTAATGTAGAGTAAAGCAAGCTTATCATGACGCTGAATATATAAAGACATGTAGGTTCTGTCTGTGTACATAGACAATACTGGAAGAGAAAGAAAAAAATCAAACTTTGGGTTTTTCAGTGTTTAATAATTTCTGCATAGTAATGTTCTATAATAGATTTATGTATTTTATAATCACAAAATTAAGTTACAATAAAAAATAATAGAACAAATTTTTATGCATTTATTTAGGACTTTTAAGAATAAATTCCTTGCCGGGCATTGGTGGTACACACCTTTGATACCAGCACTTGGGAAAGCAGAGACAGGCAGATTTCTGAGTTCAAATCCAGCCTGGTCTACAGAGTGAGTTCCAGGACAGCCAGGACTCCACAGAGAAACCCTGACTCGAAAAACCATAAATAAATAAATAAATTCCTTGTATCTATATATGACCAAAAACTTATTAGTTTGGACTCTACTAATTTTTTATAATACTTTAAATAATATTAGCTAGGAATGCTTACATAGTCCAAAAGTGTTTGTAGAAAGGAAGGAAGGAGAGGGAGGGAGGGAGGGAGGGAGGTAAGGAGAGAGAGAGAGAGAGAGAGAGAGAGAGAGAGAGAGAGAGAGAGAGAGAGAACGAACAACAGTATAACAAAATTGGAAAAGATAATTTAAGTTATATAGTACAGTCTCAGGTTTACATATATATTTCAGAAATGTCATCTAGGCATGAGTCTCAGTGAGGGCAGCCGCAGTGCACACATGTGAGGTAAAGTGAGAACTGCACGGTGTCTATGCATACTTGCTTGGCTTGCATTTCCCTGGGCCATGCAGTCAAGTGCATGCTGGATGTCAGGTCTTATCTAGGAGTAGGGAAATGGTGAGGGAAAGGTTCCACTCTCACAGGCACAGAATGGGAGAGGCCGGAGCATAGGAACTCCATGGGCATAGTAGAAGATCAGTGCTCTAAGGGATAAAAAAAAAACAGCCATTAAAGATGTGTGAGTTGACAGGGCCTTGGGACAGGGAGAGGGAGTTGTTGGAAAGTTAGTTTGGGGGAAACCTTTTCAAGAGACTAGCATTTAAACTTGAAAACATCAAGGCAGTTAGGAATCTCACCCCTGGAGGAAGCGCTTTCCAGACCTAGCACACAGCCAGTGCTGAGACCTGAAGCAGACAGAGAACCTGGCCCAGGAGACAGACAGCAGAGCCAAAGGGGTAGGTACGTGCGTGCGTGCGTGCGAGCAGACAGGTGGGGACAAGGATGTGTGTCCTAGAAGATGGGTTACTAACGGGCTGAGCTCCAAGTCAGCTCTCGCGTTAACACTAGTCACCTTTAGAGGGAGGTTTCAGCAGATTGGGGAGCATACGCCCCTTGCAACAAGTTTCAGAGAGAAAAGAAAGAATCAAAGAAAATGTTTGTGGAAATGCTTTTTACTAAAGAGGATCAGAGAAATGGGAAGCAGGTAGAGAGGAAGTGAGGTTATAACAGGGTTTGTTCACTCAAAAGAGGAGTAATGCATGCTCGTGCACTGACACTATTGCAGAGGGAGGTAACATGATGCAGGCGGCACGCTGGTAATGGTGAGTGGAGAGGGAGACGTGCTCCACAGAGGACCTGGCCCTGGCCAGGCGCTCTTCAGCTCTACCAGTGGGGACAGGGCGAGCAGAGCACGCGTGCGTGCGCGCGCGCGTGTGCGTGTGCAGTGCTGATAGGCACAGCTGTGTGCAGGGCTGATAGGCACAGCTGTGTGCAGGGCTGATAGGCACAGCTGTGTGCAGGGCTGATCGGCACATGCTGACCTATCGGTTTTTTCTGCTTAGCTCATCTTTGTTAATATAAGGAGTGTTATTTCTCTTTGTACCATGATCATCAGAGGGAATTAATGTATAAAATGAAGAATTTGGAGAAAAAAAAATCTGGTGTTGATAAGAGAAAACACATACAGAACCACAATAAGACCTTGTAGTCCCAGCAGAACATTTCCCAATAATCATCAAGTGTAGCTAGCTCTGTCCAGACATGCTGAGTTCTTCCCTCAGGGGTATAGTGAGGCACTGTCCTGAAACAGAAATTAGAAAGAAACAAGAGACACTAACTAGCTTTGTGCTTTCTCTAGAGCTCTGGAGAGGATGGTCACTTTCAGGATGTTCATCACCCAGTTGAGCCTGGCAGTATCTGATGACCTCACACACCAGGCACCATCTGAACTGCTAAGGCTCACCCTGGACAATGTTTCTCTCCACGTGTCTCCTGTGCCTGGTGTCCTCCCAGGGGAAGAGCCTCCCTCCAATTTCCTCCTGCTTTACGGTGTGGAGGTCTACTGCGGAGACCTGCAGCTGGACAACCAGCTTTATAACAAGTCTAATTTCCATTTTGCTGTCTTGGTCTGCCAAGGAGAGAAGACAGACCCTGCTCAGTACACCAGAGTGCAGAGTCTCCTGGTCTCCAGCAGAGACTTGGAAGAATACAAGGAGAATTGCTTCATCAAACTTTGCCTCGTTGTCTCTGAGGGGAAGGACTTCCTGCTCGATGTCAGTGAGGTCACTTTTGAACTGAAACCAGCACGGCTGTATGTGGAGGACACCTTTGTATACTACATCAAAACTTTGTTTGACACCTACCTTCCTCACAGCAGGCTGGCTGGTCGCCATGCACAGCTCTTAACAGGGAGGCAGGTGCTGCCCATGCAGGTGACACAGCACGCCAAGGCCCTGGTGAACCCAGTGAAGTTACGGAAGCTGGTCATCCAGCCAGTGAGCCTGCTCGTCAGCATTCACGCCTCCCTGAAGCTGTACATAGCCTCTGACCACACCCCACTCTCCTTCGCTGTGTTTGAAAGAGGACCAGTGTTCACTACGGCAAGGCAGCTGGTGCACGCGCTGGCCATGCACTATGCTGCTGGGGCTCTTTTCAGAGCAGGTGAGGATGCAAGGGAAGGGTCTGTGATGGGCAGAAATAGTGCTCTGTGGCAGCGGGCCATCTGCTGCACCACACAT
Organism: Apodemus sylvaticus; assembly: GCF_947179515.1. NCBI lineage: Eukaryota > Metazoa > Chordata > Mammalia > Rodentia > Muridae > Apodemus > Apodemus sylvaticus. The sequence goes on from NC_067488.1 coordinate 3,833,012, forward strand.
GGGAGACCAGGTAGGACTGGGTGATATATGTAGGCAGTACAGAACTGGATCTAGATCTGGACTGGCAGATCTATTCACCTGGGGTGAATATCAAACTTCTTGAGCCTGCACCTTCAGCTGTAAAGTGAATTTTAAAGGCTATGGGGTGGTTTATACTAGGGACCAATGGGAGAGCTAAGGCTTGTGGTTTCCCATCTGGTTGGAAGAACCTAAAGAGTGTTGGATGTGAGTGCAGAATCTTCCATGGGAGCATCATGTGCAAACCTAGGAGTTGGACTCCTTGTGGCCTCAAACTACTTCATGGTCGTCATCTCCAGAGCATGTGCTCCTGACTCAGGGTCACTCTTCGACAGGTCCAGGGTGACAGCCTGGTCCTCAAGATCACTAATAGTCACATCAAAGCAGCGCCCACACTTGGCTTTGTTGAGTCTTCTCCAGTAAAGAAGCTGAAGGATGAGTTCCTGCACATGATAGCCTTGTTCTTGGTGAATGAATTCCCATAGACTATTCAGGCTGTGGCAGCAAATGACTATATTACTATTAGTAAGAGGCCAGTAATGCTACATGGCAAAGACTAAACCTCCATAATGAAATACATAAGAGCAGGGATAGGTTGACTCCATCACAGGAGAAAAGGACAGCCTCCAGCTGAGCGCCTTAAATGGTCTGTTGTTTGGATAGTTTTCAAATCGTGAAGAAAATCTTTCCCCCTTACTAAGGAGTCATTAAAAATAATCCAGAGTATTTCAAACTGAATAGATCCGTGTATCTGTAAAGTACCCCACACTTACCCTTCTGGCACACTGACATGCATCAGTTCTCTAGTCAGAGGCCAAGAGAGGAGGAAGGTGCCCTTCGGTCACAGCTGACACCAAACTAGGAAGCTGAGCTAAAGGACAGATTCCACCTGTGCCCAGGTAACCACAGCCTCTGTAGGCTTTGTGTTGAACCTATTGCCTTGTTTTACTGGGGCGGAGGGATCTCATGTGAGCATTCTCTCTGGCCTTTTTATAATTAGAAATCCTGAGGTTATCTCATCTCAATATATAGCAGGAAAGAAATTCTAATACCAAAGCTGGTTTGAAAATATTGTTATACTAAAACTCTATGCTCAGTTGGAATATATCTTGAAAGAAAAATCATTGGAAGATTAAGAAATAGAAAGGCCATGGGGAGGGTGCTTGGCAGGCCCAAGGAGACTGGACTAGCATTCCTGTAGAGTGGGTGAGGGCTAGCTGGGAGGGGGTGGGTTGTGTCACCTCACTTGGGGCTGCATTCACCCACTGGACTCAGGGTTCCTGGCTGGGATGCTTAAAACACTGTGACCTCATTTCTAGGGAAGTCTGGAGTCACTTGAAAAGGATTTAGAAACACATAAATGCTAACTAGAAATGAGTAGGTCCATTCAAAGGAGGGAATGCAGGCTTGAGAATTTCACAAGGTTCCCGCCTACCTCCAGCTCTCTTTCAGACTCAGATCACCAACAAGATTTCCTAACAACTAAGCCAAAGATATGCATGGACCTCTGCATTCTTGGGTTCACATCTGCAGATTCAACCACTTGTAGCCTGAAAATACTAAAGAAAAGAATTGTATGTGTTCTTGCCATTTATCCCTTAAATATGCAGAATAAATAGGCCAGCAAGATGGCTGCTGTCCAGCTGAGTGGGTAAGGAGAGAACCGACATAAAAGTTGTCCCCTAGCCTCCACAAGTGTATACCTTTGCACACTCCCATTCACACCCACAGCCACATAAATAAGTAGAAGTACTAAACATCTTAAAATTTAGTCCATTTAATTCCGCAGGATGTTGGGCACAGCATGCGCACTGTGCAGCATTCCACACTCGGGTGGTGTCAGTACACTGAGGGCAGAAGCTCCATGCCCCAGGCTCTGCCTCTCAGGGTCCGAACCCAAGCCTGCTGGATGCTGAGGGCCACTTCACTCACCTCTGGAGAAAATAGTAGAGTATCCTCGCGTGCTTTCTGTCTTTTTGTCTAGCTTGGATGCTACCAAGTGGAATCTCCATCCACAACCAGCCCTCTGGTGGTTTCAGGCTTTACTGATCACACAGATTTACTAATCAGCATCACCTTTCATATGGCTAGGAAGAATAGAAAAGGACTCTCAGCAGCTGGGTGTGAACAAGAGTCCCCTCTCTGTCCCCAGGTTCCCAAGCCTGAAGGAAGCCTCATGGAGGCATCTGCCTGACCGGAGACTCTTTCACATGTGTCAGGGAAGCCCAGGTCTATAAACCAGCCCTCAGGTGGAACTTAGGATCATTCTGGGAGATTCTCTAAGAATCCCCCCCCCCTTTTTTTAAAGATTTATTTATTATTATATGTAAGTACACTGTAGCTGTCTTCAGACACACCAGAAGAGGGTGTCAGATCACATTATGGATGGTTTTGAGCCACCATGTGGTTGCTGGGATTTGAACTCAGGACCTTCTTCACTTAACCACTGAGCCATCTTTCCAGCCCTGAATCCCTGTTTTTTATTTTACCGCCTCAGAGCACCTTTCAGGAATAACTTATTCCACAGGGTCATTGATTGATTGGTTGATTGATTGATTGATTGATTGATTGAGATAGGCAGGGATCGAGTAAACTAACCTAGGTTGGAAACCCTACTCGTAAGTGTTTCAGCCAGAGACTGTGACTGTCTTACTGACATAGTCTCACCTCAGTGTCTTCTGCTTCCTGCCGGTAGAGCTACTGCAGACACACACCAAGTCGGATAGTCATTGCCCGCTATGTCTACAGCTCTGACCCCAGGAGCTCAGTGGCCGGGCACATTTTCAGGGTAGCCATGGCACTGTTGGCCTTGTGCTTGGGGGATTCTGTGAGCAGTGCCTTGGCCCCACGTGGCTCTTCAGTTGTCAGTCCTAATGACTGAACCCATGTCGTCATCCTAATGTTCCAGAAAGGGGCTCAACATTTATGCCAGTCCCCTCCTCTCTGCCTTGATAGTGACCTAGGGACTTGGCAATCCTCTTGGGTTGGTGACTTAACTGAGGATCTGTCACAGAGACTTGCTGTTGAGGGAGGGAACAGTTCCCATCCTGGGCCTCTCTTCACAGCCTTCCCAATAAAAAGGCCGCAGTACTGGGTTAGATTCCTGAAGGAAGTTGCTTTTTCCCATTCCTCCTCCCCCTGCTCTGGTCTTTGCCTGCCCCTGGGGTCCTTTGGGCTTACAGCCCTCAGGCCCCACCCCAGGCGGAAGGGAAAAGGCAGGAGGCTATGAGCAAAGCCCTGAGCAGGCCAGCTCCTGGCAAGCCAGAGTTTAAATAGGAAAGCAGACCCAAAGCCACCCTCCTGGGACATCAGTGGGGGTGGGGGGCACTTCCCTCTCACTAACCTAGTCAGTGTGCGCCTGTCACTGCTGTTTACACAGGAAGCCAGGATTGGAGGGGAGACATTTGTTTGGCTCCACTCTAAGAGAAGTACTCAGCTGGATAGGATCGGGAAGATTAAAAGAGCCTCTTCAGTGTTCCCTTTGCATCTCCCTACTTAGCATCTGGCTCCTCCCCACCAGGCCGCTCCTGCTCCGTTGCAGCTGCTGCTGCTGCTGCTGCTGCTGCTGCTGCTGCCCTGGCAGGTCCGGAGAACTTGTCAGTCTGAGCACCTGCAGCCCAGAGTGCCTGACTGAGCTGGAGGTGTTCTCTGCACATGGTTCCCTTTACAGGAGGCTTGGGCACAGAAGTCATATTAAAGCCATTTGCACAGCCGCCAGAGGATCACTGTGATTTATAAAGTATGAAAGTTCACCATTTATGAATTCACAGAGAATGAGTTATTTCCCATATTTTGCTCCAAAGAAGCTTATGACACCCTTCGTTCTAGTGTGAAAAAGGAGTTTTAGGGAAGACAGGCCACTTTCGCCAACGTTGAAAGCGCTGATCTCAAGGTCTCCAGTAACCCCTTCCCTTTGTGTTGCAGGCTGGGTGGTGGGGTCTCTGGAAATCCTCGGCAGCCCTGCCAGCTTAGTGAGAAGCATTGGGAATGGGATCTCAGACTTCTTCAGGCTTCCATATGAGGGCTTGACCCGAGGCCCAGGAGCCTTCGTGAGCGGAGTCTCCAGAGGGACCACATCGTTCGTCAAGCACGTTTCCAAAGGTACCGGGTGCCCATCCTGCCAGTCCTTGTCTTGTGTTCAAGTGTTCACACTTTTCAGTTTGCTCCCCTGGCCTCCGGCTGCCCTTGTTGTTCAGGTGATGCTAAAGTGACACTCTGCTTACTTAGCATCCTGACTGCTTCTTACATTTGCTTGTTGTGAGATGCTGGGATGGGAGCAGAAACAAAGCTCCTGTTTTAAACAAATCACTGCTTGCTTGTAGTGTGTAAAATGTTTCAGAAACTTGGGATTTTAAACCTATCATTGAGAAAACACGAACTGGCTCAACTGTTATTCTATACAATAAATAATAGAAATATTGACGGTGTTTGTGACTTCTGCTAAGCGTCAGAACTCCTACACCAGTTGTCATCATATTTCTAAGATGCAGATACAGTTGTCAAAACTGTCTAAGGACATGGATACAGTGTGTGGAGAAGCCGACTTCTCTCCCACTCCCTACATCCACAGTGCCATCTTGTGGTCCAGACAGCTCATCAGGCATGGAGGCTAAACTGCTTTTTACCAGGAGAATGTTTTCATTTCATCCAGTGTTTGCTCGATATTTTGGTCAGGTTGGCAGTGACTAGGAAGCTAACAAGGGCCATCTGAGTCCCCTTTTCTTCTCAGCAGGAGGCAGAGAAAACAGGGCAAAGGCCTTCTTGCCCATAAAAGGCATTTTACTGTAGACAATACCATAACTCTGTTATGAGTGGGCAGGTTACGGAAGTCTCTAGAAGGCCTCAAAAGAAGACTTAGGCTTGAAATGTGAGACTCCATGATCCATGGAGAGGAGGGGGCTCCTGGTGGGGGATTGGCCAGAGAGCAGCCAGAGCAATAAAAACAAATTCCATGGACCATGAAAGGGAGCCTCCCCCAGCCCCAGATGCCGGGAGGCCCGGGAGCGGACCAGAAGCACAGATGTGGGCCTGCTAGGCCCCCAGCCCTGCCTGGGCCTGCTAACGTTCTGTCGCTGATGTTCTCTGCCTTCTGCTTTATCAATAGGACAACAAGCACCTGCCAAGCAGGAGCGCAGCTCCCTTAGCATCCTGATTGCTTCGCCCATCTTAACAAAACCTGAGGCGTGTGTGTGTGTGTGTGTGTGTGTGTGTGTGTGTTCATATATCTGAGTGTGTCTCTGTGTGTGTTCTGGCCACAGGTAATAGTGGTAGCTTCAGTAGTGGCACCTGCCATTTCTTCTCTATCAGTGTCCTCCAGCTTCGCTGCTCAGATCTATATGTCCTGGGGTGGTTGGGGCTGTTGGAGCACGTGGTTGGGACTGTTGGAGCGCGTGGTTGGGACTGTTGGAGCACGTGGTTGGGACTGTTGGAGCACGTGGTTGGGACTGTTGGAGCACGTGGTTGGGACTGTTGGAGCGCGTGGTTGGGACTGTTGGAGCACGTGGTTGGGACTGTTGGAGCACGTGGTTGGGACTGTTGGAGCACGTGGTTGGGACTGTTGGAGCGCGTGGTTGGGACTGTTGGAGCGCCTGGTTGGAACTGTTGGAGCGCCTGGTTGGGATTGTTGGAGCATGTGGTTGGGGCTGTTGGAGCACGTGGTTGGGGCTGTTGGAGCATGTGGTTGAAGTTGTCTTTTTTAAGAAAACCAAACAGAATCATTCATTGCCAGGGTTCCACTGTTGGCTTTTCCATCAGTCAATGTCCTAATTATCAAAACTACATAAATCTTCTATAGCAAATAGTTTTGTTTTGTTTTTTTCCCCTCAGAATGTCAAGGGATAGAGTGTAGTTTCTCCCTTTATTAAGAGAGAAGTCATGACCAGGTGTGGTGATGCTTGCTGAGGAAGATCACAAGTTCAAAGCTGATATAAGCTTGTATACAAGACCAGAGGAGGAAGAGGGGACACTGAATTCACACAAAAGACAAGAATTTTAGACCTAAAATAGAAACGTTTCTTGACAATCTACCTAGGACTAAGGAATATCACCTTAACCATAACCTGTAAAACAAGCTCAGAAATACAGGTAGGCTAGGAATGGAGTTAGCAGTAACCTCTTAAAACTGGATCCATAGAGGACTTCAAAAGTATTTCCCCCAAGTCTTGAGAAATTATTAGCCAGGTGCAAAGGTCTTAGCCACATAAAGATATCCTCTGCCCACTGGAGCGCGCCAGCACTCCCCTGTCAAATGTTGTGTTTCTTGCTTCAAATGACTGGGGAGGGAAGACTGCCGATTGCCGCTCCCCACTCAAGTGCTCCTCACCCCACCCTACAAACCTCCAGGACTGCCACCTGAAGTCCACCCACCTGTGACAAGGGAACCAACCCATGCTCTTGTGCCCTCAGGTACCTTGACGTCCATCACCAACTTGGCCACCAGCCTGGCCCGAAACATGGACCGACTGTCACTGGACGAGGAGCACTACAACCGGCAGGAAGAGTGGCGGCGGCAGCTCCCTGAGAACCTGGGTGAAGGACTGCGGCAGGGTCTGTCCAGGCTGGGCATCAGCCTGCTCGGTGAGGAACTGGACACTCCTGTCTCTGTGCTCTCAGCTTTGGAAGCTCCACCAGGAATGGCCACATGGCCTCCCATGGGAATGGTTGTGCAGTTCCTGACCTTTCATAAGTAGAATTGAGCTGTGAAGGAACAGTCCCTTGCTGTGCTGTGCAGAGCATCTGAGGAGCACTAGGCAGGACCAGTTGTTCTGCAGAGTTGTGGTGCTCCTTAACAGGGCTATCTAGACTGCCTGGGGGCGAGACTACCAGACACAATACCTGTGCTTCATCTTCCCTACTTAATGTGGGTTTTGATATACAATCTCCAAAGCAAAGGACATTTGCACAGGACACCTCTAAACACTGTTAGAAGTGAGTTACCAGCAGCCTTGGCAAAGCACCTCCTTCCCTGACCAAGGACGCTTGCTTCTCAGTGAGCAGCACTTGAGCAGGGCACGTGCTGTGTAAATGTGCTCAGGAGCCAGCTTCCTCCCGTGCATTTATTTATTTCGGATCAGCCCATCTCCAAGCAATTATTGTTTGTCAAGCAGCCCGACGGTACAGTTAGAGGAGAAGATTGCCGTGGGTATTTCAAACGAGCAAGGGTTTGAAAATAAGTTGCTTTGGAAAAAAATCTATAAAAAGAAAACTTCAGAGTTAGAAATTTGCAGAGCAGGATTTTTCAAGGGTGTTTTTTGTTTATTTGCTTGCAAAGGAATTTAAAACTATACTGCTTGGCATCCTGCCTTTGTCAAATCTGAGGGAGTGTCCAGTGTGGAGATCAAAGTGAGCATGGAGGTGTAGAGCCCAGGGTGGGAGCGCTGGGCCTGCAAGGCCTCCTCCTCCCTCTGTGCTGCCCTCCTGCAGGGCCTCAGCAGCAGCACAGGAGGCTGGAGGAGGGGCCTTGCAGGGTTACAAGTGCAGACCAGAGGTTAGTTAAGCACTGACAGTTTGTAGTGTGGGGCTTGTCATTTGATAATGTGTGGAAAGTGGGAGGCCAGTGACCCTGATGGGCGCTGGGTAAACCAGCAGTCCCCCAGAGACCATGGACTCCTTTTGGGAGGATGGTGTGGCAGTGGGTAGACTGCGTCCCTCGGGGCCCTGGACTCCAGGCTAGGTTATCCAAGCCCTTTCTTTGTGACCTTAGGGAAGTGTTTAACTGCTTTAATCCTGGATTTGTTTATAAGCTGGAGGTGGTAATCCAGTTATTAGAAACGATGAGCAGGTAGAGCCACAGGGCACATATGGAGTTGAAACAACTTGGTGCCAAATTCTGCAATCCTAGGGACTGTAAATATTGTCCTGACTCAGAGTAGTATTTGAGCAACCACAGGCATGCTCTTGGGGAAGTTTAGTCCATCGCCACTACTATGTCCAGACAGAGTGACAATAAAGTAATCTTGGGGGCCACAAGCTTGTTATTTGGGGACTTTGGGTTGTTTTAAGCCAAGAACTGTTGCCTTAAATGCTCTTTGCTTTGGGAATGAGTGCTTCCTTAACCTGTCCAAGAGCTCTGAGTTGACTGTCACAGGCCGCCACCATACTGACTCCCTTTTGGCCCTAAGATTCCATACTCTTCCCACAAGGAGAAGCTCTGGCCACTGGTCGCTTCCTCCAGCAGAAAGCTTTCGTGTTCTCTCACTAACCAACCTCCACTGGGCAGAGGGCCTCAAATAGTTTCATGTGCTGTCTGCCTCTTGTCATGTTCAGAAAGTGGCGGGTTCTGAGGATGCTTTTTATGTCCTCACTACTCCTGTGCCCGGGCCCTAATCCTGGCCATCTTGGGCCCCCAGGATCCAATCTAGACTAATACCTACTCCCTCCAGAGCTGCCAACATTTCTGGACTTTTCAGAGTTTACAGTGAGTGGCTCCAGCTTGGGTGAAGTGATTTCCTTTCCTCCGAGAGTTCACGAGCTTATCTGTGTCACAGAATACACAAGCTGTCCTGTAAGGCCTGGTCCCAGAGTACCAGATGTGCGCCAGGAGGAAGAGAAACAAGCAAGTTTCAATGTCACCATGTCAAATTGGTCCCCAGGAAGTATTTAAAATTGCCATATGTAACTCAGTGCCGTACTGAGGTTGTTATATAATTGAAGCCCACAGTGAGGACTGCAGCTCTAGCTGCTCAGATTTCTCTTTAGATAAGCACTCCGTTAATGTGAGTGTATTTACAGCAAGTCTTTGGTTGACCAAGCACTTTCACCTCCTTTTATTCTCCATATTAACAGCATGGGTGTTAAATCTTAGTGGCTACCTAGCAAGAACCTGGCCGTGCTACCGCCTGCTCTCATGCCCCGGCCTAGAGACAATCAGAACAAGAGAGTAAACACCCAAGAGTTCCAAGAGCAGGACAATGTGTTTCCCCTAAAGGTGCCCCCTGTTTGGCCTGTTGGGGACATGAGTGTTGTGAAGCACTTGAAAGTCCCAAGACTTCTGTGGCTGTTGAAGCCATGTGGCTCCACGTCTGTGAGGCCGCCGGGGCTTCTGCATGAGCTTTAATTTCGTGTTTGGAAACTGGGGCCTGCAGAATTGGCGCTGGCTTTGCTTACACGTGCCAGAATCTACCTCACTTCCCCAAATTGCTACACGTGCTTCTGCTCTAGAGCCTAGTGGGAAAAGGTGGCCACCTCCATGTCCCAGCTCTGCCACCGTCCCCTAAGCCCTGGCTTTTCCACCTACTGCTGCCCAATTGAACTGATGAGGTTGAACAGAGTCCCACCTCTCTCTTTCACCCTGGGAAGAGGGGAGCACCTGGTGCTTTCAGAATCCCAACAGATCAGGCTTATAATAGATCAGGAGCAAAAGGGGGGGTACCCTGGAGGAGGCCCTTGGACATCAAACCTGCTACCAGCAGTTGGAGTTTTGGTTATTTGGGACTTGAAGATTGACAGATTCAGGTTTAATTGCTTCCTGGTTTGATTATCTGCTCCGACAAGAAAAGCATCCCAAGCGCTGTGCAGGCTGCACTGGTAGACACCCAGCAGCATGGCCTGCACAGCATCTCAGGTCTGTACCACTTCTGGGAACAACAACAAAGTCAGGACCTGAGAGCCCTTTCCTGACCTTCTCATTAACCCCTGAAGTGAGAGGACCTGTGGGAATGGGCGGCAGGGGGACACCTCTCACTTGTGCCTGCCTTCAGCAGTTGGAAACGGGAGGCTCCCATGGGAGAGCTGCTTTGTGAGGAGCAGTGATGGCTGTGCTGAGGTCAAGAGTAGAGCCAAGCCTCAGCTGACGTCAGAAATAAACTGTTTCCAATATTGGCAAGGAGCCTGTTTGATAAACTGGGTAGGCAACTGACTCCTTGGGCTCAGGTCAAGGCCCGGCCACTCAGTAGGTGTGCACCCTTGGGGGATCCCTCCACCGCTCTGCTCTGGCTGGCCTCACTCATAGGATTGTAAGGATTGAATGACCTCACATAGGTGGAGGCCTTTGTACAGTGCTCAGTTCATTAGCACTTGATAGGTAAGCCGTAACAAAAAGAATCTGTCAATAATTACTTTTACTAAATATTAGCAGTGATAATATTTAACTATTAGAAAATAAAGGTCAGGAAAATAGAACCAGGTCAATGAACAGGAGTGCCTGCTATGGAGTCCTGAGGACCTTAGTTGAAATCCCCAATCTCCAATATGCCCTGTAAAATAGCAGGGCATAACTACTAACTATAACCTATCAAAGGGAGAGACAGGCAGCTAGATCCTGGGCACTCATTGGCCAACCACCCTAGACAAAACCACAAGCTTCAGAGTCTGTGGAACTCTTTGTCTCAAGGAAATAAGGCAGAAAGCACTAGAGGAAGACCCTGGCCTCCACAGGCACCCGTCTCCACACTCCCTCACAGTCAATTTTATTAGGCTGTGCAGGCTTTCATGACAGTGCTTTCTCCCGAAATGGTGCCCTTCCTTCTGCAGAAGAGCGCATGGTTAACACTCTGGAATAGTCTCAAGCTTCTAAGTCCTAGCTTGTGAACCAAACTCAATTAAGCATTGTTAATGAAGAACCATCTAGTGCAAATGTCCCTCAGCGTACTTAGATAATACAAGACCATCTGATGAGGGCAGAGAATAATTCTCATCCTAGGGTAAACTGAGCTCCAGACTGAGGTTTACCTAAGAGTCTTTAAGCTCAGGCCTCACTGAAAGCTTGTGTTATTTCAGGTGCAATTGCTGGTATAGTTGATCAGCCAATGCAGAACTTCCAGAAGACATCTGAGACCCAGGCTTCAGCAGGACATAAGGCCAAAGGTGTCATCTCAGGCGTGGGGAAAGGAATCATGGGGGTACTCACAAAACCCATCGGGGGAGCTGCAGAACTTGTGTCACAGACTGGCTACGGTGAGTAGGCTTAAAAAAACAATCAGGCCAACTCATTAATGTGCACTGCTACGTGGGTCCTCTGAATGTCTCTAGCCTTTCACGTGGGCACGAGGTGAGACAGCAAATGAATAAATAGCTCACTTCTGTATCCCAGTGTTTACTTACAGAGTATGACTACTGCCAATCAATAACACCGATGAGTAATTTCAAATACTCCATGCCAAATTTTTACAGTGCAATTAATAGATTTTAATAAAAAATAACAAGTTAGAAATTCCAAACAGTACAGCAACAGAGAAAAGGATAATTTTTTTTTCTGTGATAAGTTAGGGGCAGACACAGTTCCTAGGTCAGGACATCTGCTTCTGCTGTCTGTGGAGACAAGGAGAAGGCATGCACACTGATCTTCGGAATCCGCTGCACTTTCCAGTTCTGAGTCTCCTGGCCAATGGGAGCAAAAAGACACATGGTGTGCAGCTAAGATCCTTTCCCAAGCAGATGCTGGGAGGCCTGGGGCCTGCTGCAGTGTCAGGACATCCCCAGTGTATCTGTGTCCTCCCTGCTGCAGTGTCAGGACATCCCCAGTGTATCTGTGTCCTCCCTGCTGCAGTGTCAGGACATCCCCAGTGTATCTGTGTCCTCCCTGCTGCAGTGTCAGGACATCCCCAGTGTATCTGTGTCCTCCCTGCTGCAGTGTCAGGACATCCCCAGTGTATCTGTGTCCTCCCTGCTGCAGTGTCAGGACATCCCCAGTGTATCTGTGTCCTCCCTGCTTTCTCTCTGCACTCCCGGCAGAGCACGTTAAAGTACCTTACAGTAAACATGTGAATACAATTACCTTTCTACTTAAACCTTGATGGTATCCAGGCAACAGGCAAGCTAGCTGGCATTCAGATCACAGGAAGGCCACCCACTCGTCAGACAGCATATTCACTACATCTGGCCAGGCAACCGACTGCCGTCTCATTGCAGGCCTCGCGCTCCTCAGTCCTGACAGGAGCCTTGTCAGGGCACACGACCAGGGCACAGGGCTTCGAGAGCCTCACACTGACAGCCACGCTGCTGCTCACCTCCCCACTCCCACCTTCCGTGGATGGGGGGTTCACAGGGAAACCAAAAATACAGACTACTAGGACTCAGGTGGAAAAGTTAAACTCTCCCTTGTTTATTAAGAAAAAGTGTTCTCTTTTTGCAAACTCGAATGGAGTAAAACTCAACTTCCTAAGTTGCTTGGGTTTTAAAATTGCCATTGTCTCTTAGTATGTTCCCAGGGCTTAGGAACTCAGCTTATGTAAGAGCATCTCAGAGCAGAGCTTCACGTGGCCTTTTTGGTTTTCATCACTCTTGTAAAACTTTTATTACCACACTGAAGGTTTTACAAACCACTAACTCTTAGCCTAATGACTATGCCTCATTTATAACCTTTACAGCCCTTGGAGAGTGCACATGCTGTCCGTCCCTGGCTCCCAAGTCCCTGGGGGCTGTGTGGTGGCTGGGTGCCCTCCCATGGCACTGCCGCAGAGAGAGAGTGAGTGTGTGTGCAGTAAACCACAGGTACCAAGAGCACTCACAAGTGTATTCAGAACCTTGTTTAACAGCTGCATTAAGTCATTTAAATTTAAATACTATATCTTGACAAATCATGTGCCTTTGTATGTAGCTGGCTTTTTGTTTTTTAGCCACTCAGAAATAGAAATATTGTATTAAGCAGCAAATTCAAGTAATACTTTGAAAACAACTAAGTTTGAAATAACATGTAAGATACTATTCATGACTGGTTCTCTCAAGATCATTGCTTCCTCTAACTCAATGGTTCTCAACCTTCTCTACGCTGTGACCCTTTAATAATACAGTTCCTCCTGTCTGTGGTGACCCCCAACCATAAAATTATATTTGTTGCTACTTCATAACTGTAATTTTGCTACTGCTATGAGTTGTAATGTAAGTATGTGTTTTCCAGTGGCCTTAGGCGAGTTCTGTGAGAGGGTTGTGGGACCCGCAGGCTCAGAACCCCTGCTCTAAGTGTTAAGTATATCGAAGGCAGGATGAGCAGAGCTGCAGTGTTTAATGGCTGCCTGTACACCAACATCCAAAGACTATCCTCATTTTGAATCTGTCGCCTTATGGATAGCTGTAAGGCAGCATGGCTGTAGCATAGAACTGCTTGCCAGAAAATAAGTAGTGCGTGCACTTCTTTTGCTTCTCCCCACAGGTATTTTACATGGAGCTGGACTTTCTCAGCTTCCCAAACAACGGTGCCAACCAACACATCTGTATGCTGCCCAGGCTCCAAACAGCCACGTCAAATATGTCTGGTAACACCCGTGAGCCACTTGCTCAGTTTACATTGACACTGTTTGCTGATAGACCCTGGCTTTGGACATGTGTCCAGGGGAGACCAAAGGAACAGCTGTTTATGACACTGGTGTCTTGAGCAGTTCCGGGGAAAGGCTGCTCATTCCAGGTTAAATCTGGATAGAGAACTCTGCTCTGTGGGCTGGTTGTGGTGGAACCACTTAAGAGGCTGAGGCAGCCGGCGATGGTGGCGCACACCTTTAATCCTAGCACTTGGGAGGCAGAGGCAGGCGGATTTCTGAGTTTGAGGCCAGCCTGGTCTACAGAGTGAGTTCCAGGACAGCCAGGACTATACAGAGAAACCCTGTCTCGAAAAACAAAAACAAACCAAAAAAAAAAAAAAAATAACAAACAAACAAAAAAAAAAAGGCTGAGGCAGATTGTCAGTTCAAGGCCAGCTTGGGCAACAAGGAAGACCAAACAAAATCATCTCCTCTACTTGGTCTTAAGGATACACACTGTTTAAGTCTGGGCCTGCAACAAGGATCAAAATCAAGATCCACTATGGAACCAGAGTTCTGAGGGTGTCTTTTCTCATGGGAAGAATATAGCTAAATGAAGCATAGGAACTTTCCTCTCCAGAAGCAAGAATCAACTTGACCAGAAACAACTTGAAAATTGGCAGTATTTTTTAAGCCAATTATAGCTAATACAGAACTACTTTAATTAAGCTATAGTTAACAGTCCACTTTGTCCTGGGGGAATGGTTGGTTTTGTTGGTTTTGTTGGGGGGAGGGAGAACATACGCCAATCATTGATAAACAGTGAAAGCTGTTCTGTCTTTCTGGCTTGCTCTTGACCTCAGTTTCTTTCTTTTAAATAGGAAAATGCTTCAGTCTTTGGGTAGACCAGAAGTCCACATGGCCCTGGATGTGGTTCTGGTGAGGGGCTCAGGCCAGGAGCACGAAGGGTGCTTGCTGCTAACATCAGAAGTGCTCTTTGTCGTAAGCATCAGTGAGGACACACAACAACAAGCCTTCCCCATCACAGAGATCGACTGTGCACAGGACACCAAGCAAAACAACCTGCTCACTGTGCAGCTCAAGCAACCAAGAGTAGCCTGTGATGTGGAGGTACAGTTCCAACATCAGGATGACTGGGGCTAGCTTTCAGAAAGTTGAGATGTAGCCTCATCCCTGGTGCTTAGACATCTAGGAGACCAGGAGACTCAGGGGGAATTGTGAAGGAGATGAGGTAGACTAGAAGGGAGTAGAAAGGTCCACCCACCTATATTTTTGAACCGTTTAGAGAAAACCCTTTAAAGTCACAGGAACTCCCAGCCTCAGGCTGAGAGCTTCTGTGTGAAATATGACTCATTTGTCCTGGGGTTGAGGACTAAGGGTAAGATGGTGGTACAGTAGACTTAAGAGTGAGTACTCTGCAACCGCTGTACAAAGGGGGCCTTTGAACTGTGCAACAGGTGGCCACAAGTGTTGGGGTAGAGAAGGCTGCTGACGCTGAGGGTAGAGGGAGCGAAACCTTCCCTGTTCCTTTACCTAGACCAACCCACGAGTCTGGAAACTTCCATGAACACTTCTCTCTTTCTTCATACTCAGCACCTGTTCCCCTTTCCCCACAAGGGGATGATGCATGACCCAGTCCTGTAAATAGGGGCGCTTCCTGAGGACCACACTCTAGATGCACTAGCTAATGGCTCCTGGCAATATCTACATAGAATACATGTTCAGGAGTCAGGAGTGAGTGGCCCTGGCCTCCCAGTCAGTCCAACCAGTAAACAGATGCACCCGCTGGGAAACTGCTCTCTTCCTGTGGACCCCCCCTGGTGATGGCCTAGGCCATGCACCCTAAGTACTAATTTCAAAGACTCTTTAAAAATTGTTCTTCCATGAGATGGAAGTAATCCTTACTGGGAATTGAAGAGTGACAACCAAGATTACAAAACTACCCCCTACCCACCCCCCACAGGACCTGCCCAATTCTTCTTTCATGATCGTTGTCCTGATATGGGATCCTGTCTCCCTCACACTATTTGAGTACAATTATCTGACCAAATGGAAAGCAGCCAACCACAACATCTCCTGAGATCTCTTGTTTCTTGGACCATAATCAGTCGGGCTTTAAGCTGGGATTTGGCACCAATACTACACTGCTGTTTTCAGTTGATGACTTTCTGGGAATAAACAGGGGTCAGATGTCCAGGCTGACTTTATTAGCTTTATAATCTTCTGATCCAGTTGACAATAAAACAGCAGTGATCTAGCTACAGGATTTGGCAAAGGACAATGGCATTGTCTTCACATTCTTAGTCCTAGAGAAACATCCAAATCCCAAGAAATATCTGTGACCATTTTCCCCCTAAGTTGGCACAGACACACCTCAGATCTCCAGCTATGAGATTCATTCATCTTTTACTGGTGTCTAATTCTCATCCTCATTTGCATCTCTCTTTGAGGGTAGCAGGGGAACAGGACTGAGGCCTGTTGTTTTTATCATAATACAAGTCTATAGAAGCTGAAAGATGAGGCTATGAACTCACCAAGCTAAAAAGAAATGGAAGCTCAAAACCTGATGATAAAGGGATGAAGGAATGGCTGTTTCAGAGGCAGATACTCAAAGCAGACTCTCAAGACAGCCATTAAACAAGTACAAACTCACACAGCTCTGTCTTGTGCAGAGTGGATACCCGATGCATCAAGCTCACACAGCTGTCTTGTGCAGAGTGGATACCCGATGCATCAAGCTCACACAGCTCTGTCTTGTGCAGAGTGGATACCCGATGCATCAAGCTCACACAGCTCTGTCTTGTGCAGAGTGGATACCCAATGCATCAAGCTCACACAGCTCTGTCTTGTGCAGAGTGGATACCCGATGCATCAAGGTCCGTGCTGCACTCTCAGTATTGCTCCACTGTATTCTCACCTTCAATCCATAACCACTCCTTCCTAACCTACCCCAATGAAGAAAACTGACGCTGGCTGCAGGGCATCTTTCAAAGCCCCCTACTCAGGAGAGAAGAGCTGTGGGGGCATGGTGAGACTGTTTTCTCCACTTGTCCTGCTCAGATCAGACCTAGCACAATCCAGACCCACAGCCTGGTCAGGAAGGTTTCTGTGTGAAAACCAAGAGCAGCACTTCAAGCTCTGCGATGTGCCCTTTCACATTAGAGGCTAGAGACACAGCTCCTTGGGATTTTGGAAGGAATTAATTTGTAAATGACTTCATTGAGCTTATTCAAATATGGCAGGTTTTAGGTATTTTTTTAAAATACTTATTGCTTCTCTTGGTTAAATGCAGTCATTTTTTAGGGATAATTGCTTAATACGCCTGGCACATTATTAAAATCCCCTATGAGAGGCTCAAAATGAGTCAGGAGGTCAATTTATTCCTTGGCCAGGTTCCTTTCACAACACTGGCTTTCCTGTGCTGCTGTTCAGGAGGAGCAATTAAGCCCTTTTGTCTATTCAAAGCTCTCCAGCTGAGTTCTGGCCCCATCAAATGATATCATCAGCACTCTGCCTGTGCCTCTTAAGAGGGTTTCCTTTTCTTTCTCAAACTGAAAACTGTGACACCCAAACTAAAACACAAGCCTTAGCTTACTCCTCTGGCAGGACCGCCACTGTTTTTGGTAGGCTTGTACAACTTTTTATACTTTTAGCTGCATTTTTTTTCTGGGCCCTGTTTAAATTCTTTACATTACGACAACCCTGAGAACTAAAACACCCCTGTTAAAATGTTTATAATTCTTCCAGAATGGCCTTGCCAGTATTTAGTTGGTTAAAACACACACACACACACACAGAAAAAACAAACAAGGTCAGTAGCTACTAAATTCTGCAGACCACTGTCTAACTGCACATTCTCCACTGGGCTTGATCTGCATACTAGATAGCTGTGGACTTGAAGAATTTATGTCCTCAGTACCTTTGATGGTGCGTCCTCAGACAGCCGCCTTAAGAACGTAGGTAGTATATCTATCTCGGTTCCTTGCTCCACTGAAGATGAGCCAGACTTTTATGAACTATAAATGTAGTTTGCATCCTCCCCTTGCCATAAAAATTTCCCTATCCTCTGCCCAGTTTTTCTATTTTTTCTGGCTTTAAATCCTAGCATTTATAAAAACAGAAAATGTTACAGTTCAAGAAGGTGGTGGGGGGGGGGGGGGTTGTTCCTTAAAAATGTTCTGCCCAAAGCCACTGGTTTGCATGATGTACTCTTCTCTGCCTTCTGTCAAATATTGAGGTTCTGGGAACCAGAACAACTTTTTATTTTGGGATGTTGAGTCGCATACTAACTACATTTAAGCGGAGGAGGTAGTTTTCTCCTTTGTTCCTGGGCTGCCTGATAAAAGGCAATGACAAATGTGTTAACAGTATTATCAAATCGTTAACTTTAAACATGGAAATTGTATGCAAAATGAACTGTTTATTCAAAGGTTGTCCTGATGGTGTCATGGAGATCTAACTGTATGTGCTAAAAGTACATTTGGAATCGCTTTATCACAGAAGTGCTGGCTTAGACAGAATGGCTTACTAGATGACCTAGGAGACTAGTAGACAAGTAGATCCAGGAAAGTAATTCTGATGGCAACTAATTACGGAACCTTTGTTTTTGGAACCCAGATTGATGGTGCCCGGGAGAGACTGTCAGAGCAACAGTTTAACAGGCTCATGGACTACATTGCAAAAACATCTTGTCACCTGGCCCCCAGCTGCTCTTCTATGCAAGCAACATGTTCTGTGGTAGCTGTGGAGCCCCCACCTGCCACTGTTAAAACATACCATTATTTGGTTGACCCACATTTTGCTCAGGTATTCATTAGTAAATTTACCATGGTAAAGAACAAAGCACTGAGGAAAGGCTTCCCCTGAGCTCCTTTAAGGTAGGTGTTTGACATTTGCTGTGCAAGACAGAGTTCTAATATTCAACATGCGCACAAGGCCAGCACTTCTTTAGTTACCAATGTCGGTTACCTACTAGTTAGTTACCTACTAGTTTTGTAGGAATTTACATCTTACCTTCTCCCCAAAGAAACAAATGAAAATTCCAAATGGGAGAACAAATGATCAGCAAAATCCTATAAATGTTGTGTTCTTACCATACACAGAAAACCATTTTTCTCTAGGCCACATGCAGAAGTTTTCACTGGAATTTTAATCTGTTAATGATCTGCTATATAGTAAAATGTAGACAGGCCCTAGAAAACAGACCAAGAAATAAAACTCTACCACCTCTGTAATACTTAGAACTCTGCTGTTTCACTTGAATTTTTCACTTAACTACAGTATCATTCTTGTCAGAAAAACAATGAAATTCCCCTCAAAGTCTGTGTTCTACTGATTTCTAGTAAGACAGACTTAACTGCTCAGGTATATTTTGGAAAGCTTGTGTCTTACTAAGCTAAAAAGTAACATTTGTGCCTACCAACAAGAACAGAACATATTGGTTATAAGTTTGTTTGGGGATGAGTTAAAGACTCCAACCTTAAGGCTGACAGTGACTTCAGTCCAGACAGTTGCTCTGCTAAATTGATGTGACCAAGTATGGAGATATCCCTAGTGCCGGCCAAGAATTATTTAACATTGAAGGGCTTTGATCCAAGACGTGGAGTCACCAGCTATCCTCAGGAGTTAGTCAGCCTCATGGCCTCATCATCCACTGATGCCACTCATGCACAGGCCTGCAGTTTATTCCCCACAGCTGAAGTGTGGCAGTGAGACAGTGCTACTAATTTCAAAGGCCACTGACCTACAATCTCAGTCTGCTGGGCACACATCCCTACTACAGCACTAGTCCTGGAAAACATGTCCCTGGTGGACAATTCTAACCAAATATGAAGATCATCTCTGCAATTGGCCTGTTACACATTTAGGAAAGGAACATTTTTGTCGAACTCAAGAATAATTATTTTTAAGAATGTAAATATGTACTGATTCTTGTATGGCCTACGGTAATTTTACATATTGCTAGAAATTATTATATAAATAAAAGGTATTCCTGAATTACTGACCATGGATAAATGTGTGGTGTGAGTTTTTTCTTTGCAGATTTTCACTGATACCCCATTTTTAATAGCTCACTCACTCACTGAGTCTTTCTTACACAAGTTAAACTGTAAGAACTACTGATCAAACTTGCATTTTTATTCTGTCCACTGGATACACAGCAATCCTAGAGCTCTTGACCAGGATGCACACGGCCCTGGTTTCAATGCCTGCGTCACCACAAAATCTACATTCGGGCTATTTGTTTTAAGTGACTATCAGACATTCCTCAATACTAGTGAAGTATTTTCTGGATTAGACACATATCCCCATTCATTATACATATTGTTGGCTCATTAATAAAAATAATTTTTCTGATGGTAAGTCAGTTAACTCTTCTTTCTGGTGACAACAGCAATACCAAAGACTGGCAGTAAAATCCAAGGACAGATTCTCTTTAAAGAATGGTGTCTCTTGGGCTGGAGTGATAGCTAGCTCAGCTGTTAAAGGCTAGGCTCACAACCAAAAGTAAAAGAGTTAGCATCTCACCATGTATTCCAGGCTGCCCTGGAACTCACTCTACTGCCCTCCAACTCAAGGTTCAGTGATACATGTACCTGTGCCTCCTACAAGGGCTGATTTTACTGACAGGATTAGAACACCAAGACCAGAAGTACAGATGTTCATAGGTACTCCAGGACACCAAAGCCAGGACCAAATAACTGCAGAAGTTGTCTTTATAATATTTACCTAGAGTTATTAGAACAATAGGGGTCAGATTTTTAAAGGCCCTGAATTATCCATAATAACCAAGCAAACACTTACTGTCCATATAATTATTGTTTATTGAGAGAGAACTACTCCTTAGTCCACATAGTCATGTTTCATAGTTCAGGAACACAGGTCAGCATGAAGTTCTATGGAGCACAGTCCAAAGAATTCTATGGAGAGAAACATAATGGCTGTGTGAATGATGAACAGTCTTTATTACTACCATCCATAATGTCTAGTCCTGCTAGACCATAAACTTTCTAAAATGTAAAGACACATCTCAATATAGTAAACTACAGATGAATCTATTACTAACCTGCAACTTGATGAAAAACTGAAAGCTTTTCCTTTAGAATCAGCAGAAAAGAAAAGATGCCAATTCTTGCCACTTCTATTCAACATAGTATTAAAAGTCCTAATCAGAAAAATCAGTTGAGAAAAAGAAAATACACCCAAAAATCGTAAATTCTGTAGGTAACATTTGTTGTAGGGCATGAAATCAAAACACTAAACTTAAAATACAAACAATTCTACTTATAATTACTTTGAAACTAATAGAACACTTATGAATAGAATACTGAGCATAGCTATAAAGCGCTGCTGAAATATTACAATACTCCAATATTATGTCTATACACTCCAGAGCAATCTACAGACTAATGTAATCCTTATCAAAAACCCAACCATTTTTTTGTAGAAAAAGAAAAACCGGCCAGGCGGTGGTGGCACATGCCTTTAATCCCAGCACTTGGGAGGCAGAGGCAGGCGGATTTCTGAGTTTGAGGCCAGCCTGGTCTACAGAGTGAGTTCCAGGACAGCCAGGGCTACACAGAGAAATCCTGTCTTGAAAGGGAAAACAAAGGAAAAAAAAAAAGAAAACCCACTCTAAAATTTAGAGATTCTCAAGGGACCTCAAATAGCTCAAAGAACTGTGGGGGTTGGGATGAAGGACTCATATATAATGAAACCACTGTGGTACTGACATGATAAGCAAACCAGGCTTGTGTGATGAGTGATGGTTCAGAATGTGGATGCTTGCTATACAAGGATACTAGTTCAAATCCCCAGCTCCCACATAAAAAATCAGGCATGACAGTGCATTAAAACCCCAGCATTGGAGGACCAGAACCATGTGGATCTTAGGAGCTCACTGGCCAACTAGTCTAGATGAAACAGCTTCTTGTTAACAAGAGACTACCTTAACAGACAGGCAAGAAGCAACAGAGAAAACATCTAAGGGTCCTTCATTCAAAGGGGAAGGCCAATTTTTTAAATATATTCTTGGGACAACAAATTATCTGTACACTAAAGAATGAGGCTGGGCCTTGCCATTACACTCTAAACAAAATTACCTTAAAATGGAGAGCGGAGGAGAGCAGCGGTTCCCAACCTTCCTAATGAATACAGTTCCACATGTGGTAATGACCCCCAACCATAACATTATTTCATTGCTACTTCCTAACTATACTTTGGCTACTGTTATGAACTATAATGTAAATATCTGACATGTAGAGTATCTGAAATGAAAACCCCTCTTAGACATAACTTAAAATGACTGCATTACCTTTGCATTCAGAAATCACTTCGCACTCTGAAAGATACCAGCCTTCCTCATCTCTTCAAAGTCTTTCATGGAGTCATAATTCCTGTAGAAATCTGCATACGCCTTCTTTCTTGGCTCAGCCACGCCAAACTGAAAGGTCACACAGTCCATTACAGAGCTTGCTCTTCAGATGATCAGAAGTACATAAAAACAAGAGAAGCTAACAACATACTTGTGCTCAGTCTTTACTGAACTCTCTATTTCCTAGACGAGGGGTGACACCATGAAAGGAAGTCTTGTGGCAACTATACAACAAGAAGCTCCCCACTTCCCTAGGGACAGATTACCCCTATTCTGGGGTAGGGTTGTTTGTCCAGAGTTGTATGTGTTTGGTACAAAGAATGTGAAATTAAAGATAATACAAAATAAACAAATAGCTTTCCTTCTAGCAAACCATAATAAATATTGCCAGTAGAAATGGTAACATGGGCTGGGCAGTGGTGGTACACGCCTATAATCCCAGCACTTGGGAGCCAAAGGCGGCAGATTTCTGAGTTCAAGGCCAGCCTGGTCTACAGAATGAGTTCCAGGACAACCAGGGCTACACAGAGAAACCCTGTCTCAAAAAACTTAAAAAAATAAAATAAAATAAAAAAATAAAGGAAAAAGAAGAAATCCTGGGCTCAACTTAAGCAGAATGTGATTTTTTTTTCATCTTTTTTTTTTCCCAGACATCCAAATAAACAAAAGGTTAGCCCAAGACAAATTTTCACTCTTCTTAGGCTAGGGACACCCATCTTCTTTTCCCCACAGACACCAAACCTCCTAGACTTCCAACTCTGGGACTTGTATGTACCAGGACACTGGGATAAGCAGTTAAAACTGCTAACACATTCGCCCCCAAGGTTTTTGTGTTGGTTAGTATCCCAACATTCCCTTGCTCAGATCTCAGACTTAGAATAAATTATAACACCAAGTTTCCAGGTTTCTTGGTTGTCAGCTTTACATTGATATACCTGGGAAGAGGGAACCTGTAGGCATGTCTGCACTGCATCTTTAATTGCTAATTGGTGAAGGAGGACTCAACCAACTACAGGCAAGTGCCAGCCCTTGGCAGGCAGTCTTAGGTTACAGGTAGCTGAGGGAACAAGCTAGCGAGCAGGACTCCTCCTCGGCTTCTCTGTGACTGTAGCCTGCAAGCTAAGTAAATCCTTTGTTCCTCAAGGTGCTTTTCATCAGTTTTTATCAATCACAGCCACAGAAAGGGAACTGGAACAATTCTAAAAATGTTAGATGGTTTGTGGGGGGGAATTTTCAATCTAATAAACTCATGAGACAAGTCATTTGATAAATCTTGATGCCTTTCATCCTCGAGGGTCATGTGTTACAGGATTTTCCCTGTCCAATCACATTAGGACAGTAGAAGGCCTGTGATTGGACAGGAAAAGAGAGGTGGAGCTAAGAGTTGGGGGGACAGAGGTCACAGGAGAAGGGAGGAGAACTGAGATGGTATCAGACATGGACCTGCATGACATTCACTAGCACAAATAGCTCTATAACCTTTTTATAAGGTTAGAAATATTGGGATAGAGCTTTTATCATTGTCAATCAGCTCTTAAATCACTGTATTGGCGTCTTGTAAATTGAAATATTTTTACATAAAATCTGAGTGGTTAATTAAGCTTTAAGAGTTTTGATTTACTTGGTTACTGGAATGTGGGTCCACCTATTAAAGGGGTTTATGGCAGAAAGAAAACACAGCTGGTGGGCTGGAGAGATGGCACTGAGGTTAAGAGCACTGACTGCTCTTCTGAAGGTCCTGAATTCAAATCCCAGCAACCACATGGTGGCTCACAACCATCCCTAATGAGATCTGATGCCCTCTTCTGGGGTGTATGAAGACAACTACAGTGTACTTGCATATAATAAATAAATAAATCTTTAAAAAAAGAAAGAAAACACAGCTGTGATGCTGTGGGAGCTAGCTGGGAGAGAATAGCTCGGCAGTGAGAACACATGGCGCTGAGGCCTGACGGCAGGAGAAATGGCGGGCTCACCTTTTTAATAATTCCTTCAACAGTCATGTTTAAGTGTACATGCAAACATACCATACTGGGTTTGCTTCTCTGGAGTACCATAATATACTAAGCAGGCCAACCATGAGTTATTTGTTAGAACAAGAACAATTTTTCATTAACATAATTAGAGAAACAGAAACTTGTTAGTGATCCCAAGAAATGAAAACACCACAATTTTATAACCTCACCTAAATTAGCATATATTATATTTTAAATGGGACACTCTTAAGTCTAGACTTTAAGGACCAGCAAGGCTGGTCGCTCAGTAGAAAGGTGCTTGTCACAAGCTTGATGGGTTCCTGGGACTTCACATGGTGAAGACAACTCTTGCAAGTTCTCCTGACTTACACACATGCAAGGAAAGCACAGGGCCAATATACATACATACATACATACATACATACATATCCCAAATTTTCTCATAGTTTTATTACAAAAGCATTCATGATAACAAATTTTTTTTTTTGGATTTGGATTTTTCTAGACAGGGTTTCTCTGTGTAGCCCTAGCTGGCCTGGAACTCACTCTGTAGACCAGGCTGGCCTCCATCCGCCTGCCTCTGCCTCCCAGAGTGCTGGGATTGCAGATGTGCGCCACCACCGCCGGGCCTCAGAAGATCTTAAGTAACAACATAATCTGAATTAAGAGAGAGGGTGTAGTAACAGCATTACAGTTTATAGAAGAGCCGGGCATGGTAGGATACACCTTTAGTCTCGGCACAGAGGGAGAAAACAAACATTTCTGAAGAATCCACTTTAGACACTTCCTATCAGGTGGAGCTGCAGTCTCTGTGTGTGGTCTACATAACAAGTTTTAGGTCATCCAAAGCTGTATAGTGAGACTCTTCTCACCACCCCCTCAGACTGGCAAAGGCACAGCGTTTTAAAATGCTGCTCTTTAAAATGCTGCTCTTGCCAATCCTTCCAAGCTGCTGAGATGAGTAGCTGTTTTTTCTATACCCTGCATTATCTGCCCTGTTAAAGGCAGGATTTCCTTCTCCCCAGATGCATGAACCTTACAATACCTCATTATGCAATTACATCTGGAAATAACATTAAGATCAAAATGACATTGGCCCTAACTTTTTAGGAGGAAATTCATCAAGTTATAGAAGGCCATGTGAGGAAGAAGACAAAAGAGAAAGGATTTAGAAGTCATTAACCCTGATCTTAAAAACCGAGAGTATGGTGGTTCACACCTTTGATCCCAGCATTCAGGAGGTACAGGAATCACATGAGTCTAGCCAGGTTATATAGCAAGACACTATCTCAAAAATAAAACCCTGTGAGAAAGCAAATTTCTGTGTTTAGCCCACTCAGTCTGGTTCTTTGATATAGCATACACAGCTTGAAGACAGGGTCAACTACATGGGTTCCTGTCACGTAGAAACCTATGGGAGGTAAAAGAGGAAATATCTTGAAGAGAGTTTCTTTTTAAGAAAGCTCTTAGCTAGGTTCAAAAAATAAATGTTTTAAAGGAACAGCTTGTGACCTAAAGCACAAGCAAGCACATACCTTATAGGCAGCAGCAACTCCCAGGGCCACAGTGAATGCGCCGACAATATGAACCCGCAGACGCTTGGCCAGAAGACCACGCATCTGTGGTTTCGGCAACAGCGCATCGGAACTCATGGTAGCCTTTGCAAGTAAAACAAAAAGGCAGAAAAAAAAAAAAAACCTTAGAACAGGGTAAGTGGCTGAATGAACTCTACATGCACAGCGTTATCTTAGTATCGACAACCGTGGACTGGCTCCTCCTGCAAAGGTTCAGTAACGTAGGCAGCTTCCTCTTTGGCCGCTCCTCTCCTATGCAGTTCCACTACCCGCAACAAGGCGGTAACAGGCAAAACCAGCAACCGATGAGCCAAAACTACTACAGCAGTGTCCCCCTCCACAGAGAAGCAGACGCGACCTAGCCACTGCCTTTTCAGAAGAAAAAGCCTTCGGCGAGAACTCAGGTCACCGAGACTGGGATTGGGGCCCAGCGAGCGCCCCGAGGGCCGGTGAGGGAGGCGCGACAGGTCGGGGACCCTCCAGCTTCCCAGCTCCACTCCCACCCAGGCCGACCACCGGGGTCCCTCGGTGCCTGGGTCCCCTCCAAGGTCGCATCCCAGGCCCCACAGGTCAAACGACCCAACCAAGGTCACGCTGGCCGCGGCAAAATACTCGGGGAAACGGGACGGGGCGGCCACCAGCGAGGCCCTGGGGCCCCGCAGAGCTCCTCCAAGGCCCGACCGCGCACGCGGGTAGACGGCGCGGCCGCCGGAGCTCCCGGGCCCGTCAGGCCCGCAGCCTCCTGAGGACGCGGCGGGGACAAGCGCGGCCACGAGGAAGGTAGGCCCACGGCTCCACTGGGCTGGGACTACAACACATCCTAGTTAGCCGCCCCACGAGAAGCCGAAAGCCGCAGTTGTCAAACCCCAAGATCTCCTCTCTCTCCACCATTCTCACCTCTACACCAACGTCCTTCCCGGTTCTCGGAGAAACGGAGAGCCTTCAGCAGCACGCATGCGCAGGAGTCGATAGAGGACCGGGCGACGGTGGCCTAAGGAGTTCAAAAGTGTGCAAACGCGCATTCAACTTGTCACAGTTGAACCCTTTGCCAGTTACACTAGGCTTTTCTTCTAGGTGGGACCTTGAAAACGAGTCCTGAGTACCTACAAAGGTTTCTTCCGTAAATTACAAATATTAATCGTGCCCAGTGTGGTGAACTTATTAAGGAATTCATATATATTTCACATGTGGGGAAAAATAATATACTCTATAAATACACTGTATCATCTTGTTGAATGAAAAATTGGGCGCAGTAAAGAAACCAAATTAGCCTCTGCGTGAGTGAAAGGGAAAGTTGTACTCTAAAGTGCCAAGGCTGTCTGTCTACCGAGGAAAGCAGAGAAAAGCGACAGAGGCAGTCTTTAGCTAGACAGACGACAGACGAGAGAGCCTAGGGGCTGGCACTGACCTAGACTGCTAATCCGCACCCCAGTGATATATTAATGAAAGAGCTTCCCTTCACTTTTGCCCGGACTTTGGAGGACGATTCCTTTTAGCAAGCAGGAACTTTATTTAAGCCTCTGAGGGCGGTTTTTTCTAAATGCCCAACCTTGAGAAAAGGCCTATCTTGGGGTCCTGACATTTGTGTCAAAGGACTGCCCAAACCACAAGCATTTCACTACTGCTACCTCGGCCCAATAAACGCTTGGTTTTGGCAAAGAGCAAAAAGGCCAATTTTACAGTTTAACAGATGTAATTTTAGAACCCACGCTGTGGAACAAACTAGAGATGTGATTCTGCTTAACAAATCTGAGCAAATCAGAATGGGTATTTGTGTTGGGTTCTTAATAAAAAATAACTTCTGAACAGAAACAACAGGGCTGCTTTTGGAAAGCCGGCTAAAGAAGATGACTTTTAGTGCCTTGGGATGTTTATCTTTAGTGATGTAAACTAGATTCACAAGTGTTACTTAAGTCAGCTGAGTAAGCCTACTTTATATATATGCCGGGTTTAGAGGGCTTAGGAACGCTAGTTGAGCAGTGACGCATGCACCATCAATGTATGGAGAATAACTGAATAACTGAAGGTGTGAAACCACTGAACTGGCCCACCCCATGGTTACAAAGAAAGGCTCACAGGATCAGAGTACCAGGGCTATGGTGAGTCCCACCCATTGAGAACAGCTGGCTACCACAAGTTTTGAGCCAAATTTAAACAAGCTTTATTAAATACTGGCCAGTTCAGTGGACACTGTCCCACTAGGAGTCCCAGAATATGGCACCAAATTATGACTTGGTCAGAGGCTTATAAAGACAAACCCCAAAAGGTCAGTACTTCCCATCTTCGTTCGTCCCGTCAGGGGCATGATGTAGTTCCATAACTGCCTCTAGCCTGCTTCCAGCTATGTGTGGTCAAGCTCATCCTGTGAAGCTGGCATCCAAGGCTGTTTATAGAAAACACCGTGCTTCACCATCTTACATAAGCAGCAGCCCCCCAGCATTCCAGAAGTTACCCATCCTCGGGAGTGAGGCTTACAGGTTAGAGGCATGTTTGTTTGATAGATCTCTTAAGCCCAGTAATTTAAATCTAGGACACAACTTTAACCTTTACACTGGGAGTGAGGGGAAACAAAATGGAAAAAAAATAAGAAGAAAGATTTTGTATGACAGTAAACAGTCTGAGAGGTCTTTGAACTGATACAATGTGGAAGAATTTTAATCCAGCAACAAAGTGGCTCTGGCATGAGATGACGTCAAAAGACCTTCTAGGTCTATATGATCCAGCCAAATGCAAACACATCCTAGATTACAGTATGATTTGGCCAGGAAAAAAAAAAAAAAAAAAAAAAACGCCCTTAGTACACACCTTTAGTCCCTAACAGTGAAGGTCAGGTTCCGCTGTGCCAGGAAATGTTCCTGAACCCCATAAGACCACTAAGGAGCCAATTCCAATGCAATCACACTAGGACCCCCCCCTCTCTCTTTGGTTTTTTTGTTTTTTTTTGTTTGTTTGCTTGTTTGTTTGTTTGTTTGTTTGTTTTTTGGGTGTTTTTGTTTTTGTTTTGAGACAGGGTTTCTTTGTGTAGCCTTGGTTGTTCTGGAACTCACTTTGAAGATCAGGCTAGCCTTGAACTCAGAAATCTGCCTGCCTCTGCCTCCCAAGTGTTGGGATTATAAAGGCATGCGTCTACCAAGATTGCTCTTTTGAGACTGGGTTACCTCACTTAGTATGATGTTCTCCAGCTCCATTCATTTGTCTAAGAATTTATGAATTCGTTGTTTCTAATGGCTGAATAGAACTCCATTGTGTAAATATACCACATTTTTTTGTATCCATTCCTCTGTTGAGGGACACCTGGGTTCTTTCCAGCTTCTGGCTATTATAAATAGGGCTGCTATGAATAGTTGAGCATGTGTCCTTATTACATGCTGAAGAATCCTCTGGGTATATGCCCAGGAGAGGTATAGCAGGGTCCTCTGGAAGTGTCATGTCCAGTTTTCTGAGGAACCGCCAGACTGATTTCCAACGTGGTTGTACCATCTTGCAATCCCACCAGAGTGGAGGAGTGTTCCTCTTTCCCCACATCCTCGCCAACACCTGCTGTCTCCTGGGTTTTTAACCTTAGCCATTCTGACTGGTGTGAGGTGAAATCTCAGGGTTGTTTTGATTTGCATTTCCCTAATGATTAATGATGTTGAACATTTCTTAAGGTGCTTCTCAGCCATCCGAAGTTCTTCATGTGAAAATTCTTTGTTTAGCTCTGTACCCCACTTTTTAATAGGGTTATTTGGTTCTCTGGGGTCTACCTTCTTGAGTTCTTTGTACATATTAGATATTAGCCCTCTGTTGGATTTAGGGTTGGTGAAGATCCTTTCCCACTTTTTCCCATCTTTTTTTCCACTGGATATTTTCAGCTCCTTTGTCGAAGATCAAGTGACCATAGGTGTGTGGGTTCATTTCTGGATCTTCAATCCTAGTCCATTGATCCACTTGCCTGTCATTGTACCAATACCATGCAGTTTTTATCACTATTGCTCTGTAGTAATGTTTGAGGTCCTGGATACTCATTCCCCCATAAGTTCTTTTACTGTTGAGAATAGTTTTAGCTATCCTGGGTTTTTTGTTATTCCAGATGAATTTGAGAATTGCTCTTTCTAACTCTATGAAGAACTGAGTTGGGATTTTGATGGAGATGGCATTGAATCTGTAGATTGCTTTTGGCAAGATGGCCATTTTAACTATATTAATCCTGCCAATCCACAAGCATGGACGATTTTTTCCATTTTCTGAGGTCTTCTTCAATTTCCTTCTTCAGAGATCTGAAGTTCTTGTCGTATAAAGTTCACTTGGTAGGTTAGAGTCACCCCAAGATACTTTGTGGCTATTGTGAAGGGGGTCATTTCCCTAATTTCTTTCTCAGTCTGCTTATCCTTTGAGTATAGAAAGACTACTGATTTGCTTGAGTTGATTTTATAACCAGCCACTTTGCTGAAGTTGTTTATCAGCTGTAGGAGTTCTGTGGTGGAGTTTTTTAGGACACTTAAGTAGACTATTACATCATTTGCAAATAGTGATAGTTTGGCTTCTTCCTTTCCAATTTGTACCTTCCTTTGACCTCCTTATGTTGTCTAATTGCTCTAGCTATAACTTCAAGTACTATATTGAAAACATATGGAGAGAGAGGGCAGCCTTGTCTAATCCCTGATTTTAGTGGGATTGCTTCAAGTTTCTCTCCATTTAGTTTGATGTTGGCTACCAGTTTGCTGTATATTGCTTTTACTATGTTTAGATATGGGCCTTGAATTCCTGTTCTTTCCAAGACTTTAAGCATGAAAGGATGCTGAATTTTGTCGAATGCTTTTTCATATGTTTTTTTTTCTTTGAATTTGTTTATGTAGTGGATAGCATTGCTGGATTTCTGTATATTGAACCATCCCTGCATCCCTGGGATGAAGCCTACTTGATCATGGTGAATGATCATTTTGATGTGTTCTTGGATTCAGTGGGCAAGAAGTTTATTGAGTATTTTTGCATCAATATTCATAAGGGATATTGGGCTGAAATTCTCTTTCTTTGTTAAATCTTTGTGTTGATAAGTGGATATTAGCCTAGAACTTGGAATACTCAAGACATAATCCACATATTAAATGATGTCCAAGAAGAACGGAGGAGTGGCTCCTGATTCTGGAAAGACTTAGTGCAGCAGTATAGGGGAATACCAGAATAGGGAAGTGGGAAGGGGTGGATGGGGGAATAGGGGAGGGAAGAGGGCTTATGGGACGTGAAATGTAAATAAAAATATGTGGAATACATAAAAATAAATAAATAGATAGATAAATAAATAAATAAAGGCCACCGCTGCCCAGCCGCACTCTTTATTCAAGCTCGAGTTGGGGGCCACACCGCCTTCTCTGACTCAGGAGAACAGGAGCAGAACCCTAGGCACAGTTTCAGGAAATCATGTATACAGGCAAAAAGGGCTGTCTAGCTTGGTACACATTTGACTATGGGCCATTATGGCCTTTAACATAATTGGCTAGTGCTGGGAGCTAAACCATAAACTTAACTTCTGTTTTCCTCCTGATTGGTAATTGTTAGGAAGTGAAGTGTCAGGGGCAGAATTGTAACCTGGGGGTGCAGATTTGTTGGGGAGTAACCTGGAAACGTGCTAGATGTAGGTTTTGTAGGGGGATAACCTGGAAACCGGCATTAGTAGAAGCTCTTGTTGTTGAGGGTAACCTGGAAACTGGTGCCTGTTGGTTAATTTGAGTTCAACTTTAGGTCAGGTTCTCTAAGATGGAGTCTGAACCCAAAAGAACTACTCTCGCAGTTCATTTGTCGAAAGAAACAGCCATGTTTGAAAGTGGTGTCTAATTGAGGGGCTGACAAAGTGCCAACTCAGAGAAAGATTCAACAGAATGAGTCAGAGATAGAACAGCACGGGAAAAGGCTACTCAAGAACAGCAAGACAGTGACGGAAGGTACATGTCTAGGGCAGTTTTACAGAGAAAGGTTGCAGGGAACAAGCTAGACACAGGTGAAGACAGAACAAGCCAGAGAATGAGAAGGAGCCAGAAGACTAGAATATATTCCCAAAGTTAATTTGAGGCGGAGAAGAGCAATTCAGGCAGAAGCCAGATTGAATCAGTTAGTTTGAAAGACTAGAATGTCCTGAGGTTAGAAGCTTTCAGACAAAGGCCTAGGGATAGCTAGAAAGAAATGCACTGGGCTCAGGGTAAACTCTCATTTCATCCCTTCATCAGAAGAAATAAAAGAGGCATTTACAATACAGGCTGTTCAGATTGAGCTGGTATTAGATGCCTTTGCCAGCCTTTGAGGGTGGAATTAAGGGAGGTTCCTGGTAAACGAAATCCCACATTTAGGCACCTGCTTACCTAGCCAATGCCACACTGTGTAGGGCACCAGCACCAGCACTGCCATCTTGGAACTAGCACATAGCACTTGAAAGTGAGAGACCTCTACCCCTGTGTGGTGTACAACTGTGGACCCCAGAGCCTCTGGAAGAAAAATCCTCTTGTTATTGCATCAAGACCGTTTCTCGCGAGTGATATGGGTGTTGCCTTCCGAGGCGTGGGGTGCTGGGGCACCCTCGTCTTTCGGGTCTTACAAAAGCATCTCACCTCTGTCTTTCTGTTACAGCTAGCAATATCTTACTTGATGGTGGAATCAGGATAGTGCTCGCTTCATAGAATGAGTGCTGGAACAATTCCAGGAGCATTGATGTTAACTTCTCTTCAGATCTTTTGTATAAAATGCCTAGTACAGGTCTTGTTGGTATGTCTTTATTACGGCCTTCACCTCAGTTGTGGATCTGTCTATGTTGATCATAGCCTCTAGATTAAAATTTGGTAGATCATTTGTGTCTAGAACTCTACTAATTCCTTCTAAATTTTCCACATTTTTAGAATATGTTTTCAAAAAGTCCCTAGTAATCTCTGGACTTCATCATAATTTGTAGTAACTCCCTCTTTTATTTTTATTAATTTAGGTCTTCTCTTTCCTCCTTTCAGTAAAGATAGCTAGGGTTCTTCCTATCTTGTTTATTTTTTTCAAAGACCAACTCTTTGATTGATTTGATGCTTTGTTCATTCAATCTCTATTTTCCCACACCACAAAAACCTGAATTGTGTCTTTGGGTTGTTTGAGATCTTTCTGTAGTTGTTCATTTGTTTGTTTCTGAGGTGGGGGTTATTATAGCCCTGCCATTCCATGTATAAATTAGGCTGGTCCTGAACTCCTGGAGCTCCAGCTGTCTCTGCCTGCGGAGGGCTGGAATTTATTAAAGGCATTTGGCACTCTGTCCAGGCTTTCTGCATTTTTAATATAAGCACTCATAGCTATAAACTTTCCTCTTAGAATTGATTGCCTTTGACTGTATCTAAAGGCTCCCATAATTTCTGCTCTTGTCATAGATGCTAAAATTTTTAAAAATTTCCCCCTAATTTAGATGACTCAGCATTCAGGAGTATATTATTTGGTCTCCATGTATTTACGTCATTTCTGTAGTTTATCTTACTATTGATTTTTATTTTTCTCTATGAATTTGTAAATTATAAACAATTATTTTGCCTCATTTGTACTTGGTAAGACATGACATATAGGTTGTCTGTAGCCTCCCAGCCCCTTCTAGCCTGCTTCCCTTCCAAAATGGTACCGATATTTTGATAATTTGATATTTTGAAATTTGATAATAAATGTATGTTTAGTGCTTCTAAATAGACAATCTGAACATGGAATTCTCCCTGTGTCCCTTTGTTAATTAGTGTTTCTTCTTTTCTACTTCCAGTGCCAGTGTCTGACTGCTTTTCAGAAATCAATCCTTCCATACATCCTTCCACACAGTTCTAAAATGTCCAAATCCTATTCCAGTTTCAAGTAGGATCCAAGATACATCCCGTTAGCCATAGTGCTTTGTTGGGAATGAGCATGAGGAGCATCTGGAAGCAAGTACCACTGACCGAGGGCTGGGGTCTTATAAAGCAAGTCTCCAACAAACTTAATTTTTTTCTCCCATAGCTTATATGCCCCATCAAAACCTCTCAAGCAGTACAAAAAATTACAATGTGACTTCATTCTGTTTTTCTTTAAGTTAACGAATTCATTGAGTATAAAAACATCATGTTCCTTAAAACCTTTACATGATTAAATATTTAAGGCAATACAAATGAAAGACAATTTATTCCTAAGAACCAAGCAAGCGAGTCTCTTACTGGTAAAGAAAGGACCAATTATTTTATTATTTATCTTAAAAATAATCCTATGAAAAGTATCACAAATCTAATCTGTTCTATGAAAATAACCAGTCATTTCTATTTTGAATCCTCAGGGTGCACATCTACTCATTAACAATTTTTCATTAAGTCATATTTAAAGGATAGAAAATAATACAGCCTAACTCTAATGACCCCAAGAAGTCAGAAGTTTAAAATGCTATCTCGCTTTGTTAGAAACTAGGTAAAAGGTCACATTCCAGAGCCCCCCCTTTGTTTAGAGCTAGCAGAAGGGCCTAGAATAGGTAGGTGATCCTGGCCCCATAGGGTAACTGGAAATGGGCTAAGCTTATCTTGCTTCTGTAAACTTACGCCATTACCCCTATGCAGGAGTTCACGCAGCTGTAGACATTCAAGAAAATAGGAAACTAATTGGTCCACTGAGCGGGCTCTCCATGCTACGAGACGATTGGTTTGTGATTCGAAGGATTTGTCATAAAGTTATAAAAGCTGTCGCAATTCAGCACTCGTGGTCCACAGTCCTCTAACCCTGTGCGGTGTACGGCTGTGGAACCCAGAATTCTGGAATAAAGAAACCCTCATGTTATTGCATCGAGACCGTTTCTCGTGAGTGATTTGGGTGTCGCCTTCCGGGGTGTGGGGTGCTGGGGCACCCTCGGTTTTTGGGGTCTTACATTTTCAGGAAAGGAGGGGAGCAAGAAATTCATCATCACCTTGACCCCCAGCCCCGCTTTGGCAAGAGAGGCTCATGGGCTAATACTGACTGGGCTGCCTTGTTCCCTGGCCTCGGGAAAACTCCTGCTCAGTTACCAAAAGTGTGCCTTTCTGAACTCTGTTGTTTTCCCCAAGATTTTCTACATCAAAACCATTAACAAAGAAATCTTACCCTAACTTTATTAACAATCTGCATCTCTAAGTTCTTTCCGAGGGTAGTGTTTGAAACATTAACCCATGCATACATGCATTGCTAATGACATTGCCCAGCGAGGGGCAGGTCAACAAGCAGAGACTCCACAACAGCAGGAAGTTCTCAGGACCTGTAGTCTGCGGGGCTCTGCAGTGCAGAGTCACACCCACTGTGACTGTGCTAACTGGTGGACCACATTCCATGAATTCTAAAGCTATTTTGTTGTTCCTCTTGCATGAACCACAACACACATATGACTATTTTGAGGCAACACAGAATATTTTAGTCATAGTAAAATTTAAGCCATTACTAAATCAAAGGCAGTCTGGGGCTGGAGAGACGGCTCAGACGCTGAAAGTGGTATATAAGATTCCAGAGACCCCAGGCCCAATTCCCAATATCTATACGATGGCTCACGACCATCCATAATCCAGAACCATGGCCTCTGATGCCCTCTCCTGTCCCGCGTAGGCATCAGGCCACCCATGTGATGCACAGAATTAATGGGCAGTCAAAACACTCATACACATAAATTAAAAATAATAAAGATTGTCTCGTGTCAAGGCCGGCACTGCCTTCTAGGGGTGGAATGACATGGTGTGTAAGGCTTGTTTATAATAAAATATATATTTTTATGTTCCTCCTTGTTAACACTAATGACTTCCTGATAATCAGAGACAACATGAGTCCCGGAGGCAAAGCTGTGGCTAATGTCTCAGCAAAATGGTGAATGCTGAGACCCTCAGGACAGCCCTTAAGGCTGTGGAAAAGAACTCTAAAAATGTGAGTTCAGAAATATGTGATTTCTCAACTATGTGAAAACATAAGGATGCAATATGAATTACAGGGAGCTTCGCAGATCTAAAGGAACAGAGGCAGCGGCACTGTGAGCCAGCTTGTCAGAAAGATACAGACAGGTAGATACAAAGGCTGGCGGATTTCTGAGTTCGAGGCCAGCCTGGTCTACAGAGTGAGTTCCAGGACAGCCAGGGCTACACAGAGAAACCCGGAGGTTCTAAGGGAGAATGTGCTTTTTTGCCTTTTTCAGCTTCTAGAAGTAGTCTTGTTAGGGTCTAAGAATCTCTGAAGAATGGCATCCCAAACTCAAAGAGTGTGCAAAAGCAGAGAGCATTTATTCAGCTGAGTTTTCTGCATGCAGGGTCTCCCCATTTGGGACTAGAGACCCATGGTGGACTTCCAGACCCCAGTCAGTCAGGGGATTCCAGGGAGGCGTATGTGCCCCTTGCCTTGGTGGCTCTGTCTCTTGGAGTCTGTCTGATTCTACAGTTGGTTAGGCTCTGGAGACTTCCCAGGAGGGGAGACTACTCAGGGGGTCCCTCACTCATTCCAGCTCCATATTCTTACGTCAGGCCAGATGACAAGGTGTCCTCAGACTGGCTGCCCATGGCAGTGGCTGACTGACCACAGATTCCTGAATCTGGGTCCTCATTTCTGGGAAACAGAAACTTAAGCCTAATCTCCCAAACTGCCAGTTTGCAGCCTGTTGTGGAGTCAGTCTGGCCTTGGCTAACTCGGTCCTCTCAGAATCTGTTCGTTGTTCCTGTGTAAGGCCATCTTCTGATACCATAATGCAGTGTCTGAGAATGGGAACTTTATAAAGAAACGAAATATACCGTAGCTCATAGCTAAGAAGGTTCAAGGCTATGACACAATCATTCTGCCCCAGCTTTGGTGGAGGCCTTGGTTCCATAACTTAGCTGGAATCATGGAGGACGCCTAGAGGGTGGGTCACACGGTAAGACCACAGTCAGGGAACAGTAGACAGGCCAGGCTTGCTCTTTATAACAATCCTTCTGTGAGAACTACCCAGGCTCCAAAAGACTGCATCAATTCCTTTTAAAAACAACTACCCTAATGACCTTCTATTGAGTCTTTCTTCCAAACAATTCTACTACCCCAACAGAGCCCCCACTGGGAACCAGAATTCCAGTACCCCAAAAGCGGGGGGGGGGGGGGGCATGCCACACCCAAATCATAGCAGCCCCCTTCTCCAGCGTCAAAGCCAGTCTGCGGGCTGTTCTTTTTACCTCCCTCTTCTGTTTTGTGTACCCACACTTATCCTAACGGGCAAGGTTGTCTCCCTATTTAATATCATTTAATTCCACAGAAACTTCTGCTTCCCTTTGCCATGTAATACAATCCAGGAGTTAGAACAGAGAATTTTTGGGTGGTTGTTGCCTGCCACAAGAGGTGTGGTCATAATTGGTACTATATAATAAATATTTCCACTTCCTTTCCAGTACACCATAGGGTATACTCCAGTTGCTTGCTTCTTTTTTGTGGTGTTGGAAAGAAACCTAGTACGTCATGAATGCTAAGCAAAAGCATTCTCTGAGCTACGTCTCCAATCTCTTCTGCTCCCGTTAAACTTAAGAGTCGCATGTAACTTGACAGTCAAATCTGAGTGAAGGTAGCGTGTATCATTTCTGATAGAAGCTGTAGAAGCCTGTGGCTTGCCGTGATCTCTTTACCCCACCTTTGTGGTGATGTTGTATTGATTGAGATGAGAGCCTTGGTCGGGGAGAGTGAGTAGAACCCTGCTGCTGATCTGTGTTGAGAGGGCTGTGTGGTGTGTTAGCCCACTGAGAGTCGCAGGGGTTGGGGTTAAAAGAAAATGGCCCCCAAATGCCCACAAGGAGTGGCACTATTAGGAGGTGTGGCCTTTTTGGAAGAAGTGAGTCACTGTGAGGGTAGGCTTTGAGGTCTCCTATGCTCAAGACACACCCAGTGTGGCACACAGTCTCCCTCTACTGCCTTCAGATCAAGATGTAGAAGTCTCAGCTTCTCCAGCACCGCGCCTGCCTGCGTGCTGCCATGTTCCCACCATGGCGATAATGAACTAAGCCTCTGAAACTCTGAGCTAACGCTAATTAAATGTTTTCTTTTTTATAAGAGTTGCTATGATCACGGTGTGTCTTCAAGCAGTAGAATACTAAGACGGGGGATGTTTGAAACTTGTTCTAGTTAGCTTTATTGTCAATTTGAAAGAGCCTACAGCCATCTAAGAAGAAATTTCCTAGATTTCCTAGTCATCTAGGAATTTCCTAGATATTGGCACGTCTGAGAAGATTGTCTTGATTCTTAACTGATACAGGAGCATCCAGACCACTGAGGCAGCAGCTACCCTAGGACAGGTGTCCCTGGGCTGCATGGCAAAGCAAGCTGCACATAGGCCAGAGAGCACGCCACCAGGGGGATTCCTCCTTGGATCCTGCCTCCAGGTTCCTGCCTATAATGCTTTCCTCAGTGA
The DNA here is from genome assembly GCF_947179515.1 of Apodemus sylvaticus. NCBI lineage: Eukaryota > Metazoa > Chordata > Mammalia > Rodentia > Muridae > Apodemus > Apodemus sylvaticus. The sequence continues at coordinate 3,870,517 of NC_067488.1, forward strand.
TGGATTGTGACCTGGAAATATAAACCAAATAATTCCTTTCCTCCTACAAGTTGTTTTTAGTCATAGGTTTGTCACAGCTGAAAGCAAATTAGAACAAAATGTGTATGTGCCCAAGATATAGATTAAAGGCTTGGCTACCAGCCTTGGCTACCAGCCTGTGGCTACCAGTCTGTGGCACAACTGGAACGGGACAGAAGCTCCAGGAAGTGAGGACTAGAAGGGAATGGGAGCACTGGGCCTTGAAGGGGTGTTGGGACCCGTGTCCTCTACTGCATATTCTCTGGCATGGCGTATTCGTCAGGATTTTATAAAGTAGCAGACGTTTAGAATGAATCTCTATCTCTATTTCTCTCTCTATCTCTTTCTATATCTGGCATCTATTGGGTGATTTAGAGGCTGCAGTCCAGCTGTGATTTGAAAAGTCCAAGAACCAGGTAGTTTCTCAGCCCACAGACCGGATGTCTCAGTATATGCTGAAATCCCAAAGACGTAGGCTGTAATGCCAGGGAAGGAATGGACTTGTTGTTGAGGTGAAGGCAGGCAAAGTTCAGCGCCTTCCTGCTGCTCTGTCCTTACAGCAAAGACATCGCTCAGATTAAAGGTGTGTCTTCCCGCCTCAAGATCTAGTCTATAAGTGGATCTTCCTACTTCAGATCAATCAAAAACTCCTCACTGCTGTGGCCTCCATTTTCGCCTTCTAGTTAATTCCAAATATAGTAAAGTTGAAAACGAGAATATGTGCCGCCTCACCACAGGCCCTAAAGCATCAGGGCTTTGATCGTGGATTGAAATCTGACTGTCAGTTGAAGTGAATTTTTCTGCCTTTTAAGTGGATTTGTTCAGGAACTTTGTAAAATCAATAGAGAGGCCAATGGCAGAAGAATTTTCCCTGACTATTTTAAAGGTTAGCAGTTAGGTGCTCACATTGTGTGAAGGCTAAGACATAAAGTAAGTGCAAGGCCAGTAACAACAGGCAAGCAAGGGCTTCCGGAAACACTGGAATTATATCATGGTGGACATCACAATATCTTTTAGGTTAAACATAAGCCAAAATTTGGAGCTCTACCCTAGATTAATGGTCTTCCAAGGCCTAGCTCTGTCCTCTAGAGGAGCTGTAAAGAGGCCCTAAGTCTTGAACTAGAGCCTGCCATGTGTTCACATGATCTGCCTCTGTGGGTCTGAGGGACCCCCCGGGTTTTGACATTGTCTTCGTTTGGGTTTTATTGCCGTGAAGAGACACCATGACCAGGGCAAATCTTATAAAGGAAAGCATTTAATTGAGGCTGGTATACAGTTTCAGGGTTTAGTCCATTACATCACGACAGGAAGCATGGTGGCACGTAGGCAGACATGGTGCTGAAGAGGGACCTGAGAATTTGACATCGGGATCCACAAGCAGCGCGAGAAAGAACTGGTTTGAGCTTCAAATCTCCAAGCCTACCCTTTAGTTACATTAGTCTGTTATGCACGTCCTCCCACAAGGCCACACCCACTCTACAAGGCCACACCTCCTAATACTGCCACTCCCTATAGGTCTATGGGGGCCATTTTTGTTCAAACTACCACAGGTGCCTTTAGGTGTGGAGGGCCTGAGGCATCAGCTCCCCCAACATTTCTGTTGGGACACAGAACTCCCTTAAACCTTGAATGTGGATCAGAGACAACATTCTCTCGCTCCCCAAAGGGCTGAGTCATTGCCTGAGTCATTGTACTTGGAAACCCCACGCAGCCCTAGGAGTTTGTAAACCATGCACGCACATCGCAACTCTTGGAGATCGCAGGAGAAGAGCGTGGATCTGTTTTCTGAGATGGACTGAGAAGTAAACTGCAAAGAGTTCCAGGTTCTTGGGATTTCCTGGTGAATAAGAGCTGTGGAGGAAGCCTTTAGAAACACAGATCTGGTGCTGGAGAGGTGGCGCAGTGCTACAAACACTTCTGCTCTTGCAGAATTTGGTTCCCAGCATTTGCAGCAGGCAGCGGACGCTCTCCTGTAGCACCATTAGAATGAATCCAACCTTCTCTTCTGGTCTCTAGCACCTGAAAGCCCATGTATGTCTTAGAAAGAAAGAAAAGTAAATCCGCCTCACCCGCAGCCTTCATTGGTCAATGACGTTGACTTACTGGGCGCCTTCTGTATACTCTGTGTTCTCGCTAACAGCTGGGCGTATCACCCCAAGCAGCCAGGAGGACACTCTCCCAGTCGGTGCGTTATTGCATGCTCCTCAGTTTGCTTTAATTGGACAGATATGAGATGGCTCAGTGGTTAAGAACATTGACTGCTCTTCTAAAAGTACTGAGTTCAAATCCCAGCAACCACATAATGGCTCACAATCATTCGTAATGAGATTTGATGCCCTCTTCTGGTGTCTGAAGACAGCTACAGTGTGTTTACATATAATAAATAAATAAATCTTTAAAAAAATAAATGAAAAAAAGAAAAAAAATCAAGAAATGGTTCAGCCTCACTGCGGTGAGGTCTGAGGTTCCTTTGGGCATTTCAGAGCTAGTAATTAAAACTGCTTTTCCAAGGTCAGTATGCTGTCAATCACGGAAGCCATGCACAGATGTTCCAGCTGCTGTCAATCACGGAAGCCACACATAGATGCTCCAGCATGATAAAGGCCATTATGAGATGAAGCCATTAAATGCAGGGGTTGTGTAAAACTCAGCTGCATTAAGCAGACAGAAAGAGCAAAAGGATCAAAGTTTATTAGGTCAGAAAAAAAGGAATCAAGAGGAGGAGGAAGAAATAGTATCTTTAATTTCCAAGAGGATACAATAAAGCCAAGAGATATAAATTATCTAAGATAGGACACTTGATAACGACCTTTTAATTGACTTGAAAAAAAAGGATCTTTTGGTAGTTACTTCAGAATCCCACTTTGAACTTATGTTTGTTTTAATTTATGGACATGATGAACTAATCAAATCCAATAAACATGGGTATCTTTAGTTACCAGATGTTCTGCAGGGTAGACAGTCACTGTGTGCCGGCAGGACATGGTTTATACAGTTGTTAGAGGAATGCATTGTAACACTGAATTGTGCAACATTTAAAATCTGGTGCCTGGGGATGGGGGGGAGATGGTTCAGGAGTTAAGAGCACTTACTGCTCTAGCAGAGAACATAGGTTCGATTCTCAAGACCTATGTGGTAACTCACAGTCATTTGTAACTCCAGATTTCTCTTCTGGACTCTATTGCATATACAGGACGCACAGACACACATGAAGGCAAAACACACAACACACATTTTAAAAAACTATAATATGGAACCCCCCAGTGAAATTTTCAAAAAGGACCCTGTCTATCAATGTATGAGGATGACTAGACCTGGCCCATTTTGTACCTTCCTTCTTCAGTGATCTGCCATCTTCTCTGGACTTAAGATCACAGCACACAAACGGTGAACTGTACGTGACTTCAGCCTCATTTTTAAGAATTATCTAACCAAATGGCAACACTATGATTCAGAGTGATTGACTAGGACTCACAGAAGAACCACTGTGCTCCTGGACCTGCACTAGCCCTCACGGGAAAGGGGAAGACCTAGCTGCCCTCTTATTTCTAGTAGCTAAGAATTGTGTTAAAGAAGAGTCATGAGCACCTGCGTAAGAGGGGAGCAATGTGAGATCGTTTGTGTACCCCACAGCCATGAAACAAAGCCCACACGCCAAGCATCGCCCAACCCATTAGAGAACAATGTGAAAATGTTTAGCCCTCATGAAACTTACACTTCTGCAGTAAGTTTCATGACAGACTCTTTGCTTAGCACAAGGGCAAACAAGTAAATACATCTTACATCTTCTAACAATGAGAAATTCAGTGAGCAAATGAAGCAGAGGAAGTAACTCTCTTTTAGACTTATCGTCTTCTGAAGATGAGAAGTTATATGAGCAAATGAAGCATCTATAAGTACTCTTACAGATGGGGCCATTTTCCTCTTAGAGGAGGAGCTTGAAAAGGGTTCCTACCTGTCTTAGTCACCATTCTATTGCTGTGAAGAGACACCATGACCAAGGCAACTGCTTTTTTTTTTTTTCAAGACAGGGTTTCTCTGTATTCTCTGTGTAGCCTTGGCTATCCTGGAACTCACTCTGTAGACCAGGCTGGCCTTGAACTCAGAAATCCGCCTGCCTCTGCCTCCCAGAGTGCTAGAATTACAGGCGTGCACCACCACTGCCTGGCTTTTTTTTTTTTTTTTTTAGATTCATTTATTATTATATGTAAGTACACTGCAGCTGTCTTCAGACACCACAGAAGAGGGTATCAGACCCCATTACAGATGGTTGTGAGCCACCATGTGGTTGCTGGGATTTGAACTCAGAACCTTCAGAAGAGCAGCCAGGCTCTTAACCGCTGAGCCATCTCTCCAGCCCCAAGGCAACTCTTACAAGGACAACATTTAACTGGAACTGTCTTACAGCTTCAGAAGTTCAGTCCAGTATCATCAAGGTGGGAGCATGGCAGCATCCAGGCATGGTACAGGAGGAGCCGAGAGTTCTACATCTTCATCTGCAGGCTGGTAGGAGAAACCTGACTCCCACATGGTTAGGAGAAGGGTCTCAACGCCCACACTGACACACTTCCTCCAACAAGGCCACACATCCTAATAGTGCTATTCTCTGGGCCAAGCAAATACAAACCATGACACCAATCAAGTAAACGTATAAAATACAGCATTGACCTGAGAGCTTGCAGTTTAGATTATGTGTCTCTTTTCATCACAGTGGGAAGCAGGGAAACAGGGTGGCTGGAGGAGGGGCAGAGAATGACCTGAGCCACAGGCAGAGAGGGAGGGAGGGAGGGAGAGAGAGAGGGAGGGAGGGAGAGAGGGAGGGAGAGAGAGAAGGAGGGAGGGAGAGAGAGAGGGAGGGAGGGAGAGAGAGAAGGAGGGAGGGAGAGAAGGAGGGAGTGAGAGAAGGAGGGAGGGAGAGAAGGAGGGAGTGAGAGAAGGAGGGAGGGAGAAGGAGGGAGGGAGAGAGAGGGAGGGAGAGAGAGAGAGGGAGGGAGAGAGAGAGAGGGAGAGAAGGAGGGAGGGAGGGAGGGAGGGAGAGAGAGAGGGAGAGAAGGAGGGAGTGAGGGAGGGAGAGAGAGAGGGAGGGAGAGAGGAAGGGAGGGAGGGAGAGAGAGAGGGAGGGAGGGAGGGAGAGAGGGAGAGAGAGGAAGAGAGAGAGAGGGAGAGAGAGGGAGAGAGGGAGAAAGGGAGAGAGAGGGAGACGGAAAGAGAGGGGGAGAGAGAGGGAGGGAAGGAGGGAGGGAGAGAGAGGGAGGGAGGGAGGGAAGGAGAGAAAGAGGGAGAGAGAGAGGGAGGGAGAGAGCAGGAGAGAGGGAGGGAAAGAGGAGAGAGAGGGAGGGAGGGGGAGGGAGAGAGGGAAGGAAAGAGAGGGGGAGGGAGGGAGGGAGAGAGAGAGGGAGGGAGGGAAAGAGAGGGAGAGAAGGAGGGAAGGAAGGAAAGAGAGGGAGAGAGAGGGAGGGAGAGAGGGAAAGAGAGGGAGAGAGGGAGGGAGGGAGGGAGGGAGAGACAGGGAGAGAAGGAGAGGGAGAGAGAGGGAGGGAGAGAGAGGGAAAGGGGGAGAGAGGGAGGGAAGGAGAGAGAGGGAGAGAGAGATGGAGGGAGAGCGGGAGAGGGAGAGAGGGAGGGAGGGAGAGAGAGGGAGAGAGAGGAATGGAGAGAGAGGGAGAGAGGGAGAGAGGGAGGGAGGGAGAGAGAGGGAGAGAGGGGGGGAGGGAGGGAGAGGGAGAGAGGGGGGGAGGGAGGGAGAGAGAGGGAGAGAGAGGGAGGGAGAGAGGGAGAGAGAGGGAGGAAGAGAGGGGGAGAGAGAAAGAGAGAGAGACCTGGCACTGACATTTAATCTAAAGTCTGTCCCACCATTACCCGGCAACAGCCAGGTATGCCTGACTTAGTATAAAAGGGGCTGCTTGCCCCTCCTCTCTCTTGCACTTTTGCTCGCTTCCCCTCTTCCTTCTCTGTCCTTTCTCTTCCCATTCCCCACGCCCAGCCATGTGCTCATGGCTGGCCTCTACCCCCCCCCCTCCCCTCTCTCAACTCTCCTCCCCATACCCTGAATAAACTCTATTCCATACTATACTGTATGGCCGTGTAAGGCTCTGATGAGCCTTAGCTACCAGAGCTCCGTAGAGTGGATCACGCAGAGCTGAAGACCAATGCAAATGCAAGAGGAATTTATTGTTCCAGTGCGCTGGGGCCTCCTGCATCCAAAGGAGAGGCAGCGACCCAAGACAGCCTTTATACAGTTTTCAGGGCTAGAATAGAGCAACAGCCACGAGGCACAATGTGAGTGGCAGAACAGTGTGACTTTAAACTGATTGGTTCTTAGGGAATAAGGTAGCAAGGGCTTCCCTTATCTGCGGGTGGCCAATGGCCCATCCCTCCTGTGGTTTTTCTGTGAGCCTCTCTCTTCCAAGGGGGGAAGGGTCTGGTGGCATTTTCCAAAGGTCTGGAGCTGACCTCTTCATCTTGGTCCCTCTGAGGGGGAAGGGATACCAAAGCATAGCCCTCAGAAGCACCCACTTCCCACACACCTTCCCGCACCTCCAACAAACATATTCCTTCTTCCTTATCTTTTTATAAAATAAAACACCTGGTCTGGCATGAGCTTTTGGAACTTGAAAGCCCAGTGACACACAAGGCCACACCTCCTAATCCTTTCCAACAGTGCCACTCCCTGTGACTAAGCATTCAGATCTATGAGCCTTCAAATCTATGGGCTCAAGGGGATCATTTTTATTCCAACTACCACAAGTACCAAAGGGGGAAGAAAAAGATGAAAGACAAGTAGGTGGGCAGCAAAATGGCATGTATGTTGGCACATTACACACACACACACACACACACACACACACACACACTGATATTTTAAGTATCCAGGACAATGTCAAGACAATTACTAAAATATATTTTAAAAACTCCAAACATTAATCAGAGCTTGGGGAGTCCTGCAGAAGAAGAGGGATAAAGGATTGCAGGAGCCAGAGAGATCAAGGACACAACAAGAAAACCCACAGAACCAACCAACCTGGGCCCACAGTAGCTCACAGAGACTGGACCACCAAGCAGGGACCCTGCATGGGTCTGACCCAGGCCCTCTGTGTATGTAACAGCTGTGAGGCTTGGTCTTTCTGTGGGACTCTAACAGTGGGAATGGGGGCTGTCTCTAACCCTGTTGCCTGTCCTTGACTGAGACAGCCCCCACTCCAATCGTTAGGGGACCCACATGAAAACCAAGCTGTGCATTTGCTACACATGTGTAGGGGTCTAGGTCCAGCTCCTGCATGCTCGCTGGTTGGAGGTTCAGTCTTTGTGAGGCCCCATGGACCCAGGTGAGCTGGCTCTGGAGATCTTCTTGTGGTGTCCTGGACTCCTTCAGCCTCTTCAACTCTATCACCCACTCTTCCACAAGACTCCCCAAGTTCTACCTGATATTTGGCTGTAGATCTATGAATCTGTTTCTATCTGCTGCTAGATGGAGCCTCCCAGGAGACAGTTAAGCTAGGTTCCTGTCTGCAGAGCATAGCAGAGTATCATTAACAGTGTCATGGGATGGCTCCCTCACATGTGACGGGTCTCAAGTTGGGGCAGTCATTGGTTGGCTGTTCCCTCAGTCTTTGCTCCATCTTTATCCCTGCATATCTTGCAGGCAAGACAAATTTTGGGTGGAAGGTTTTGTGGGTGAATTGATGTCCCCCTCCCTCCTGCCTGGCTAACAGAGGTGGCCACTTCAGTCTCTATATACTCCACTGGTAGGGATCTCAGTGAGGGTCACTCCCATACACTCCCCATAGCCTCCCCCAGCTATTTCCAGAGATGCCCTGCCCCTGTGGATTTCCATTCTCTCTCAGGCCTCTACTGGCCCCCCACCAATCACCATTCCTGTTCCCTTCTCATCCCCTCTCCTACCCAGCTCCCTCTCTCCATCCACCTCTGTGACTATTTAGTTTTCCCTTCTGAGTGAGATTCACACAACCTCCCGTGGGGCCTGCTCATCACCCAGTTTCTTCGGGTCTGTGGATTGTAGCATGGATATACTGTGCTTCAAGGCAAGGCCCACTTGTAAGTGAGTGCATACCATGCACGTCTTTCTGGCTCTGGGTTATCTCACTCAGGATGATATCCTCAAGTTCCATCCATTTGCCTGCAAAAAGTCATGATGTCTTGGTGTTTAACAGCTGAGTAGTATTCTGTTGTGTAAACGAACCACATTTTCTGTATCCATTCTTCAGCTGAGGGACATCTGGGTTGTTTCCAGTTTCTGGCTATTACGAATAAAGCTGCTATGAACATAGTTGAGGAAGTGTGCCTGTGGTATAGTGGAGCACCTTTTGGGTATATATATGCTCAAGAGTGGCACAGCTAGGTCTTGAGGTAGAATTATTCCCAGTTTTCTGAGGAAACATCAAATGGATTTCCAAAGTGGTTGTATAAGTCTGCACTCCCACCAGCAACAGAGGAGTGTTACCCCTGCTTCACATCCTCACCAGCGTGTGCTGTCTCTTGAGTTTTTGACCTTACTCATCCTGATGGCTGACAATCCTGAGCTATCACTTACTAACGTCTGTATTCTCCCCTGACTGCTCTGGGCCGCACTCTCCTGTCTGTTTCACATGACGGCCCTGCCTCGCTGTCCTGCACCTTCTCAGGCATCTCTCCTCTCCTCCACACTCTCCTGCCAAGGCAGGTCTCCTTCTCCAGTTCCCTCATGCTCCCAAGCCTGGAAAACCCTACAGTCCTGCCTGTTTACCCTGTTGGCATCTCTACCAATCAGAACCAGCTGGGGGCACGGTCCCTCAGTGTCTCACTTATGGACGTGTAGACTTTCATGCAAAACAATTTTGGGGACTCAAATTAGTGTAAAAATACAAGCAACCTTACGCCAAACCCACTACAGTTTCGATTGTCCTGCTTCTCCGCCATTCGAGATTTCTCTGTTGAGAAAGTTCTGTATCCCACTTTTAAAATTAGGATATTTGGGTTGTTGGTGTCTAACTTCTTGAGTTCTTTATAAATTTTGGATATTAGCCTTTTGTCAGATGTAAGGTTGGTGAAGATCCTTTCCCATCCTGTGGGCTGCTGATTTGTCCTATTGACAGTGTCCTTTGCCTTATAGAAGCTTTTCAGATCCACGAGGTCCCATTTATCAGTTGTTGATCTGAGAGCCTGAGCTCTGTTCTGTTCAGGACGTTGTCTCCTGTACCAATGCATTCAAGGTTATTTCCTACGTTTTCTTCTATTTGATTTAGTGAATCTGGATTGATGTTGAGGTTCTTGATCCACTTGGACTTGAGTTTTGTGCAGGGTGATGAGTATAGCTCTATTTGCATTCTTTTACATACAGACATCCAGTTAGACCAGCACCATTTGTTGAGGATGTTTTTATTTTTCCATTGTATGGCTTTGGGTTCGTAATCAAAAATCAAATGTCCACAGGTGTGGGGGTTTATTTCTGGGTCTTTGATTTGATTCCATTGATCGACCTGTCTGTTTCTGTACCAATGCCATGTGTTATGTGTGTGTATGTGTGTGTGTGTGTTAAATCACTATTGTTCTGTAGTACAGGGGATGGTGATTTCTCCTGATGTTCTTTCATTGTTCAGAATTGGTTTGGCTATTCTGAGGTTTTTGTTTTTCCATATGAAGCTCAAAATTGCTCTTTAAAGGTCTATAAAAATTGTGTTGGAATGTTAATAGGGATTGCATTGAATCTATAGATTGCTTTTGGTACAATGGCCATTTTCACTGTGTTAATCCTACTTATCCATGCGCACAGGAGATCTCTCCATCTTTTGATATCTTCTTCAATTTCTTCTTGAGGAACTTGAAGTTCTTCTCTTACAAATCTTTCACTTGCTTGGTTAGCGGTACATCAAGATATTTTATATAATTTGTGGCTATATTGTAAAGGGTTGTTTCCCTGATTTCTTTCTCAGCCCGTTTATTATTTGTATAAAGGAGGACTACTGATTTCTTTGAGTTAATTTTGCATACAGCCACTTTGCAGTTCTTTATTAGCTGTTGAAGTTCTCTGGTAGAATTTTGGGGGTCGCTTATGTATATTATCATATCATCTGCAAATAGCAGTACTTTGACTTCTTTCTTTCCAATTTGTATCCCCTTGATCTCTTTTTGTTTTCTTATTGCTCTGGCTAGAACTTCAAGTACTATATTGCATAGATAAGGAGAAAATGGGCAGCCTTGTCTTGTCCCTGATTCTAGTAGAAATGCTTTGTTTCTCTCCGTTTAGTTTGATGTTGGCTATTGGCTTGCAGTACATTGCTTTGATTATGCTTAGGAATGTGCTCTGCATCCCTGATTTCTCTGTTGAGTTTTATCAAAGGCTTTTTTCAGCATTTAATGAGATAATCATAGGATTTTTTTCTTTCAGTTTGTTTATATGGTGGATTAGGTTGATGGATTTTCATATATTGATCCATCCATGCATCCCTAGGATGATGCCTACTTGATCTTGACCAATGATGTCTTTGATGTGTTCCTGGATTTAGTTTGTGAGTAGTTTATTGAGTATTTTTTCATTAATGTTCATAATTGGAATTGGTCTGAAGTTCTCTTTCCTTGCTGCGTCTTTGTGTGGTTTAGGTATCAGGGTGACTGTGGCCTCATAGAATGAGGTTGTAAGTGTTCCTTCTGTTTCTATTTTGTGGAATAGTTTAAGGAGTATTGGAATTGGCTCTTCTTTGAAAGTCTGGTAGAAATCTGCACTAAAACCATCTGCCCCTGGGCTTTTTTTTGGTTGGGAGATTTTAATTGCTTCTATTGCTTTAGGGGTTATGGGACTGTGTAAATCATTTACCTGATCTTGATTTAACTTTGGTAAGCAGTATCTGTCTAGAAAATTGTCCACTTAATTAAGATGTTCCAATCTTCTAGAGTGCAAGTTTCTGAAGAAAGGCCTTAATGATTCTGTGAATTTCCTCAGTGCTAGTCATTCTCTCTCCCTTTTCATTACTGATTTTGTTTATTTATTCCTTTGTATTGTTTTCTTTGTTTCTGATTGCGTTTGGCCCTGATTGTGTTCTGATTTCCTGCCTTTTACTCCTTTTTGGAGTGCTTCTTCTTCCCTAGAGTGTTCAGGTGCACCTTTAGATTGCTAGTATGAGAGCTTTCTAATTTCTTATGGAAGCACTTAGTGTTCTGAACGTTCCTCTTAGCACCACATTCATTGTGTCTCATAAGTTTAGATATGTTGTATCTTCATTTTTATTGAATTCAAAGTCTTTTTTATTGTATATATTCTTTATTTACATTTCAAATGTTATCCCCTTTCCCAGTTCCCCCCTTCCGGAGAGCCCCTATCCCATCTTCCCCCTAATTCTATGAGGGTGTTCTTCCACCCACCCTACTCCACCTCCCTGCCCTCGGTGCCCCTACATTGGGGGATCTATCTAGCCTTCATAGGACCAAGGACCTCTCCTCCCATTGATGCCTGACAAGGCAATCCTCTGCTACATGTGCAGCTAGAGCCATGTGAACTCCTTGGTTGATGGCTTAGTCCCTGGGAGCTCTGGGAGGGGGTACTGGTTGGTTGATATTGTTGTTCTTCCTATGGGATTGAAACCCCTTCAGCTCCTATAGTCCCTTCTTTAACTCCTCCATTGGGGACACACTCAGTCCAATGGTTGGCTGGGAGCATCTGCCCCTGTATTTGTAAGGCTCTGGCAGGGCCTTTCAGGAGACAACCATATCAGGCTCCTATTAGCAAGCATTTCTTGGCATCCACAATAGTGTCAAGGTTTGGTAGCTGTATATGGGATGAATCCCCAGGTGATACAGTCTCTGGATGTCCTTTCCTTAAGTCTATGCTCTACACTATATTTGTTCCTGTGAGTATTTTGTTCCCCTTCTCAGAAGAACCAAATCACCCACACATTGCTCTTCCTTCTTCTTGAGCTTCATGTGGCCTGTGAGTTGTGTCTTCGGTATTCAGAGCTTTTGGGGAAATATCCACTTATCAGTGAGTGCATACCATGTGTGTTCCTTTGTGACTGGGTTACCTCACTTGGGATGACACTCTCTAGTTCCATCTATTTGCCTAAGAATTTCATGAATTCATCCCTCTTAATAGTTGAATAGTACTCCAATGTGTAAATATACCAAATTTTCTGTAACCATTCCTCTGTTGAATGAAGGAAATCTGGGTTCTTTCCAAATCCTGGATGTTATAAATAAGGCTGCTGTGAACATAGTGGAGCATGTGTCCTTATTACATACCAGGAGTGGTATGGCTGGGTCCTCCAGTAGTACTATGTTCAATTTCTGAGGAACTGCCAAAATGACTTTTCAGAGTGGTTGTACAAGCTTGTAATCCCACCAGCAATGGAGGAGAGTTCCTCTTTCTCTACATCCTCACCAGCATCTGCTATCACCTGTGTTTTTGATTGTAGCCATTGTAACTGGTATGAGGTAGAATCTCAGGATTGTTTTGATTTACATTTCCCTAATAACTAAGGATGTTGAACATTTCTTTAGGTGCTTCTCGACTATTTGATATTACTCAGTTGAAAATTCTTTGTTTAGCTTTATACCCCATTTTTTTTTATTTTCTATATTCTTTATTTACATTCCAAATGCTTTCCCCTTTCCTGGTTTCCCCCTCCCCATATTTCCCATAAGCCCTCTTCTCTCCACCCATTCCCCAATTACTCCCTCCCATTTATCTGTCCTGGTACTCCCTTACAATGTTGTATCAAGCCTTTCCAGGATCAAGGCCCTCTCCTTCCTTCTTCATGGGAATCATTTGATATGCTAATTGTGTCTTGAGTATTCAGAGTTTCGGGCTAATTAATATCTACTTATCAGTGACTGCATTCTATGTGTATTCTTTTGTGATTAGGTTACCTCACTTAGGATGATATTTTCTAGTTCCAACCATTTGCCTAAAAATTTCATGAATTCATTGTTTTTAATTGCTGAGTAGTATTCCATTGTGTAAATATACCACATTTTCTGTATCCATTCCTCCATTGAGGGACATCTAGGTTCTTTCCAGCTTCTGGCTATTATAAATAAGGCTGCTGTGAACATAGTGGAGCATGTGTCCTTATTGCATGCCAGGGAATCCTCTAGGTCTATGCCCAGGAGTGGTATAGCAGGGTTCTCCGGAAGTGTCGTGTCCAGTTTTCTGAGGAAGCGCCAGACTGATTTCCAGAATGGTTGTACCATCTTATAATCCCACCAGCAGTGGAGGAGTGTTCCTCTTTCTCCACATCCTGGCCAGTACCTGTTTTCTCCTGACTTTTTAACCTTAACCATTCTGACTGGTGTGAGGTGAAATCTCAGGTTTGATTTGCATTTCCCTAATGACTAATGATGTTGAACATTTCTTAAGGTGCTTCTCAGCCATCCGAATTTCTTCAGGTGAAAATTCTTTAGCACTGTACCCCATTTTTAATAGGGTTATTTGATTCTCTGGGGTCTAACTTCTTGAGTTCTTTGTATATATTGGATATTAGCCCTCTGTCGGATGTAGGGCTGGTGAAGATCTTTTCATAATTTGTTGGTTGCTGTTTTGTCCTTTTGACGGTGTCCTTTGCCTTACAGAAACTTTGTAATTTTATGAAGTCCCATTTGTCAATTCTTATGATCTTAGAGCATAAGCTATTGGTGTTCTGTTCAGGAAATTTTCCCCTGTGCCCATGTCCTCAAGGGTCTTCCCTTTCTATTAGTTTCAGTGTGTCTGGTTTTATGTGGAGGTCCTTGAATCACTTGGAGTTGAGCTTAGTACAAGGAGATAAGAATGGATCAATTTGCATTCTTCTGCATACTGAACCAGCACCATTTGTTGAAAAAGCGATTTTTCCCCCCACTGGGTGTTTTCAGCTCTTTTGTGGAAGATCAAGTGACCATAGGTGTGTGAGTTAATTTCTGGATCTTCAATCCCATTCCATTGGTCCACGTGCCTGTCACTGTACCAATACCATGCAGTTTTTAACACTATTTCTCTGTAGTATTGCTTGAGGTCTGGGATACTGATTCCCCCCAGAAGTTCTTTTACTGTTGAGAATAGTTTTAGCTATCCTGGGTTTTTTGTTATTCCAGATGAATTTGAGAATTGCTCTTTCTAACTCTATGGAGAACTGAGTTGAGATTTTGATGAGGATCACATTGAATCTGTAGATTGCTTTTGGCAAGATAGCCATTTTAACTATATTAATCCTGCCAATCCACAAGCATGGAAGATTTTTCCATTTTCTGAGGTCTTCTTTGATTTCCTTCTTCAGAAACCTGAAGTTCTTGTCATACAGATCTTTTAATTGTTTGGTTAGAGTCGCACCAAGATACTTTATATTGTTTGTGGCTATTATGAAGGGTATCGTTTCCCTAACTTCTTTCTCAGCCTGCTTATCCTTTGAGTATAGGAAGGTTACTGATTTGCTTGAGTTGATTTTATAACCAGCCACTTTGCTGAAGTTGTTTATCAGCTGTAGGAGTTCTCCGGTGGAGGTTTTTGGGTCACTTAAGTAGACTATTACATCATTGCAAATAGTGATAGTTTTACTTCCTTTCCAATTTGTATTTCTATCTTTTGACCCATATTCTCCTGAATTTTTTTAAATGATTTTTGTATTTCCCTTGTAAGGGCTTCTAACTTTTGATCCATTTTCTCCTGTATTTCTTTAAGAGATTTATTTATGCTCTTCTTGTGTTTCTCTAACAGCATCATGACCAGTGATTTTAAATCCAAATCTTGTTTTTCTGGTGTGTTGGGGTATTCAGGACTTGCTGTTGTTGGAGAATTGTGTTCAGATGCTGCCATATTGCCTTGATTTCTGTTGGTAACGTTCCTACGTTTGCCTTTTGCCATCTGGTTATCTCTGGCATTAGTTGGTCCTGTTGTCACTGGCTGGTGCTTGAACCTCCTGTGAGCCCGTAAGGGTATTTCTGCACCACTGGATGACTGGGTTTCCCCTGGCACAGATTGCTGATGTGCTGCCCTCCTCTTGGGTGCTGTTGGAGCCTTGGTATGTCCTGCCCCAAGCAATGTTATACTTGGGTTGTCTCTGTGCATGGAACCTGGTGCTGCCCATCTGCTCCATCAGAGAGCGAAGGTGGCAGCAGGGATCCTGCAGGCACCCCGCAGGGCACAGGACCCACACCTGGCTGGCACACAGACGAACCACCAATCTGCCCAGGTCCTGGGCACAGGCAGCAGCCCACAGCTCAGCAGTCTGAGTCCCCAGAGATCTTAAACTCTGGGATATCTCGGTACCTGAGGCCTCTTGTCCTGTCTGTCCAGGAGCGAAGATGGTCTGTACCCCATTTTCTAATAGGGTTATTTGGTTCTCTGGAGTATAACTTCTTGAGTTCTTTGTATATATTGGATATTAGCCCTCTATCGGATGTAGGATTGGTACAGATCTTTTTCAGTCTGTTGGCTGCTGTTTTGTCCCTATTCACAGTGTCCATTGCCTTACAGAAGCTTTGCAATTGTATGAAGTCAATTCTTGATCTTAGAGCATAAGCCTTTGGTGTTCTGTTCAGGAAAACTTCCCCTGTGCTCGTATGTTCCAGGCTCTTCCCCACTTTCTCCTCTATAAGTTTCAGTGTATCTGGTTTTATGTGTAGATCTTTGATCACCTTGGACTTGAACTTTGAACAAGGAGATAAGAATGGGTCAATTTGCATTTTTCTACATGCTGACCTCCAGTTGAAACAGCACCATTTGTTAAAAATGCTGTCTTTTCTCCACAGGATGCTTTTAGCTCTTTTGTCAAATATCAAGTGACCATAAGTGTTTGGGTTCATTTCTGGGTCTTCAATTCTATTCCATTGATCTTCCTGCCTGTCTCTGTACCAATATCATACTTTTTTTTTTTAATCACTATTGCTCTGTAATATAGCTTGAGGTCATGGATGGTGATTCCCCCTGAAGTTCTTTTATTGTTGAGAAGAGTTTTTTGCTATCCTGGGTTTTTTGTTATTCCAAATGAGTTTGCAAATTGCCCTTTCTAACTCTATGAAGAATTGCGTTGGAATTTTGATGGGAATTGCACTGAATCTGTATTTTTACAAGAAAAGCCAATCTTGCTTTTGGCAAGATGGCCATTTTTACTATATTAATCCTGCCAATCCATGAGCATAGGAGATCTTTTGATCTTCTGAGATCCTCTTCAATTTCTTTCTTCAGAGACTTGAAGATTTTGTCATACAGATCTTTCACTTGTTTAGTTAGAGTCACACTAAGGTATGTATTATTATTTGTGACTTTTGTGAAGGGTGCTGTTTCCCTAATTTCTTTCTCAGCCTGTTTATCCTTTGAGTAGAGAAAGGCTACTGATTTGTTTGAGTTAACTTTATATCCAGCCACTTTGCTGAATGTGTTTATCAGCTTTAGGAGTTCTCTGGTGTAATTTTTGGGGTCACTTAAGTATATGATCATATTGTCTGCAAATAGTGATATTTTGACTTCTTCCTTTCCAATTTGTATCCCTTTGACTTCCTTTTGTTGTCTAATTGCTCTAGCTATTGACTTTGAGTACTATATTGAATAGACAGGGAGAGAGTGGGCAGCTTTCTTTAGTCCCTGATTTTTGTGGGATTGCTTCAAGTTTCTCTCCATTTAGTTTGATGTTGGCTACTGGTTTGCTATATATTGCTTTTACTATGTTTAGGTAATGGCCTTGAATTCTTGATCTTTCTAAGACTGTTAACACGAAGGGATGCTGAATATTGTCAAATGCTTTTTCAGCATCCAATGAGATGATCATGTGGGTTTTTTTTTTTTTTGAGTTTGTTTATGTAGTGCATTACGTTGATGGATTTCCATATATATATATATATATTTATTCACCATTGGGATGAAATCTACTTGATCATGGTGAATGATTGTTTTGATGTGTTCTTGGATCCCTTTGGCAAGAATGTTATTGAGTATTTTTACATCAATGTTCATAAGGGAAATGGTTCTGAAATTCTCTTTCTTTGTTTGGTCCTCATTAGATTTAGGTATAAGTGTAATTGTGGCTTTAAAGAATGAATTGGGTAGTGTTCCTTCTGTTTGGTATTTTGTGGAATAGTTTGAAGAGTATTGGTATTAGGTCTTCTTTGAAGGTCTGATAGAATTCTCCACTAAATCCTGGACTTTTTTTGGTTGGGAGACTATTAATGCTTCTACTTCTTCAGGGGTTACAGGATTGTTTATTTTATCTGATCCTGTTTTAACTTTGGCACTGGGTATGTGTTTAGAAAATTACCCATTTCATCCATATTTTCCAATTTTGTTGAGTATAAACTTTTGTAGTAGGATCTGATGATTTTTTGAATTTCCACAGTTTCCATTGTTATGTCTCCCATTTCATTTCTGATTTTGTTAATTTGGATACTGTCTCTGTGCCCTCTGCTTAGTCTGGCTAAGGGTTTATCTATCTTGCTGATTTTTTTCAAAAAAACTAGTTCCTGGTTTTGTTGATTCTTTGTATGGTTCTTTTGTTTCTATTTGGTTGATTTCAGCCTTGAGTCTGATGATTTCCTGCCCTCTACTCCTCTTGGGTGTACTTGCTTATTATCATTTTAGATCTTTCAGGTGTGTTGTCAAGCTGCTGTTGTAAGCTCTCTCAAGTTTCTTTTTGGAGGCACTTAGAGATATGAGTTTTCCTCTTAGCACTGCTTTCATTGTGTCCCATAGGTTTTGGTATAATGTGTTTTTATTTTCATTAAATTCTGAAAAGTCTTTAGTTTTTTTATTTCTCCCTTGACCAAGTTACCAATGAATAGAGTGTTGTTCAACTTCCATGTGTATGTGTGTTTTCTGTTGTTTTTGAGGGAATTTAAGACCAGCCTTAGACCATGAGGATCTGATAGGGTGCGTTGGATTATTTCAATCTTCTTGTATCTCTTGAAGCCTGTTTTGTGACCAATTTTATGGTCAATTTTGGAGAAGGTACCTTGGGGTGTTGAGAAGGTATACTCTTTTGCTTTAGGATGAAATGTTTTATAAATATCTGTTAGATCCATTTGGTTTATTGCTTCTGTTAGTTTCACTGTGTCTCTGCTTAGTTTCTGTTTCCATAATCTGTCCATTGCTGAGAGTGGGAAGTTGAAGTCTCCCACTATTATTGTGTGGTGTGGGATGTGTGCTTTGAGCTTTAGGAAAGTTTCTTTTATGAATTCCAATGCCCTTACATTTGGAGCATAGATGTTTAGAATTGAGATTTCATCCAGGTAGATTTTTCCTTTTACTAGTATGAAGTGTCCTTCCTTGTCTTTTTTGACAACTTTTGGTTGAAATTTGATTTTATTCAATATTAGAATGGCTACTCAAACTTGTTTCTATCATTTGCTTGGAAAATTGTTTTCCAACCTTTTACTCTGAGGTAGTGTCTGACTTTGTTGCTGAGATGCATTTCCTATATGCAGCAAAATGATGGGTCCTGTTGACATTTCCAGTCTGTCAGTCTATGCCTTTTTATTGGGGAATTGAGTTCCTTGATGTTAAGAGATATTAAAGAAAAGTGAAACTTCCTGCTATTTTGGTTGTAAGAGGTGGAATTAAGTTTGTGTGGCTATCTTCTTTTGGGTTTGTTGAAAGATTAACTTCTTGCTTTTTCTAGGTTGTAGTTTTCCCTCCTTGTGTTGGTGTTTTCCATCTATTATCCTTTATAAAGCTGGATTTGTAGAAATGTATTGTGTAAATTTGGTTTTGTCATGGAATATCTTATTTTCTCTGTCTATGGTAGTTGATAGTTTTGCTGGATATCATAGCCTGGGCTGGCATTTATGTTTTCTTAGGGTCTGTATGACATCTGCCCAGGATCTTCTAGTTTTCATAGTTTCTGGTGAGAAGTCTGGTGTAATTCTGATAGGTCTGCCTTTCTATGTTGCTTGACATTTCCCCCTTACTGCTTTTAATATTCTTTCTTTGTTTAGTGCATTTGGTTTTTGACTATTATGTGCTGGGAGAACTTTCTGTTCTGGTTCAGTCTATTTGGAGTTCTGTAGGCTTCTTGTATGTTCATGGGCATCTCTTTCTTTAAGTTAGGGAAGTTTTCTTCTATAATTTTGTTGAAGATATTTACTGACTCTTTAAACTGAGAATCTTCGCTCTCGTCTATACCTATTATCCTTAGGTTTGGTCTTCTCATTGTGTCCTGGATTTCCTGGATGTTTTGGGTTAGGAGCTTTTTGCATTTTGCATTTTCTTTGACTGTTGAGTCAATGTTTTCTATGGTATCTTCTGCACCTGAGATTCTCTCTTCTATCTGTTGTATTCTGTTGGTGATGCTTGCATCTATGGCTCCTGATCCTCTTCCTGGTTTTCTATCTCCAGGGTTGTCTCCCCTTGTGATTTCTTTATTGGTTAAATTTCCATTTTTAAATCTTGGATGATTTTGTTCATTTCCTTCACCTGTTTGATTGTGTTTTCCTGTAATTCTTTAAAGGATTTTTGTGTTTCCTCTTTAAGTGCTTCTACCTGTTTACCTGTGTTTTCCTGTATTTCTTTTCTTTTTCTTTTTTCTTTTCTTTTCTTTCTTTCTTTTTTTTTTTTTTATTTTTTGAGACAGGGTTTCTCTGTATAGCTCTGGCTGTCCTGGAACTCACTCTGTAGACCAGGCTGGCCTCGAACTCAGAAATCTACCTGCCTCTGCCTTCCAGAGTGCTGGGATTACAGGCGTGCGCCCGGCTCCTGTATTTCTTTAAAAGAGTTATTTATGTCCTTCTTAAAGTCCTCTATCATCAGCATAAGAAGTGATTTTAGATCTGAATCTTGCTTTTCCGGTATGTTGGTGTATCCAGGACTTGCTATGGTGGGAAAATTGGGTTCTGATGATGCCAAGTAACCTTGATTTCTGTTGCTTATGTTCTTACACTTGCTTCCCTCCATCTGATTATCTCTAATGCTACCTGTCCTCGCAATATGTGGCTGTAGCCTGTCCTTCCTGTGATCCTTGTGTCAGAACTCCTTAGAGTCAAGTTGTCTCTGTGGTTGGTCCTGTGATTCCGGGATCCTGTGATCCTGAGATCCTGGGTGTGTCAGAGTTCCTGTGAGTCAAGCTACCTCTGGAGCCCTGGGGTGACCAAGCTCCTGTGATCCTGTGATCCTGTGATCCTGTGATCCTGGGTGTGTTAGAGCACCTGGGAGTGGAGGTTCCTCTGGGTGTTGTAGGACTAGTTAGGGAGTTCACTCTAAGGTAACCAGCCCAGACTGGAAGCTAGAAACTCTTTAATTTTTTTTGACCTTACCCATCCTGATGGCTGACAATCCTGAGCTATCGCTTACTAACGTCTGTATTCTCTCCTGACTGCTCTGGGCCGCACTCTCCTGGCTGTTTCACATGACGGCCCTGCCTCGCTGTCCTGCACCTTCTCAGGCATCTCTCCTCTCCTCCACACTCTCCTGCCAAGGCAGATCTCCTTCTCCAGTTCCCTCATGCTCCCAAGCCTGGAAAACCCTACAGTCCCGCCTCTGTTTACCCTGTTGGCATCTCTACCAATCAGAACCAGCTGGGGGCACGGTCCCTCAGTGTCTCACTTGTGGATGTGTAGACTTTCATGCAAACAATTCTGGGGACTCAAATTAGTGTAAAAATACAAGCAACCTTAGGCCAAACCCACTACAGTTTCGATTGTCGCGCTTCTCCGCCATTCGATGTTTTCTGTGGGGATTTTTGGATTTGTGGATAGATTTTTTTTTTAAGAATTTTTTTTTAATTTTTTTTAATTCGGTATATTTTTTATTTACATGTCAAATGATTTCCCCTTTCCTAGCCCCCCCACTCCCAAAAAGTCCCATAAGCCCCCTTCTCTCGTGGATAGATTTTTTTAAAGCTGATTTTGTCTTGAAATAGCTTGTTTTCTCCCTCTATGATGATTGAGAGTTTACTGGGTAGAGTAGTCTAGGTTGGCACCTATAGTTTTTTAAGAGGTTGCAGGATATTTGTCCAGGTCCAGCTTTTACAGTCTCTGTTGGGAAGTTGGGTGTGATTCTGACAGGTTTGCCTTTGTATGTTACCCGGACTTTTCCCCTTACCACTTTTAATATTCTTTTTTTTTTTAAAGATTTATTTATTACTATGTGTAAGTATACTGTAGCTATCTTCAGACACACCAGAAGAGGGCATCAGATCTCTTTACGGATGGTTGTGAGCCACCATGTGGTTGCTGGGATCTGTACTCAGGACCTTCGGAAGAGCAGTCAGTGCTCTTACCCACTGAGCCAATTCTCCAGCCCTTTAATATTCTTTAATTGTTCTATATAGTTTGTGTTTTGATTATTATGTGCCAGGAGGATTTTCTTTTCTGGGCCAGCCTAGTTGGTGTTCTTTAAGGTTCTTGCATGTTTATCAGTATTTATTTCTTTAGATTGGGAACGTTTTTCTTCTATGACTTTGTTCAGAATATTTTCTGGGCCTTTGAGCTGAGACTGCTCACCTTCTTCTAGTCCTATTACTCTTAGGTTACGCCTTTTCATGGTATCTCAGATTTCCTGGATGTTTAGTGTCAGGAATTTTTAGCTTTAACATTTTCTTTGACTGATTCATCAATTTCTTTTATTGTATCTATTACGTATAAGAGTCTCTCTTCTGGGGGCTGGATAGATGGCTCGGAGGTTAAGAGCACTGACTGCTCTTCCAGAGGTCCTGAGTTCAATTCCCAGAAACTACATAGTGGATCACAACCATCTGTAATTGGATCTGATGCCCTCTTCTTGTGTGTCTGAACACAGCTACACTGTACTCATCATACATAAAATAAATAAAGTCTTAAAAAAGAAAAAAAGAAAAAAAGAGTCTCTCTTCCATCTTCTGTATTATGTTTGTAATGCTTGCACCTGTAGTTTCTGTTCTCTTTCCTAGGTTTCCCATCTCCAGGATTTTCTCAGTTTGTGTTTTCTTTATTGCTTCTAGTTCCACTTTCAAGTCTTGGGCAGTTTTATTTATTTCCTTCACTGGTTTAGTTAAATTTTCCTATATTTCTTTAAGGGATTTATTTGTTTTTTCTTTAAAGGCCTCTATCATCTTTATAAGATTGGATTTAAGGTTATTTTCCTGTGTTTGGGTCATGTTAGGCTATCCAGGGCTTGCTGTAGTAACTGCGTTGGAGGGTTCGTAATATCCTGGCTCTTGTTGATTGTGTTCTGTTGAGGCCCTTTAGCAATCTGGTTTTAGGGCGTCCCTGGATGTTCTTGTTTTAGCAATCTGGTTTTAGGCCGTCCCTGGATGTTCTTGTTTTAGTATGTGATGGGGTGAACCTGGTGCTCCTGGTGTGGCTGTATGGTTCCAGACCTGTAGTTCTTTATGGTTCAGGAGCCTTGGGTAAGATGAAGGTGGGCAAAGAGATAGCAGGAGAATGGAGGTGCCCCGAGGATGGAAGGCTGCTCAGGGCAGCTTGGCTTGGACCAGAGAGCTCAGAGAGCAGGGGAAGGAGAGCTTACCTGTATGATTCAGGAGCCTGATGGAGCTGGTTGGGAGACTTTTAATGACTGCTTCTATTTCCTTAAGGGTTATAAGGCTGTTTAAACAGTTTACCTAGTCTTGATTTGACTTTGATAAGGGATATCTATCTAGAAAACCATCTGTTTTGTTTAGATTTTTGAGTTTTGTAGAGTACAAGCTTTTGAAGTAGACCCAGTGATTCTTTGAATTTTCTCAGTGTCTGCACTTATGTCCCTCTT
This sequence comes from Apodemus sylvaticus, assembly GCF_947179515.1. Lineage (NCBI taxonomy): Eukaryota > Metazoa > Chordata > Mammalia > Rodentia > Muridae > Apodemus > Apodemus sylvaticus. The sequence goes on from NC_067488.1 coordinate 3,893,162, forward strand.
TTCATTTCTAATGTTTTTTTTAAAGATTGATTGATTGATTGATTTTTACGTATATGAGTACACTGTAACTGTACTGATGGTTGTGAGCCATCATGTGGTTGCTGGGAATTTGAATTTAGAACCTCTGCTGGCTCTGGTCAGCCCTGTTCCCTTCAGCCCAAAGATTTATTATTATTATTATTATCATTATTATTATTATTAATTTAGCTGTTTATATGGGCCCCACATGTATGTGCCTAGTACCCAAGGAGGCCAAAAGAGGATGTCAGATCCCTGGAGCCATTGTAAGGCACCATGTGGGTACAGAAAGCTAAACCCAGGTCCTCTGCAAGAGGAACAAATGCTCTTAATTGGAGGGGGGAGTGACGGTCATCTCTGTAGCTCATGTTGATTAGGATTTTGCAGATACCAGAACTAGCACCTCTGAAAAGTCAGTGACCTAGGCAAGCTCCAAGGATGCTGTCATGTAACAATTTCCGCTGAATCCAAACCTTCCATAATGGAGGGAAACTTCTTGAGACCTAGGATTTAATAGGAAAGTGAAATAACAGGATTTTTAGGCAGGATGCTTAGACAGGGGAGGTAAAACACTCAGTCCTTCACAGAAGCTCATTAACATGGGAAGTAAAATACTCAACTTCAGGAAGTTCCTGAAACCAACCAAATTCATTAAGTCCCTCAGTCCTTATTGAGGGAGAGACTCTCAGATAAGCCAAGCTATAAAAAAGACTTAGACAAGCTTAATTGCTTAGGGGAGGTCTAGACTATACAGCCTAGATGATGCAGAAATAGCAGAGCTGCCTGCAAGAGGCATAGAGCTGCATAGAGCTGCATAGAGCTGCAGGGAAAGGTCACTCTGCAACCTGTCAAGCCTGCAGATGTTCAGTGTATTCCGGGTTCCCAGCTTTTTTGCTTTGTCACTCATGCTGGGTTGGGCTTTTGGTGGTGCCGCTGTCTTGAAATCAGTTCTCTGTTAAGTAAAACTTACTAGTTCTCCAAGTTGAACTTTGGTGGTGTCTGTACTTTGGTCTTTTGTGATTCTCTATATTGGCCAAGGAAGTGTCTGTTCATATCTCCTCATCTCCCAGGAATAGTGTCACAGTAGATGCCATAAAAAAAAAATTTCGGTGCAACAGGAGGCCGACTGGGAAGAAGCAGCATGCTCTGGTGAGTCAGGCCCTGCAGAGCAGAGGATCCAGTCCTGAGGCCTCTGGTGGGAGCCTTCCAGTCTCTGCTTCAGGATCTGGAACAGCCTGGGCCAAAGCACCCTGTCTATAGGAAGTGCAGGAGGCCAGCTGTGCACCCGGAGGCCAGCTGGGAAGAGGCAGCTTGCACTGGTGAGTCCAGCATTGACAACAAGACCAACTAACACCATGAGAACTAGATGGCAAAAGGCAAACGTAGGAACGTTACTAGCAGAAATCAATGCAATATGGCAGCATCTGAACACAATTCTCCGTTAACAGCATGTCCTGGATATGCCAACACACCAGAAAAACAAGATTTGGATTTAAAATCACTGGTCAACTGTTCCACAAAATATAAACAGAAGGAACACTACACAACTCATTCTATGAAGCCAAAATTACACTGATAACAAAAACACACAAAGATCCAACAAAGAAAGAGAACTTCAGGCCAACTTCCCTTATGAATATCAATGCAAAAATACTCAATAAAATTCTTGCCAACCGAATCTAAGAACACATCAAAATGATCATCCATGATGATCAAGTAGGCTTCATCCCAGGGATGCAGGCATGGTTCGATATAAGGAAATCCATCAATGCAATCCACTACATAAACAAACTCAAAGAAAAAAGCCATATGATCATTTCATTAGATGCTGAAAAAGCATTTGACAAAATTCAGCATCCTTTCATGCTAAAAGTCTTGGAAAGAACAGGAATTCAAGGCCCATACCTAAACATAGTTAAAGCAATATACAGCAAACCAGTAGCCAATATCAAACTAAATGGAGAGAAACTTGAAGCAATCCCACTAAAATCAGGGACTAGACAAGGCTGCCCTCTCTCTCCATATCTTTTCAATATAGTATTTGAAGTTCTAGCTAGAGCAATTAGACAACATAAGGAGGTCAAAGGGATACAAATTGGAAAGGAAGAAGTAAAATTATCACTATTTGCAGAAGACATGATAGTATAATTGACCCAAAAACCTCCACCAGAGAACTCCTACAGCTGATAAACAACTTCAGCAAAGTGGTTGGTTATAAAATCAACTCAAGCAAATCAGTAACCTTCCTATACTCAAAGGATAAGCAGGCTGAGAAAGAAGTTAGGGAAATACACCCTTCACAATAGCCACAAACAATATGAAGTATCTTGGTGTGACTCTAACCAAACAAGTAAAAGATCTATACGACAAGAACTTCAGGTCTCTGAAGAAGGAAATTGAAGACCTCAGAAAATGGAAAAATCTTCCATGCTTGTGGATTGGTAGGATTAATATAGTTAAAATGGCCATCTTGCCAAAAGCAATATATAGATTCAATGCAATCCACATCAAAATCCCAACTCAGTTCTTCACAGAGTTAGAGAAAGCAATTCTCAAATTTATCTGGAATAACAAAAAACCCAGGATAGCTAAAACTATTCTCCACAGTAAAAGAACTTCTGGGGGAATTAGTATCCCAGACATCAAGCAATACTACAGAGAAATAGTGTTAAAAACTGCATGGTCTTGGCACAGTGACAGGCATGTGGACCAATGGAATAGAACTGAAGACCCAGAAATGAATCCACACACCTATGGTCACTTGATCTTTGACAAAGGAGCAGAAAACATCCAGTGGAAAAAAGATAGCCTTTTCAACAAATGGTGCTGGGTCAACTGAAGATCAGCATGCAGGAGAATGTGAATTGATCCATTCTTATCTCCTTGTACTAAGCTCAAATCCAAGTGGATCAAGGACCTCCATGTAAAACCAGACTCACTGAAACTAATAGAAAAGAAACTGGGGAAGAGCCTTGAGGACATAGGCACAGGGGAAAAGTTCCTGAACAGAACACCAATAGCTTATGCTCTAAGATCAAGAATTGACAAATGGGATCTCATAAAATTACAAAGTTTCTGTAACGCAAAGGACACCGTCAAAAGGACAAATCAGAAACCAACAAATTGGGAAAAGATCTTCACCAATCCTACATCCGATAGAGGGATAATACCCAATATATACAAAGAACACAAGAAGTTAGACCCCAGAGAACCAAATAACCCTATTTAAAAAATGGGGTACAGACCTAAACAAAGAATTTTCACCTGAAGAAATTCGGATGGCTGAGAAGCACCTTAAGAAATGCTTAACATCATTAGCCATTAGGGAAATGCAAATCAAAACAGCCCTGAGATTTCACCCCACACCAGTCAGAATGGCTAAGGTTAAAAACTCAGGAGACACCAGGTATTGGCAAGGATGTGGAGAAAGAGGAACACTCCTTCACTGCTGGTGGGATTGTAAGATGATATAACCACTATGGAAATCAGTCTGGCAGTTCCTAAGAAAACTGGACATGATATTTCCGGAGGACCCTGCTATACCACTCCTGGGCATATACCCAGAGGATTCCCCAGCATGCAATTAGGACACATGCTCCACTATGTTCATAGCAGCCTTATTTATAATAGCCAGAAGCTGGAAAGAACCCAGATATCCCTCAATGGAGGAATGGATACAGAAAATGTGGTACATATACACAATGGAATACTATTCAGCAATTAAAAACAATGAATTCATGAATTTTTTTAGGCAAATAGATGGAACTGGAAAATATCATCCTAATCGAGATAATGCAATCACAAAAGAATACACATGGAATGCAATCATTGATAAGTGGATATTAATTAGCCCTGAAGCTCTGAATACTGAAGATACAATTAGCATATCAAATGATTCCCATGATGAAGGAAGAAAAGGGCCCTAATCCTGTAAAGGCTTGTTCCAGCATTGGAGGGGAGTACCAGGACAGAGAAAAGGGAGGGGGAAAGATAGGAGAATGGATGGAGAGAAGAGGACTTATGGGACATATGGGGAGGGGGGAACTAGGAAAGAGGAAACTTTTGGATTGTAAACAAAGAATATAGAAAATAAAAATATATATTAAAAAATAAAATAAAATAAAAATCACTGGTCATGATGCTGTTACAGGATCACATGAAGGACATAAATAAATCTCTTAAAGAAATTCAGGAGAAAATGGATCAAAAGTTAGAAGCCCTTACAAGGGAAACACAAAAAATCATTGAAAGAAATTCAGGAGAATACAGAAGCCAATAAGGAGGAAACACAAAAATCACTTAAAGAAATACAGGAGAACTTTGGTCAACAGGCTGAGGCCATGAAAGAGGAAACACAAAAATCTCTTAAAAGAATTACAGGAAAATACAAACAAGCAAGTGAAGGAGCAAAGCAAAACCATCCAGGATCTAAAATCAGAAGTAGAAACAACTAAGAAAACTCAAAGGGAGACAACTTTGGAGATAGAAAACCTTGGGAAGAAATCAGGGACCATAGATGCAAATAACAACAGAATACAAGAGATAGAAGTAAGAATCTCAGATGCTGAAGATACCATAGAAACCATGGACTCGGCAGTCAAAGAAAATGCAAAATGCAAAAAGCTTGTGACCCAAAACATCCAGGAAATCCAGGACACAATGAGAAGACCAAACCTAAGGATTATAGGCATAGATGAGAGTGAAGATTTACAACTTAAAGGGCCAGCAAATGTCTTCAACAAAATTATGGAAGAAAACTTCCCTAACCTAAAGAGAGAGATGCCCATGAATATACAAGAAGCCTACAGAACTCCAAACAGATTGGACCAGAACAGAAATACCTCCTGTCACATAATAATCAAAAGCCCAAATGTACTAAACAAAGAAAGAATATTAAAGGCATTAAGAGAAAAAGGCCAAGTAACATATAAAGGAAAACCTATCAGAATCATACCAGACTTCTCACCAGAGACTATGAAAGCTAGAAGACCCTTGGCAGATCTCATGCAGACTCTAAGAGAACACAAATGCCAGCCAAAACTACTATACCCAGCAAAACTCTCAATCACCATAGATGGACAAACTAAGATATTCCATGACAAAACCAAGTTTACCCAATATCTTTCCACAAACCCAGTCCTACAAAGGATAATAGGAGGAAAACACCAATACAAGGAGGGAAACCTCAATCTGGAAAAAGCAAGATAGTAACCTTCTTTCATCAAACACAAAAGAAGATAACCAACCAAATTTAAAAAATAACATCAAAACTGACAGGAAGTAATAATCACTATTCCTTAATATCTCTTAACATTAATGGACTCAATTTCTCAATTTAAAAGACAGAGGCTAACAGACTGGATACGTAAACAGGACCCTACATTTTGCTGCATACAGGAAACACACCTCAGTGTCAAAGGCAAACACTACCTTAGAGTAAAAGGCTGGAATACAATTTTACAAGCAAATGGTCTCAGGAAACAAGCCGGAGTAGCCATTCTAATATCAGATAAAATTGACTTTCAACCTAAAGTCATCAAAAGAGACTCTGAGGGACACTTCTTGCTGGTCAAAGGAAAAATACACCATGAAAAACTCTCAATCCTGAACATCTATACTCCAAATGCAAGGGCACCCTCATTCATAAAAGAAACTTTACTAAAGCTCAAAGCACACATTGTACCTAACACAATAATTGTGGGTGACTTCAACACTCCACTCTCCTCAATCAGGAAAACAGAAACTGAACAGGAACACATTGGAACTAATTGAAGCTTTGGACCAATTGGATTTAACAGATATATATAGAACATTTCATCCTAAAGCAAAAGAATATACCTTTTTCTCAGCACCTCATGGTACCTTCTCCAAAATCGATCATATAATTGGTCCAAAGACAGTCCTCAACAAATATAAAAAGATCGAACTAATCCCATGCCTCCTATCAGATCACTATGGAGTAAAAGTGGTCTTCAATAGCAACAAAAACAACAGAAAGCCCACATACATGTGGAAACTGAACAATATTCTACTCAATGATACCTTGGTCAAGGAAGAAATAAAGAAATAAATCAAAGACTTTTTAGAATTTAATGAAAAGAAAGACACAACATATCCAAATCTATGGGACACTATGAAAGCAGTGCTAAGAGGACAACTCATAGCCCTGAGTGCCTCCACAAAAAAAAAAAAAAAAAAAAAAAAAAAAAAAAAAAAAGAAGCTATTTCACCCAGGAAGAGTAGAAGGCAGAAAATCATCAAACTCAGGGCTGAAATCAATCAAGCAGAAACAAAGAGAACCATACAAAGAATCAACAAAACCAGGAGCTGGTTCTTTGAGAAAACCAACAAGATAGATAAACCCTTAGCCAGACTAACCAAAGGGCACAGAGACAGTATCCAGATTATCAAAAATAAAAATGAAAAGGGAGATATAACAACAGAAACTGAGGAAATTCAAAACATCATCAGATCCTACTACAAAAGCCTATACTCAACACAACTGGAGAATCTGGGAGAAACAGGCAGTTTCCTAGACAGATATCAAACACCAAAATTAAATCAGGATCAAATAGATCATCGAAACAGTCCCATAACCCCTAAAGAAATAAAAGGGGTCATAGAAAGTCCCCCAACCAAAAAAAGCACGGGACCAGTTGGCTTCAGTGCAGAATTCTATCAGATCTTCAAAGAATACCTAACACCAATACTCTTCAAACTATTCCACAAAATAGAAACAGAAGGAGCACTACCCAACTCGTTCTATGAAGCCACAATTACGCTGATACCAAAACCACACAAAGATCCAACAAAGAAAGAGAACTTCAGGCCAATTTCCCTTATGAATATCGATGCAAAAATACTCAATAAATTCTTGCCAACCGAATCCAAGAACATATCAAAACGATCATCCACCATGATCAAGTAGGCTTCATCCCAGGGATGCAGGCACGGTTCAATATAAGGAAATCCATCAATGCTATCCACTACATAAACAAACTCAAAGAAAAAAAACCATATGATCATCTCATTAGATGCTGAAAAAGCATTTGACAAAATTCAACATCCTTTCATGCTAAAAGTCTTGGAAAAAACAGGAATTCAAGGCCCATACCTAAACATAGTTAAAGCAATATACAGCAAACCGGTAGCCAACATCAAACTAAATGGAGAGAAACTTGAAGAAATCCCACTAAAATCAGGGATAGACAAGGCTGCCCTCTCTCTATATATCTTTTCAATATAGTACTTGAAGTTCTAGCTAGAGCAATTAGACAACATAAGGAAGTCAAAGGGATACAAATTGGAAATGAGGAAGTCAAATTGTCACTATTTGCAGATGACATGAGAGTCTACTTAAGTGACCTGAAAACCTCCACCAGAGAACTCCTACAGCTGATAAACAACTTCAGCAAAGTGGTTGGTTATAAAATCAACTCAAGCAAATCAGTAACCTTCCTATACTCAAAGGATAAGCAGGCTGAGAAAGAAGTTAGGGAAATGACACCCTTCACAATAGCCACAAACAATATGAAGTATCTTGGTGTGCCTCTAACCAAACAAATAAAAGATCTGTATGACAAGAACTTCAGGTCTCTCAAGAAGGAAATCGAAGAAGACCTCAGAAAATGGAAAAAATCTTCCATGCTCATGGATTGGCAGGATTAATATACTTAAAATGGCCATCTTGCCAAAAACAATCTACATATTCAACGCAATCCCCATCAAAATCCCAACTCAGTTCTTCACAGAGTTAGAAAAAGCAATTCTCAAATTCATCTGGAATAACAAAAAATCCAGAAACTATTCTCAACAGTAAAAGAACTTCAGGGGGATTTAGTATCCCAAACCTCAAGCAATACTATAGAACAATAGTGTTAAAAACTGCATGGTATTGGCACAGTGTCAGACAAGTGGACCAATGGAATAGAATTGAAGACCCAGAAATGAATCTGCACACCTATGGTCACTTGATCTTACAAAGGAGCAGAAAACATCCAGTGAAAAAAAGATAGCCTTTTCAACAAATGGTGCTGGTTCAGTTGGAGGTCAGCATGCAGAAGAATGCGAATTGATCCATTCTTATCTCCTTGTACTAAACTCATCTCCAAGTGGATCAAGGACCTCCACGTAAAACTAGACACACTGCAATTAATAGAAAAGGAACTGGGGAAAACCCTTGAGGATATATGGGCACAGGGGAAAAGTTCCTGAGCAGAACTCCAATAGCTTATGCTCTTAGATCAAGAATTGACAAATGGGACCTCATAAAATTACAGTTTCTGTAAGGCAAAGGACAAAACAGCCACCAACACATTCGGAAAAAATCTTCACCAACTCAACATCTGATAGAGGGCTAATATCCAATATTTACAAAGAACTCAAGATGTTAGACACTAGGGAACCAAATAACCCTATTAAAAATGGGGTACAGATCTTAACAAAGAATTTTCACCTGAAGAAATTTCTTGGATGGCCGAGAAGCACCTTAAGAAATGTTCAACATCATTAGTCATTAGGGAAATGCAAATCAAAACAAGCCTGAGATTTCACCTCACACCAGTCAAAATGGCTAAGGTTGAAAACTCAGGAGACAGCAGGTGTTGGCGAGGATGTGGAGAAAGAAGAACACTCCTCCACTGTTGGTGGGGTTGTAAGATGGTACAACCACTTTGGAAATCAGTCTGGCAGTTCCTCAGAAAACTGGACATGACACTTCCGGAGGACCCAGCTATTCCTCTCTATATACCCAAAGGATTCCCCAGCATGCAATAAAGACACATGTTCCATTATGTTCATAGTAGCCTTATTTATAATAGCCAGAAGCTGGAAAGATCCCAGATGTCCCTCAACGGAGAAATGGATACAGAAAATGTGGTATATTTACACAATGGCATACTACTCAGCAATTAAAAACAATGAATTCATGAAATTTTTAGGCATGTGTTTGGATCCGGAAAATAACATCCTAAGTGAGGTAACCCAATCACAAAAGAATACACATGGAATGCAATCTCTGATAAGTGGATATTAATTTGTCCAGAAGCTCTGAATACCCAAGGCACAATTAGCATAACAAATGACTCCCATGAAGAAGTAAGGAGAGGGTCCTGATCCTGGAAAGGCGTGATCATGCATTGGAGGGGAGTACCAGGACAGAGAAAACGGAGAGAGGGGATTGGAGAATGGGAGGAGAGAAGTTTTATGGGACATTTGGGGAGGGGGAACTGGGAAAGGGGAAATCATTTGGAATGTAAACTAAGAATATACAAAATAAAAAATATATAATAAAAAAACACCAAATTGAAAAAAAATTCAAGACACCAAGGATGACCTCATTCAGACTAGTCTTTCTAGAACACTAGGTAGATCCTTAGTCATAGGTAGTCATGGGTTTTGGAGGATGCCATGTGACCAGGGTCTCACTGGGATAGGGCCTGCCCTGTCGTCTGTTAGCATGTACTAAGAATGCCATAAACATCTGCAAACATCGCCCGATAAACCTAACCTCTGACATGTAATTGCTGTGAAATTAAATTTCTTACTGTCTTTCTTAAATGTCTTAAATTTCATTTCTTAAATGCCTGTTCTGGTGAATTGACTCATAAAATTTTTTCTTAAGCTCAATATTTTTAATACTGCAGCTCACAAAATAAGGCTGTGTGAAAATAATTACTTTTGAGAGCCATTTGCCACTTCTCTGAAGCAGAGAAAAAAAAGGAGAGAAGTCTGCCTGCTAGGTCAGGGCCTGTTGGCAGATTTCCCAGCCTGCCGAGGCATGGATAAGAGGAAGTGCATGTGGGGCTCAAGGTGAGGGGCTGAGGGTTCTCCTGACCTTGATAGATGGAATGGGCAGGGTTTTGGATGGGAACAAATGTCTTGTGTATATTTCAGCAGTTGTTTCTGTGAGCTTGTGGTGTTGCTGCATTGTGTAGTATAAAAGGGCTTTAAAAAAAAAACCCAAAGAAACTCAAGGCTGGCCTGGTAATGACCTATAGCCCTCCCATTTCCGTCTCTTGAATCTTTTTTCTGCCTTTCCTATAATTATCCTCACTCCCCCATCGGAGGACTGTCGGACTCCTGCTGGTGAGTCCCATACAAATTGCCATTTTTTTACCTCAGCAATTACTTTGTTTCATTTGCTTTGAGAATTAGTCATAATATCTTTGTAATTTTAGGACATAAGTCCTTTATTCTTCCTTGATCAAACAAAGTGATGGGATGGGAGTAGTTTTACACACCTTTAGTCCCAGCACTTGGGAGGCAGAGGCAGACAGATCTCTGTGAGTTTGAGGCCAGCCTGATCCATAAAGAGAGTCCCGGACAGCCAATGAGAGCTTCAAAATCCTTGGGAATGAAAACCTTTCATTGTCCCAGGAAAATGAACAAGGCTCCTCGGGGGAGCCACGAACAATGGGGTCCTGACATTGAACCTGAGTCTGGTTCTGGAACCTCCAACTGAAGGAGTTGATGAGGCCAGGGCTGAGTCAGTTCCTGAAACTCTTCAAGGCCTCACCAAAAATCATCCAGCTAACATAGCCACCAACCAAGACTTACTAGTGCTGCTGCTGCTGCACTTCTAGCCAGTCATATTAGAGGTTACCTAACCCTTTTAGAAAATTCTCCTAGCCTGAGTAACAAGGTGGGCATGTGAACTCCTCTGGTTGCCACCATTTCGAGGAATGGTTGACTCCAGCGTACTGGTGGTTTCTGAAGAATAAACGCTCTTTGCCTTTGCATACTATTTAAGTCTGGAGTCTTCCTTCAGCAATTCTTGGTCCCTAAGGCCAGGACTACACAGAGAAACCCTGTCTTGAAAAACAAAAAAGCAAAACAAAACAAAAAAGTAATAGGACATTACTTTATATAATGTCTTTATAACTGATATTAACATTAATGCATGCCCACAGCAGTAAGGCTCGGCCTGGCCATTCATGTGAGTCCTGGAGAGCATTGCTCTATACACTTTACAGGGAAAGCCTTTGGGTGCCCACAGGGTTGGGAGGCTGCCTTGAGTGACCTCACCTTTTGGAAACTAAGGTGTATCCACAGGAGGCACAGCCGTGTTTTTTAGCATCTGATTATAATGCAGATTAAGGATCCTGTATAATCTGCTTTGTTAACAATACTGATGAGACAGTATTCTGATAAACCCAGCCACTCAGGAGACTTCTGCAGAACTGGACTGTAGTTACAGGGCGCTGTGGGAGAAAGTAAATGCGTCCTCTGGAGTCTGGAGAAGTGGATTCCCAGAGCAGGGACCATGGATGACACTTAAGCTGATCAGGTATCTAGGATGACACTCATGGAGGACAGCCCAGAGACACTCGGAAGCCAGTGCTGCTGACATCACAGGCAAGACACTCACCAGTGCAGAGATGCGCAAACCCAGAAGCAGCAACACTGGCTTTAAAATAAAGAAAACATTTGTAGCTGGGCACAGTGGCATATACCTTTAATTCCAGTACTTCAGATGCAAAGGCAGCCAGATCTCTGAGTTCTAGGCCAGTCCACTCTACAGAGTGAGTTCCAGAACAACCAGGGATATATAGAGAGAAACTGTGTCTCAAAAACCAAACCAAACCAAAACAAAACAAAAACAACAACAAACAAGTAAAATGAGTGACTTGACACCAACAACCCAAATATCTGTCTTCCTTCTCCAGTGTGTGAGGACAGCACCATGAAACCAGACATTCCTATTTTAGGTTATATTACTAAAATATCCCTTTAAAGTTATTTGTGTAGGGTTTGAAGAGAAAAATGGAGTTCAGTGATTTGGTTCCCAGCACCCACACTGGGTAGTTCCCAATTGCCTAAAATTCTACCTCCTGAGGATACAATGTCCTCTTTTGGTCCCTATAGACAACCACACACACACTCATCACACACACACACACACACACACACACACACACACACATCATACATACACACATACACGCACACACATTCATGACATATACACATTCATGACATACACATACTCATAAAATAAAAATAAACCTTTAAGTCATCTGTACAGATGTAAGAAAATTAGCCTTTTCTATCAAACACTTTAGGAAAACTTGTTTAATAATTTTTTTCTTTTCTACTTTATCCTTTAAAACCCAGTACATATAGTAAACCCAGTACACACAACCCTGTGGCATTCTAGGGGCTGTGGGGCCTGGAGCACGGACCCTTCCCATTTCCTGTGTGCTCAATCATCTGGAAAGAGTGTGAGGTCAGACCCTAGCAGAGACAGACACCCTGTGTTAGACTAAAAAGCAGGCCCACTTCCTGTCCCGGTGTGCCTGGTTTTCTGCTTCGTTGAGTTGTGGCCCCACTGGAGCAAGAGTAAGATTTTGCTTTGTTGAGACACTTCAGCTAACATGGTTGTAGGGTAAAAAGCCAGAGCCCACCAATGCCTGAACTTGAAAAGTCTACCAATCCCTTAGCTCAAAACTCCACCAGTCCTTGAGCTTGCTCCAAGACCAAGCCATAAAAATTCTACCAATCCCAGGCCACTCTGGAGTCTCACCCAAACCCTATCTAGAGCCTGCCTCCTGCTCAGATCTTGGCTGCTTTGCATTCTAGGAGAGGTGGCCACCCTCTTGTGTCCTTCCCAATAAATGTCTTGTATGAGGCTTGTTGTGCTGTGCCTCTTTGTAGTATTCCTTGGCTCTGGACTATCAGAGACTATCAGTTAAGAGCTTTGCTGCCATCCAGTATTCCTCAGTTGAGAATTCTCTGTTTAGCTCTGCACCCCCATTTTTAACAGGGTTATTTGGTTCTCTGGAGTCTAACTTCTTGAGTTCTTTGTATATATTGGATATTAGCCCTCTGTCAGATGTAGGATTGGTGAAGATCTTTTCCCAATCTGTTGGTTGCCGTTTTGTCCTGTTGACAGTGTTCTTTGCCTTTCAGAAACTTTGCAGTTTTATGAGGTGCCATTTGTCAATTCTTGATCTTAGAGCATAAGCTATTGGTGGTTCTGTTCAGGAAAATTTCCCGTTTCCATGTGCTCCGGGTTCTTCCCCACCTTTTCTATTAGCTTCAGTGTGTCTGGTTTTAGGTGGAGGTCCTTGATCCACTTGGATGTGAGCTTTGTACATGGAGATAAGAATGGATCAATTTGCATCCTTCTGCATGTTGACTGCCAGTTGACCCAGCACCATTTGTTGATAATGCAGTCTTTTTTCACTGGGTGGTTTTAGTTCATTTATCAAAGATCAAGTGACCATAAATATGTGGGTTCATTTCTGGGTCATCATTCTATTCCTTTGATCTACCTGCCTGTCACTGTACCAATACCATACAGTTTTTATCACTATTGCTCTGTAATTCAGCTTGAGGTCAGGGATGGAGATTCTGCCAGAAGTTCTTTTATTGAGAAGAGTTTTTGCTATCCTGGGTTTTTTGTTATTCCAGATAAATTTGGAAATTGCTCTTTCTAACTCTATGAAGAATTGAGTTGGAATTTTGATGGGGATTGCAGATTGCTTTAGGCAAGATGGCCATTTTTACTATATTAGCCCTGCCAATCCATGAGCATGGGAGATCTTTCCATCTTCTAAGATCTTCTTCAATTTCTTTCTTCAAAGACTTGAAGTTCTTGTCATACAGATCTTTCACTTGCTTGGTTAGAGTCACACCAAGGTATTTTATATTATTTGTGGAGGGTGTCATTTCCCTAATTTCTTTCTTAGCCTCTTTATCCTTTCAATATAGGAAGGCTACTGATTTGTTTGAGTTAATTTTATATCCAGCATACTGGATGGCTGAGAAACATCTAAAGAAATGTTCAACCTTAATCATCATGGAAATGCAAATCAAAACAACCTTGAGATTCCACCTCACACCTATCAGAATGGCCAAGATCAAAAACTTAGGAGACAGCAGATGTTGTGGAGAAAGAGGAACACTCCTCCATTGCTGATGGGATTGCAAGCTGGTACAACCACTCTGGAAATCAGTTTGGCAGTTCCTCAGAAAATTGGACATAGCACTACCTGAGGACCCAACTATACCACTCCTGGGCATATACCCAGAAGATGCTCTAACATGTAATAAGGACACATGCCCCACTATGTTCATAGCAGCCTTATTTTTAATAGCCAGAAGCTGGAAAGAACCCAGATGTCCCTCAACAAAGGAAAATGTGGTACATTTACACAATGGAGTACTACTCAGCTATCAAAAAACAATGAATTCATGAAATTTTTAGGCAAATGGATGAAGCTAGAAAATATCATCCTGAGTAAGGTAACCCAATCACAAAAGAACACACAGTATGTACTCGCTGATAAGTATTAGCCCAAAAGCTCGGAATACCCCAGATACAACACACAGACTACATGAAGCTCAAGATGAAGGAAGACCAAAGTGTGGATACTTTGATCCTTGGTGGAAAGTGTATCAAAATACCCATGGCTCGTAGGCAACCAATAGAATGAGCATAGGGTCCCCAACGGAGCAGCTAGAGAAAGGACCCAAGGAGCTGAAGAGGTTTGTAGCCCTGCAGGAGGAACAATAATATGTACCAACCAGTACCCCCAGAGCTCCCAGGGACTAAACCACCAATCAAAGAGTACACATGGAGGGACTCCAGCTATATATGTAGCAGAAGATGACCATTTCAGATATGAATGACAGGAGAGGCCATTGGTCCTGTGAAGGGATGATTTCTCAGAATAGGGGAATGCAAGTCAGGAAATGGTGGGGGGCAAGGTGAGCAGGGGGAGGGGGGATGGGATAGGGAGTTGTTGGAGGGGTATCTCAGAAAGGAGATGTCATTTGAAATGTAAATAAAGCAAATATCTAATTAAAAAACTAAAAAAAAAAAATAACTACATAATAAAAAAAGAAAAGAAAAAAAAGTTTTTGCTGCTCTTGCAGAGGGCATGAGTTTAATTCCCAGCATCCACATGGCAATTCACAACCACCACTCCAGTCCCAGGGGATCTGAAGCTCTCTTCTGACATCATCATCAGTCACATGCATGGTGTGCAGACATTGATGCAGGCATCCACATACAAGATTCACAGAAAAAAATGTTTTAATTGTAAACAATTATTCAGTTCTACTACTAATCGTTATTTATTTTCTGAAGGTGTAAATAAATAGGAAGATACATGCTCACATACTCTCTCTCCCCTCTCTCTCTGTCTCTCTCTCCTCTCTCTCTATATATATATCTATATATATATTTAAAATTCTTATAGTGCCATTCCAAGTCACTTCTAAACTGTTAAAGCACAACTCTTACCCATTTTAACCAAGATCTCATATTGAAAAGTCTTAAACCAAAATTTAAATTTATATATATGAATGTATGTATGTGTGCATGTAAACGTAAACAAAGGTCACATGCCCTGTCTGTGTTAAGCATGGCAGCATCCAGGCAGACAAGGAGCTGGAGAAGGAGCTGAGAGTTCTACCTCTTGATCCAAGGGCAGCAGAGAAAGACTGTGGCGCACAGTAGCTTGAGCATATGATACTTCAAAGCCCACCCCCACAGTGACATGCTTCCTGCAGCAATGTCACACCTCCTAAAAGTGACACTCCCTCTGGGTCTAAAGGGCCAATCACACTCAAACTACCACAACCATCATTATCAACATCACCACTCTTTAGTAAAGGAATCTAGGTGTTATTTGTTTCTCCAGTCACTTTGTAAAAGAACATAAAAAAGTTTATAAAACAAATTTTATCATTTTGGGCCTTTCCCTCAACTGTCTTCAGTAAAATAAGAATGTTGCTATCAATGACACACGTGTTAAAGAACCTGTGAACTATGCTAGCTGCTTACAAGGAAGGCCTGAGGTGTTATTGAGATAGTTCTGTAGAAATGCAAGGACCCAAGACTCAATCTCTAGCACTTATGTGAAATTCCAGCGTATCTATCGAAGGAATAGAATTCTCAATTAAGGTTTTATTTTTCAAGTAATTTTCAATTAAATATTAGAAAAATAAGACCATAACATCTTGTAAAAGATATTTTAAAATTATGAAGACAATAGTCTTAAGTACGCAGCACAAACTTTTCCATTTTACTTTTAAAATTTGTTTTTGAAACAAACTTGTCATTCCTTAGTGTTGGACAAATACAATCAGTCCCAAATATACTAAAATTACCTTTTTGCTGGCTAATCATGATCATGCTCTTGTAGGTATGGCAGACTTATACTATGCCCCAGAAGGCCTTAAGGATTATGGTTGAGGGGGCCTGGCAAAAGTGCTTTGAATGTGGTGGTGGACTTAGGTTACTAAACGCACAGCACAGATTCCCAAAGCATCTTTTCCATCTTCTCCAGTGTGTAGAAATCCAACTAAGCAAACCTTTGCTAACTAATCATAAATGTGATGTTCTACGTCACTGGACTGAGTTCCTAAAGTGGTTCATTTTCCCTCTTAATCAGCTAGAGTTCCAAGAGACCAAAGGCTGTAGCTGTCCTCTTGTAGTCTACAACCTTCAGAGTTTATGAAACTCACCAGCCAGCTTTTCCAGAGTTTCAAACCCACTGAAAGGCTGAGCAAAGTATGCTCCCCAGAAGTACTGAAGTGACATCTACTGACATGAAAACATGGCAGTGCACAGGGGAGCGGGCCTTACCACAGCCCAGAGCTGTAGTCACAGGGCCCTGCTCCCGTGAACGAACAAGTTTAGGCTTATGTCACCCTAACTAAAATGATGGCTGTCCATGCTACCAACCTAAAGCTACTGCGTTGTTTCCAAACATAGCTTCTGCCAGCAAACCAAATGCTGGTCTAAGCTTTTTGTCGCCACGGGGCTTCTGTGCAGGCCCAGATCCTACATAACCATTTCTTCATATGTGACAGTGTTCTACAGAGGATGTGCAAGTGTCTGCTTTTTAAAGCCATAATGCCACTGACTGACACACTAGTTAGGACTTTTAGAATTCATAAAATGGCCCATTTTTACTTGAAAAAAATATAATTAGGAAAAAATAAGCCTCCTATTTCTGTTGTATCAAAAGGCTTGTGCTTGGTGATTAGTTGTATTGGCACCAGACTGCACTACCAACAGTCTCCTGCAAATGTATATTGATTAGATGCATTTAGATATCCATGTAAGACACATTCTGTATGTTCATATGGTGTTAGACATGGGTGGAAAAACAGATATTTAGTTCTTCCAAGCAGGATACATGAGTTCGCTAAAATCCTCAGCCTCTACAGCAGTCTTATTAATCAGTGTGTTTCATTAACCAAAGCTATAAGGGTTGTGAGTGAAATTCTAGAAGGATCATCAAACTAGAACAGGATATGGAAGCCAAATGGAAAACATGAACCAATAAAAGAAAAATGTTAAGCTAGCTGAAGTCTCGGTTTAGTCTTTGAAGTCAGTTCAAGTCCCACATGCTTGAATTCTGATGTAATCGTAAGCTGGTGAGTACAGACAAGGACTCAGAAACCGCTTTTGTAACTTTGGGACTGACTGCACACGGATCAGTTTTCTGATGGCTGTCATGATTACACAGTGGCCTTTGCTGAGTTACATTTGAATGAAAATAGTCATTCCCCAAAGGATGGAGTATCTTAATAGAGGATTACCCAGGAGAAAGCTCTGCTTCTACCTGGGACCTCCTGACACCAAAGACTTCACACAGAGGTGACATTTTGTTAGCCGATGCACAAGCTCTTGCATGCAAGCACATTCTTCCCTCGTGATGACATGTTTGTTTCCTGTTTGTCTTGTCATCTGTCACAGTTCACATTCTAGCTAGCAAGAAGATTGCTTTTCTCTACACAAGAATATTTTCTGAGAAGAGATAATTCTTTTGATTTGAAAAAAAAAATATGTTTCTAGCAGGATGGGGCTTTCAAATACACCTGGTGTCGAAGGGCCACGCCCATGACGGACAAATGGTATTCAGTCAAAGCGCGGCTCATTAAGTGTGCTCTTTGTGCCGACAAGCTTAAGAATAAATAGTGTATAAGATGATCGTACACAGTGACTGTCTTTATAATAACCCATTTAAAATCTTTAGATGAAATGATTTATTGTTACAGTGTTTTTCTCTTTGTGTGTGTGTGTGTGTCTGTGTGTGTGTGTGTCTGTGTGTGTGTGTCTGTGTGTGTGTGTGTGTGTGTGTGAGATGTTCTTGGAGACAAGGTCTCATAAGCAGCCTTGGTTAACTTCAAACAGCAGCACCTCCTGAGAGCTGAGACTACAGGTGGATACCAATCTCCTCAGCTAGAAAGTTCAGCTCTGTGGAGGACATTTATCTTCTTCTGGTGACAAACAGAAAAACGTAATAAGTAGTACCCTAAACTAAAAAGGACACAACAGTTTTAACTGAAAATACTGTAGTCTAAGTACAGTTATGATGCTAATTGGAAGTCAATTTTTTATAGAATATGTATCAATAATATTTATCAATAATAAGATGGTTTAACTAAGAAATACAGCATTAAATGGATAAACTATGCTACACATAGTGCCAAGTCACCTGGTAGAAGTGTTGTTACATTTAAACATGGTAGCCTACAGAAGTAAGAAAAGAATTGCTGTTGTCATGATAGATTAAGAGAAAATGTGAAAAAACTCCCCAGAATAGGAAGGCTTCTAAGGGAGGAGCACTGCGGCGTTGTCCTGTCCACGCGTCCTTTACCGGTCTTGTCTGCCTGTGAGCCTAGGCTTCAATGGCCAAGCCATGTCCCCAGCCCTCTCGTATGGCTCTTATGAAAGGGACAGGAGACTGAAATTATCTTTATTGGGACCAGTCATTTTGAGTACAGTATTGGGTAAGCCAGCAAGGAGTCTACTTGTCCTGCTTGTGCTGGTCAGCCTGACCAGAGAGGGATGAGGATGTTACTCATCTAATCAGGGTCATAGGCACATTTGTTTGAGGCTAGCTCATGGTCTGCCAGCAAGGCCTTCTCTAAACTCCCGCTTCATCTTTTATCTTGGCCTTCGCTGAGAGGCTACCATCACCCAAATGACAAGTCTCAGATACTTTTGAAAGGGGAGATTCTGCATAGTTACAGTTGACTTTCTGAATTTGGAGGATTCAAATCAGCAGACATTACACCAAGTTTAACTGTGAGACATAGAGAATGTATCTCCTGGCTGGACTGTGTTTCTTTCCACATCTACTATTAACTCCTTGCTGTGCCCTCTCCAGTATCTTGCTAAAGAGCTAAGATCACCAAATGCATGAACGACATCTTTTAACCTCTTAGAGATCTGGATACAGCGTGCACATGATCAGCCCTCCAAGTTTTATGAGGCATGGGGTTGTTTTCATTCTGTTTTTGCCATATTACAGAACTTGCCACTTTCCTGCCTGAGATTTTTTGATGCTCACTGCCTGATCAGTACCATGGATTTTGGGGGTTTGTTAGCCTTTCCCTACTGGAAGCCTTCGAATTATTTAAGGCCTAGGATAAACTGCTATAACAAAAGGGGATGAAAAGATAGTGACCCAAAAAGATGCCAATTTGTTTTCCTGCCATCTACCAGTCCAGAGGGAGGCAATTCTACTTCCACAGAGGATCCATCCATGTGCAGACACTTGGCAGCCAGTACAACATACTGCCTTTCAGGAAGACTTGAAGGAACACCACAGGCTGCTTTTGTGCACGTCCCCTGCACTTGAACAGTAGATGCTATCTACTGTTACAAAATATATCTCCCCTAGGGTTACCTAAACAGTCACCCCTCCTCCTAAAGTCCCGAGGACAACCCAAAGTTCAATTCCACCAAAGTTTACCCTGGGCGACGATATTCTTATAGATCATGAGGCATTACAAGCGGGAGCATAGCTTAGAAGGTTTGGGCTCAATGGTGGCGTAAAATTTGTGGGACTAACCAACCAATGTCTGATTTGACTTAAAGTCCACTCCATGAGAAGGAGTCCATGCCCAACACTACTTAGGTAACTAGAGAGCCCAGAGACCTGGAGTAAACCAAACATGACCGGTTTTTTAAAAAAGTATCAATAAAATGACTCTTGTGATCTACTGTTCTCATAGCCCAGCGTCATATCCACATCAGAGAGGCTTCCTCAGACAGCAGATGGGAGCAGATGCAGAGACCCACAGTGGAGTCTAAATGGGAGGTCTCCATCAAATCCCTTTCAGAGCTTGGGAATGCTACCAAAGAGGAGGTGGAAACATTGTAAGAGCCAGAGGCTGTGGGGACGCTATGAGAACGAGGCTCACTCCATCAACTAGGCAGCATGCATTTGAACTCACAGAGCCTCAAGCAGCTGCACAGAGCGTTCCTGGGGCTGCTCGGGGTCCTCGGTGTGTTACAGCCTGGAGCGTCGTGTTCTGTGGGAATCCTGTGAGGATGTGTGGGCCTGTTTCTTGTGCTTGCTCTTGGGACTCTTTTCCTTCTGTTGAGTCTCCTAGAAGTCTTCCCTTTTCTAGTGAGACAGAAACAGAATGGATCCAGAGAGGATCCAGGGGTCCAAAAGGGAGGGGCGGGGAGGAAGGGAGAACCAGGATATAAGGGGAGAATATAAGCAGGATACACTGTATGAGAAAAAAAACTATTTTCAAAATAAAATTTTTTTTTAAAGTCAGCTTGTGCTCATTACAAATGGTGGGGCATAAATCGGGCCCCTCTGTTAATCTCCAGCTTACACACTCTGGAGACCCTCATAATTAAGACAGAATTGTATGCAAATAGCTGAGAGGGGCCACTGAAAACTCAGGTATCTAATCATCTTTCCACCCACTCCTATGAGGGAGTCAGCAGTCACGGCCAGCTGGTGCGAGCAGGTAAGCTGATAGGACAGTGATGATGACAACGAGGACAAGGATGATGGCAGCGGCATCAGGAACAGCACCAGTGGTGGCGGTGAGGATGATGAAGTGTAACATCTACCCATGAAGTAGACTGGGACGTGATGGTGAAAACCGTCAGGTAGGTATGGGGATTCCACTACTCAATGTAATGAGGAGTGATGCTACGACCGTCAGGGCTATGCCATACCGAGCTGTCTCTCGGGTCAGGAAGTATTCTGCCCGGATCGAGGACTGCTACAAAAGGGGCCAGGGTGGCTGTGGGGCAGATTGTGTAAGGACCAGCGGAAGGCTTTATGGCTAAGGTATCAGCTCTGGAGCTGTTATAGGGTCTATGGGCAGCTGAGACTGAAGCGGGTCCCGGAGGCTGTGTGGGGAATGGCAGCCAGGGTGACCACAGTTGTTCCGCCCTTGCTGCAGCCTCTCCATCTCTGGACTCAGGTCTGGCCAGAGTCTCCTTGAGCAGCCGGAGGTTCTAGTTGGTTGTTTTGAGATAAGGTTTTATGATACGCAAACTGGTCCCCAGCACATCTTCCTGCTTCAGCCTCCCAAGTGCTGAGGTCACACACACACACACACAGCCCACAGTAGTTTTTCTGTTGTTTGGTTGGTTTTGGTTTTGGTTTTTTGTTATTGTTTTGTTTTGTTTTGTTTGTTTGAGACAGACAGGATCACATGAAAACCACGTTAGCCCCCAAGTCACCTTGTAGCTGAGTTGAGCCACTGACCCTCCTACCTGCACACCTAAGTACTGGGGTTACAGGCATGCACCACCCACCAGGCGTTCGCAGAGGAGAGTCTTGAACTCAAGCCAGACAAGACCTCTCCCGACTTACGTACATCCTGACATCTGGGCAGGAGCTGGGTTACGCCCTCAGCTCCTGCTGTGGCACTGTGTTGGGGAAGAGCCTGGCAGCTGTTAATCAAGCAGCCAATTGCTTGTGCCCTACAAATCAAGAGTGCCCTGCTCGATTTCACTGCTATCAAAGGAACAGCATGAAGGATGTGCTATGCCACAGAGATCTGATGGTGGGTGCAGCTAACATCTGCCACAGAGATCTGATGGTGGGTGCAGCTAACACTCCTTCGGGGAACTTGCTCCAACAGTGCTTAACCATGGGCAGCTTGGTGTGTATTTCACTTTGGAAAAGGAAACATTATAGATGTGAATTTTTCTTTTTATCTTTAGTTCTAAGGTCCTAATTTGAAATACAGAAATAAATATTCACTTAGGATTAGATCAAAACCTTGAAGACACATTAGAAAGTTCCAGTATCATTGTGGAAGAGGGAACAGAAAGAATTGAAAGCCAGAAGCTAGGGAGATAGGCTAGGAACCTTCATGACACAGCACAGCCAACCACCAAGGTTGCCTTGCACGAGCCAGCCAACAGCCAATCAGAGATAGGGGAGGGGCTTATAGGGCCTTGTTAGGCAGCTGGTCAGTTCTGGAGGAGGGGCCACTCCTCCTTTCTTCTTGTACCTCATTTGATGTGTGGATTATGTTTTGGGTATTCCAGTTTTCTAGGTTAATATCCACTTATTAGGAGGGGTTGTCACTGTCTATAGTGTGACAAATTGTGCTAAGGCCACTAGACTCTGATGGACACTTCTAAACTCACGGCTACACAGATGGTTCAGGTTAAAATCAGTAGGCACAAAACAAAACAGACATGGGTATAGGGGAAGGACCTGTGGGAAGAGGAGGGGAGCACAGTGGTGGTGGTGGTGGGGGTGGGGGGCTGACAGGCAGAGGCTAAAACCAAACAGAATGCCCTGCATAACACATGGGACATTGTCAAAGAACAAATGTATTGAATACAAACTTCCATGGTTACATTTACAGAATCACCATTTAGAGCTACACAAGATTTTGAGTTCCTTATGAACAACTAAACCATGATGTAGAGAGATTAAATAAATTGCTCCAAGTAAGAAAGAGCAACAGATTCAGAACCAACCCAATCTCCTTAGTTCTGTGGACACTTTGTTCTGTCTGGTGCCAGGGCCTCCTGCATACCAGGCAAGGACTCTGCCGAGCCTCCTTGGATGAATTTATTTAGGCAGAGATTTCATTGTTGTTGTAACAGTACAACAATTAGAAAAAGTATACTACATTTATAAACTCTATTTTTCAATTATATGACAAATGAAAATATACATTTTAAGAAATAGAGTATGTCAGGTGTGGTAGCACGCCTTTAATCCCGGCGGAGGCAGAGGCAGAGACTGGCAAGCAAAGCCAGCCTGGTCTACATAGTGTAAGTTCCTCAAGACAACCAGAGCAACATAGAGAGACCCTGTCTCAAAAACAAAAACCTTAATATATTTATGTATATATATATATATATATCTCACAAATTATGACTGTAAATAGCCAGAGTACATCTGGGCTACTTCACTACTGAATTTCCTTCAAAATACTTTTGTATTTATTTCAAATAATGTAACAAAACTCTGAGCTCAAGTTCCTTGTGTTTTCTCATGCATAAGATGACATGACATAGGTCAGAGTATTCTTTTTAAAAGTGGGATTTTTTTTTTTAAAAAAAAGCAAACTTATTAAAATCAAGAAGCATAGCCAGGTGGCGGCTGGGAAGCAGAGGCAGGCGGATTTCTGAGTTTGAGGCCAGCCTGGTCTACAGAGTAAGTTCCAGGACAGCCAGGGCTACACAGAGAAACCCTGTCTCGAAAACAAAACAAAACAAAAAAGAAATCAAGAAGCACCTTGAAGCACATTTCATCTAACATCCCAACAGCACAGTTAGAATTTAATCGGTCATCTGAACACACTCAAGTCAGATGAGAAACAATTGAGGCTAACTAAGGTATAGCAGTGCTAACTGCAAGGAATTGAATTTAGCAGCCTCAGGGAAGAAAAGAGTCATTTGGTTTACAGCAGTCATTTTCAGGGACATGGAGGCAGGAGCTTCAGCAGGGGAGCAGAGGGCTCTGCTTCCTGGCTTCTCCAGCTGCTCCTGCCTGGTTCAGTTCAGGGCCCAGCCCGCACTGCTGGTGGTCCATCCCAGCCAGCAGCCCTGCAGAGCGTCCCTCGCTCCTGCCCACAGGGCCATGGAGATTCTTCAGTTGGTGGAGCCTGTGTTGCACGGACAGTTCACATAAGCAACGCATCACCGTAGTAAACTTTTTAGGTGAACGGTGTTTACCTTTTAGGGTTTAATACTGGAGCCATTTTACTTTTTCCCAACAACTATTTTTGAACATCTGTTTGTAGATGCTCTATGTAAAGTACTAGACTAAAAGTAAACCAACAGCTGTATCTGAGCTGTGAAAAGTTACCCTCAGCCTGGCTGATTCTCTTCTCTCATGCAATGAGTTGACTGTAACCATGTGAGAGAAGACAGTGGCTTCCATGGCTGTGTGTTCGTCCATGTCTGTGAGGAAGCAGGAGCAGCAGACCAGACAGTATCAGGAGAAAGTGTCCTCGTGGTGGTCCAGAGCAAGAGATTCGTCACCACTCACCTCGGCAAGTATTTAGACAGGAGAATATCATGTGTGCTTTTAGAATGCTTTCCCTGAAGATGTCTAGAGGGTGGCCATGCAGCAGAAAGAGATAAACTAAGGTTCAGATTCAAGGTGATGAGGATCTAGAATAAGGTGAACCAGAGAGAGGAATGGAGAAGAACTCAAAGGCTTTAAGAAGAACAAGCAGGCCAGGGCCAGGCACACATGTGAGCACATGGAAGGAGGAAAATTCCTCCGGATGGCAGTGACTTTAAAGTTCTAAACTTTGAAGAAGAGCCAAAAATGAATATGCAAATAGTTATTGTACAAATTACACCAACTAACATCAATTCAATACTTAAACTAACCTTTAACAGTAAGTATAATAGTTATACAAACTGTCTAAAGAATACTCATAGAGAGCTTTTGGGACCATCTAGGAATTTGGCAGGAATTCGATACCGGGCTGGGATAATGAAGTAACTTAAGGCAAGCACAGCCGAGGAGTGTATTGTATTCCTTGTATCTTGGCCATCCTGACAAACCCCATAGACATCGTGACCCCAGGACTTTATTGCCTTGTTTGATTACTTTGATTATTATCTTGCTTGTTCCTTGACTACTTTGTTTACACCTTAGGCCGGACCATACATTCTTTGTACGTACCTAGAATGATAGAAAAGTAGACTGGGTAAAAATAAACCTGCTTTGGCCTCAGAACTGGCTTGGGGTCATGCTACAGTGTTGTCTAATTGTCTTTTTCTTCTCAATCCTCCCTCCCTCCCTCCGTGGAGAACCCATGGACTGACGGAGCTGGCTGGGTCAAATACTTAAAATACAGCCGTTAAACATCAGGGCTCCACTCTGACATGTCAAAAGCTTGGAAGTCACTATAACCACCTTTGCTACAGGCAAACAGCTCAACAGACAGGGAACAATTCTTGGGTACGTCAAAGAACTGTGCTAATAGGGTGATCTCCAGCCCTGGGCTGCAGACAGGTCAACAGGAACAGAGACCCGCAGCTTCCCCGCGCAGCCTGCAGCCCAGGCGCTGAGGCTGACTGTGCAGCCCAGGCGCTGAGGCTGACTGTGCAGCCTCGAGGGGGGAGGGGGACTCACACTTCCTTGAGGGTTTTTTAAAATTTGATTTATTGATGTGTATGATGCTTTGTTTGAATTTGTGTTTGTATGTCATGCATGTACCTGATGTTCACAGTAGCCGAAGAGGGAGTTGGAGCCCCTGAGACTGGATTACATATAGCTGTAAGCTACCATATGGCACAAGGAGTTGAACCTGCATCGTCTGGTGCTCTAACTGCTGAGCCATCTCTGTGGTGTCACGTCCTTGAGTTTACCCACTTGGAAACTCTGCCCACTGCTGGGAGTGGGGAGTGAATTGGCCAATGTGAGTTCACGCAGTGCACTGTTACTTAGTCCTGCCATTAGAGACATGGCTGTATTACAACATAAAACAGGAAGATTCCGTTTTGTTTGTTGTATGTATTTCTGATTCTGTTTTGTGTTTTTCTTAAACCAATGCTCCAACAAGCCTCACAGAAGAGAAACGCTCAGCTCAGACTCATTGAAACACTGAGACCTGATCATGAGACTAAAAATGTTTTTTCTTCCCACATTAGGTTTAACAAGAGTTTCAAGCCTTCTGTACTACTGAGGCGGCTTTGGGAAAACCAATAACATCAAAGATAACAATAAGAGCACAGAGAAAACCTAAGAAATCTTCTACCATAGCAAGTTCAAAATCACTTCGTCATATAAACAGAGCTCACAGTTTTATCCATTACAGCCTTTGCTACCATGCACATCCTGTCTCGCTTTCTACTAAAATAATATAGTCAGCACAGTCCAGACTTCAAAGCAGCATCTGAACCAGGCTCAGAGATGGTAGGAATGTTGGCACTGCGAAAATGAGAAGCTTACAATGACTGCACTTAACATTAAGAGCTTAAAAATGGATGAGAGCCGGGCAGTGGAGGTACACTCCGTTAATCCCAGCTCTCAGGAGGCAGAGGCAGGTGGATCTCTGAGTTCGAGGACAGCTTCGTCTACAGAGTGAATTTCAGGTCAGCCAGAGCTACATGCAGAAACCTTGTCTCGAAAACAACAACAAAGTGGATAAAGACTGTGGGTCTCCCTTCTCCCTCTCAGACGCTCACTGAACAGGTTCTTGTTGGGAGAAGGGAAGCTGAACCAGGCCGTCTTAACCAAGGCGATGTGACATCCACAGTATAGGAGTGTGGGGCTCAAACAGCCCAGACAAGATCAGAGAAGGAGAAGCCCTGCCGACAAAGGGAGTCTGCCATTTTACCCTGAGCTCAGAGGGCAATGCAGACAGTGCTAGACTTCAACCTTAATCAGCCAGGACAACAATAAACAAGATCCGAATCATAAAGCGAGCACAGAGAAGAAAATGCCAAGGAAGAATCAAATGGAAATACAAGGAACAAAAGCGCAGTTTCTCAGACAGGAAGGGCATCTGAGGAGTTTATCTAGAACACACACTGGTGAGGAGAAGTGATACCCACGGGCTGGGCTCGGATCAGTGGAAACTTCAAAAGTGAGATGCAGAGAGAAGGGACAGCCTCAGGGGCGGAGGAGGGAGGTGGCCATGTGTAGAGGGAAAGGGAAGCCACAGACCAGAGAAGGAGCAACTCTCTGTTATCTGTCAAAAGGAAAACAGTAAAGGTTTGTAGACTTCATCTTTTCACAACCTACTTTAGTAAGGGTTCTTAGGCGCTTCAGCTCCTCTCTAGAACAGCAGAGGCAGCGGAAAAGAAAGGTTATTAGGTTACGGGGGAAGTGGACCTGTTTTAGAAATAGGGGTATTTTTCGGGGGGGGGGGGAGGGGAGTAGGGGCAATTCCAATCATCTCCGTCAGGACATCAGCGGGTCAGTCCACCAGCAATCTACCAAACAGGAATGCGCAGCTGCAGTCCAGTCCCCTGCAGACCACACAAAAATCAGCAGTGGCAGCTCAAGTCGCTGGATCTGCGGAGTCTGCGGATGTGGCAGGAAGCTGCTAGAATATCATAAATCCTTTGGCGAGTTATTCTCTATGAAGTCAGGGCCAAGTGAAGTTTAGCAACGAGATGTAAGGTGAACCAGTACACGATCAGCAGCAGTAAAGACAGTGAGGCAGAGCAAGGCCAACCAATGCTCCAGCTTTCCTACTGTCTATGGGGTCATATTTATATTCTTTCTAAATGTCACATGTCCTCTCATGTGTCTGCTTCAGCAAAACCCCCTTCACCCGTGTCTGCTTCAGCAAAACCTCCTCTCACCTGTCTGCCCCAGCAAAACATATGACATAACTGAATTCCCAAAGAAACCAGAAATTTCCATATCAAAGGTTATCTAAGGTATTTGTTTCAAATTTGTTTCCTGCTTTGCAGGAAATGTCAAAAGAAGTTCTTTTAAGAGAAGAAAGTCTATATAGGTTAGAAACTCTCTACATAAAGAAAGGAAGAACATTAGGGAAGGAATAAAAAGATAATATATTTTATTTTTTAATCTTAATTTTGTTAATATTCTACAATGCTTGCACTACTCAGGAAGCAGCCCCAATACTGTGACCAGGAAGTGGGCTCTTATTAACTGTAATGAGCATTAATAACTGGGAAAAACAACTTTCTAGAAGATTATGATTAACATGTTGAGGGAACAGAAAATTGAACATCAGGAAAACAAACAAATCAATAAAATCTCAGCTGAAGCAGAGGCCGGAGAAGGATGGAGGCCCATAAGGCGCTGAGCTCTTCCCGGCTTCGCGAAACAGTGACCTCCACAGCCACTGGAGAGGCACGCTGCCGGCACGGTGACAGGGACGCACGGTGACAGGGACGTTCTATCTAGCAAGGCATGGCGGTCCCACACCTTGTCTGGTAATCCCAGAGATGCAGGAGGGTGGAGCACAGCCTGGACATCACACTTCCAAAAGCAAACCGGTGACAAACCTCTTTAGAGGAGAGGGGACCTTCGAAGTATATCAGCTGATATGGTCCCTATTTAAAGTTCCAAACTACCTGGAGAATTTGGGAAAACAGGCCTTTGAAAAGACCTCTCGGGGCTGTGTGGGACTGTAGGACATAGTTTCTTGTCTGGCTTGTGGTCCTTGGAGCGCCTCAATTATGTGGGTCACAAGGGCCCCTCTCAGGTCTTCTCTTACATGTGGTCTGGTTCTCCTTTGCCATATGTGGAGCCTACACCAGGGTTTCTCCTTTCTACACACCACTTCTTTGGGCTCTAACAGTCTGCATCAAGAGCAGTCTGCAGTGCAAGTCTGAACTAAAATCACCGAGGTGTCTGGAAGGCTTGCACGGAGCTCACTTAAGGCACCTGAAATGCTAACCCTTGCCTTGGGGGCCTCCGTAGTCCCAACACACTGGGGATGGAGGCAGAGGGCTCTTCTGTGTTTCCAGTTAGTTATACCAGGAAGAGTCACACCACTAGCCATCTAATGAAAGATCTGCTAAGCAGATACGGTGAGCCTGCAAGGGATATCTGTTAAAGATCACACATGCTTTTCCTTACAGAGTGTGATAGGCAATAGTCTTTAATTCTTCTAGCCTATCCCAGATAGTATTCTAAAGGAACGAAGACGATTCAACACTCTGGGCACAGCTTCTTGTGTTAGTAAACATTAGCTTAATGAAATCCTGCAAAAGAAAAACATGCGTGAAACTAAGATGCATAGAAAAATAAATCCAAACAATAGTTATAAAAATTAAGAGAACATTAAAAATGAATAAGCACACATGAAGCATGGCATCCGAAATGTTCGGAGTATTACGACGTTAACCTAATTCACAGGAGACAGGGCCTGTCAGGGCTCACTGGAAGGAAAACAAGGTAAGCAGCCTGAGAAAGAGAGGCCTGCTCCCCTGTGCCTGTCCTCCAAGAGCTGGAAGCA
This sequence comes from Apodemus sylvaticus, assembly GCF_947179515.1. Classification (NCBI taxonomy): domain Eukaryota; kingdom Metazoa; phylum Chordata; class Mammalia; order Rodentia; family Muridae; genus Apodemus; species Apodemus sylvaticus. The sequence goes on from NC_067488.1 coordinate 3,922,331, forward strand.
GGATTCTGAGAAGCCAGGGTTGGGCGGAGGATAGCGAAGGCGCCTTCACTAGTTTCTTTGAGCACTGGGCCGATCATTGACACACACGCTACTTGGAACCCAGTCGGAATCCTCCAGTTCACCGGTGTCTGTATGGAGAGGGACTGGGGGAGCCTCGGTGTTCTGCTCCGTCACACACTCCCAACATAGATGACTTTAGAAAGGAATTCTTCATGAGAGGAATCCCTTCTTGGGAGACAAGCTGTTGCTGCCCTTTGGTTTGGTGGTGAGGCATGGGTGTGTGAGGGGATGTGGTTTGGGTCTCTGTAGATTTGCCTGTGGGCGGGTGTGCAGTCAAAGGGAGTCTCACATGCAGACTTACCTAGCGCCTGTCAGCAAGAGGATGGCCTGCAGGTAGATTGGAATGCTGCTATCCTGGAAAACAAGAGACATATTAGGCAAGGATCTCTACCTGTCTATCCTCCTTGGCAGAGGAGAGATTCCAGAGACACAGAGACACTGAACATTCTCCTAACTGGAGGGTGAGAAGTTGGTGGCGGGGAGAGTCTGGCCTTGGGCTGGAAGGTTAGGAAAGAAGTGTGAAGACAAGAGCTGAAGGCAGATGATCACAGGGAACTGACTCTGGATGCTGTGAAGAGACACATTCTTCTTCAGAGACAGAGCGGAGCCAGTGGAAGGCTTAAGCAAGTTTGTGAAAGATGATGTACCTGTACAAGACAAAAGGCAAGAGGGACAGAGTGAAGCGCTCGTTGCAAACACCTGGCGTCACTGTGTGACAGAGCAGCAAAGCAGCTCCGTCAACGAGGGCAAAGGTCACCTGTGAACATTTTTCTTTCCACTTCTTCTTGAATTTTCAGAAGAATTCGTTCTTGTTCCAAGGCTTCTATGTACTTTGAATAGCACCAGGTTGGCTAAAAAAAAAAAAAAAAAAAAAAAAAAAAAAAATCACTCTCAAATTTAATTGAGAAAAAAATTTCTCAGATTCCCCTCAAGAAAGAAACAGAAGGTAACATAAATCTTATTATTCTTTCATCTAAACTTTTAATTCACATATAACACATTCTAAAAAAAAGTACATCTTAGCCATGTGCAGTGACTAATGCCTGTAATCCCAGTGTAAATGAGTCTGAGGTAAGAGGATTAGCAGAACTTTTAGGTTAGCCTGGGCTACATGTAAAGCCAGGCCAGCCTGAACTATGCAATGATATTCTGTTTCAAAAACAAGACAAATCAAAAGGGGAATATATTTGAGGTTTCTCTATCATATGCCTCAGATGATAATACAGACTTTTACAATATATACATCGTAATCTTCCCGTGTACCACAGGTCATTACCAACCTGCCTCACTCCTGAGAACATGTACTACGTAACAAAGCTACTTCTTTCTGTAGCCTTGACCTCACAGAGTGAGGAGAATGTGAGGCCGCTGACAGTGAGCCAATGCCATCAGAACTCAACATACAGGCAAACTTGTGTATGGAGTATGAACTTAGTGTTTATAAAATACCCAAGATTATCTGAGGGCTGATAATCTTGAATTTAGACAGACTACTGAATAATAATTGACGATTATTTCCTTAAGAGTGACAACACATGTACTTAAAAAAAAGCAATGTATATACGTGTATCTTTAAGGTGCCTTTGATTTCCAGAAGCTTTCCAGTTCCCTACAGAAATCTTAAGCTACAGACAGAACATGATTATTATCAGAGCCGCTGTCACCATCACCCACCACCATCATTGTTACCGCCATCGTGACTCTTTCCTTTAGTAGATACACAAAGAGATTATAAGCCTCTTCGCAGGCTTCAAGGTAATACTGACTCAAGGTGATAATACTTGAGGACAGAGTACAACTCAAAGCCTGTGTCTACATTCCCTTGTTCATGTGTGTGCTGTGCTGACAGGTCATGCTGTGATCACTGATGCTTATACCGAGTCTCACTCTAGATGTCATGATAGACAGAGCTGCCGTACTCCTATCTACAAAACCAGCCATTTCTCTTCTTTTGTGAGAGTTTTATAGTCTCTCAGATAACAACTTATTTTGCATTTCTAGGTGCTGAAAAGTGTGTTTTATGAGTTAGTACTGTCCTAAGATGCAAATGTTTTTCAATACAAGTCATTAAAAATGAATATCAATTAAACCCACGATGTTTCAGAGAGTTGGTGCAAAGGTGCTCATGGTAAACACAAGAATGCAAGTGTCTTAGTCGGTGGGTGTGTATGACAAAGAGTTACAAAACAGAGACTGAGCATTTAGCATTTGTGAGGTAGAGAAGAACTCTGGTGGACCACATGCCTAGTATCTACAAGGCCCTGAATTTCAATCCCAGCGTGCTCTGAGAAAAAAAAAAACCCAAACCCATAAAATATCCTTTATCACCCTGACTGGGTAATTTCATCTTCTCCCTGAGGACTGCCATCTTTGCCCACTTTTGTATCTGTCCCACCATCTGACCAGCAGTACCATGGGGCTCTGTTAGCCCATTCCAATTACAACCTCCTGCAGCTGTGACCACCGTGCTGCAGCTATGACCACAGTGCCCCCACTGCTCTAGAGAGGAGTGTGGTCTAGAGCCTTACCTGCCGGCCATAGGACTGCAGGACTAGCAGGGACTCGCTGCCTAAGGTAGGTTTTGTAAGGGAGCCTGTAGTGCTTGCATACTGCTTGACTCCAGTCTGCGAGTAAGAAACCAGGTTATTCCAAATGGATAATGCGACCTTCAGAGGTTATAATGTCACACAAGAGCACAGTTCAACCCCAGCTGACGCCTCAAGCCACTGTTCTGTTTGCCTTTCGCTTGCCATGGTAATATAAGAACACGAAATGATAAATGAGATGAAAATGGCGTTGACTGTAGAATTCCAAGCCCCACAGGGGGATAACTGACAGCCCTCATGAACACAGATCCAGACCTTCCACAAGGGAGAACGCTGGGCATAGAATTATACATACAAATGGAATTAAGGTGCATGTGCTTCTTTTCATGCAGGTGTCTCAGGGAAATGTTCCAATATGAGTGAATACAGAACTGAAGCTAGTCAGGGCCTCGTGTGGCTTAACTGCTAGGTGTTTGCTGGACAGTGTCTGCCACAGGAGGCCCAGCAGTATGTGCTGTGTGGTAATATGAATATACCATCTGTACACTGTAGTGCTGAGTGGTCTCACACACTCAGATAGTTACTGAATGAATTCTATGGTAACCATGCCATTACAGCCAATGGATGAGGAGAGGATACACAATACTGACTTTCATTCTTTCAAGTAGAAACTAAGGTCATTTCTAAAATTGTGCATTAGAAATAAACCAGTACACAAAAATCTGTGTTCACTTCTGTGATGAGTCCCTTGTGTATAATAATTTCCTACATACATGAATTAGAAAGAATGAACATCTTAAATGTATGTTGTCAAATGTGTCTGTGTATACATGCACACATGCGTGAGCTTGTATGTGTTTTCGTAAAAGTGTGGGTGTGCCTGCATACGGAGGCCAGAGAACACCCTTGGTTGTAACTTGCCAATGCCTCACTTTATGAGACAAGGTCTTTCATTCCTCCCGTCTCAGTCTCTCAGCTCTGGGGTGACATGAATGTGCCCAGCTTATTCTGGTGGTGCTGGGGTCAAACTCACAGCAAGCAGCACCTCACTGACTTAGTTACATTGATGTGACAGTACTTCTATGATCTGTGTTAACTGGATATCAAACCGGACAGAGCATTCCCTAGGGTCCTCATCCTCTTCCTATCACGTTCTTTATGTAATTTCCCCATTGAATTCTCATCAAGAATGGAAGTGGAGGATACAGTGACGCTATTCTGATATAGAGATCACTGTGCCTGCTGAAACAACCGTCGTTACGTGTGACTTGCTGGGCTGCATATGTCCTCTGCCCTTTACTCTGGAATATGAGTATTACGGTTCCCTCCGTGTACTGACAAAATGAGACTTAGGGAAATGGCCATTTTGCTGAGAGGACAGAGCTGGGGCTAGAGGTAGGGCAGTAGCTATTCTCTAGACAACCCAAGTCCAGCTCTCAGCACCCAGGTGGGTAGCTCAGAATAGACTAACTCTAACCACAGAGACTGTACACCCTTCTAGTCATTGCATGATGACTACATACATGTGACACATGAACAGACATGCATTGAAAAATTAAAAATAACAATGATAAGAAAACAGAGCCAATGGAACAGAACTAATGATAGGGCTAGGATGCAAAGCCAGGAAGTCCCATGAGGAGGCTCCTTACCTTCTGTGCTGTATGCTCCCGAGTGAGCAATAACTCACAATCACATGGTTGAATAGTCGTTCATACATACAAGCCAGTTAATTACCTTACACGCTCAAGTCATATAAGATACACACTACTACATCAGTTAATAAATGAAACCGACATTCCAGGTTGGGAGCCATGCCCACAGACATGTCTTCAGGAATAGGGCAGGAGTTCCCACTCTGGCTTCTGCCTGTGCATGTACAGGCACCACACACACATATATATGCATTTCTCTCTGTCTCTCTGTCTCTGTCTCTGTCTCTGTCTCTGTCTCTGTCTCTCTCTCTCTCTCTCTCTCTCTCACACACACACACACACACTCAGGAGAAGCAGGATCACTCTAGCAAATGGAAGCTGTTGGTGTTGTCTAGAGGTGTCATCAAAAGCCTTCATGAAGAAAAGAACCTATCTGACACCAATTCTGGGAAATCCAGAGCGTTCTGGTTGCTGTGAAGCAGGCTTTGCAGTCACTTCCGCAGCTTCCCTGCACACTTGCCCAGCCCCCATTCTCCAATCAACCACACAAAGCACCTTTCTGTCAGAAGTGTGCTGACAGCGGTGGGTTTGGCCTTACCTTTCCAACCTTCTCCTCTTCTATGTCTGACGCTTTCCTTTTCTGCTTATACTCTTGTCTTCTCTCTAAAACACTCATGATTTTCTCGTCAGTTAAATTCTTCCTAAATTCACAAAACTGTGGCCAAAACTTAAACAGAACCCCAAAAATTGTCATCTGTATATAAAAAAAAGTATGTCTCAGATTATGATTTTCCACAGATGTGCTGACTTATCTCTAATATGCCTCAGTAGAGGAGTAACTTCTCTATCCTAAATCCACGCCAGGTCTCCTCCCACGCCTTGTCTGCAGACTTCATAGCCATTGAGCTCAGCACATGCTTATCAGCCATGTTTTTAACCACCAGCAGAAAGTCCTTTAAAACACTCACATGGTCACTTAAGAGTGACTCGTCTTTGTGCTTCCCAACCAACTGGTCGTGTTAATAAAGACTCCATCAGGTCTTTTGAAATAAGAAATTGATGTTCTTTTATAAACTACCCCAGTTGGTCAACCATGCTCTGCAGTTTTGTGCAAGTATTCCAAGTATTCAGTTCATCAGGGGAAACTCCTCTGCCCCCTCCTCTGTCTTGTAGAGACAGGAAACACCATTCGCCTCTGGGAAGCTCTTAAGCAAAGCTGCAGATCTGAGAACAAATCTGGAGTAACCTTTAAATGATGCAATCTCTCTTCTGTGTGAGAGGGAGGAAAAGTCACATTAAAAAGCAAACTGGCATCCTAGACCAAGCCTCAGAGGACACCGCACATTAAGTGATTAATTATGATATTTATAGAGATAAGAGTAGCTGTTACAATTCCTGCACTGAAGTTTTACATTAGCTCCACAGGCATATATTATTTCTAAGACAGGACTTGAACATCAAACCGAGTCCAACATCTTCCGGCTCAGAGCAGCTTTCCCTTAATGCCGGGAGAAAAGCGGGCCACCCCATTAGGCTCCAAGCCAGCTCTTAGAGCAAAGGAGGAAGTTTTTTCAAAGTCAATGTTTGAGTCCTGAGTTAGCAAAAGTCTCTACTCATCTTTTCTAGGCACAAATATAGTTACTTGCTAAAATTCTTCATTCCCTTTGAAGTACAATCTTGTTATTGATTGAAAGTGTGCTTCCTGGGAGCACGGATGTGAGGTTGAAGAGCCACATCAGGGCGTGCCTTAGTAGACAAAGCAGTAAATGGATTCTAAATGACATCATTACACTCATGGCTCAATGCGGCTCTTGCCCTCCGCATCAGAGAGGCTTCTGGTCCTGAGAAGGCTCAATGCCCCAGTACAGGGGAATGCCAGGACAGGGAAGCAGGAGTGGGTGGATTGGTGAGCAGGGCGGGTGGGCTAGGGAGTTTTTGGCGGGGGGGGGGGGGGGGGGGGAGGGGACCAGGGAAGGGAATAACATTTGAAATGTAAATAAAGAAAATATCTAATGAAAAGAAAAGAAAAGAAGAGAGACTTGTATTTGTAGTAGGTGGTGCTCAGCACAGAGCCTCACAACTGCACAACTGTCCAAGGCGCAGAGGAAGACGCTGCAATGCTCGTCCTTAAGAGGAGCATGCGTACCACACCCCACCTACAAAGGCTCAGGGATTGTTGGAGAAGATGGAGGGGAGAGAATGTAAGAGCCATGGGCAGAGGGTTACTGCAAGGAAACTGTCTTCCAGACAGAGCAGGGCAGTGGCAATAGCAGGCACAACATCTGTGCAAGTCCAAGAGACACCAAGTTCAGGCATGAGGATGGAGTCAGACACACAATCCATCCCTAGAGGTGGAGCCCCTGGCAACTGTTAGCTGCTGGGATGGGGAGGGGGAGCCTAAGAAGGCAGCCCCTAGGTTGGCCATACTTCAGTAGAAGGCTACAAATCTAAGATTATTTGGGCGGCACAAATTTGGTCTTGATGGGTGAAAAAAAATGGAAAAAAAGAAGACAAGACACAAAGTTGGGTGGGTAGGCTGGATTTGAAAAGAATTGAGTGGGCCTGTGTACACACTGAAAAAAAAAGCACATAGATAGATAGATAGATAGATAGATAGATAGATAGATAGATAGATAGATAATAGACAGACAGACAGACGATAGAGAGAATGTACACCGTAAGTCTCTTCAGCTTGAATGCCCGTCTTCTTTTAGCCGGCATCTACTAACCCTCCTTCTCAGGGATCTCTGCAAAACTAGAGGCATTGTCAGCTTAAAAGTGTACATGCCATACATCATCCTTTCTTCTAAACATTACCTTATCAGGGCCCACGTTTGCAGTGGAAGGCAGGAAAATGTTATAATCCCCCAAGAAGCAATTGAGATTTGAGCCTAATATTAAATTAATATACATTCTCCTGTACCTGTGGAACCTTAAAAGACAGCCACATTCTAAGAAAAAGCTAATGTATGCAGGACTGCTTTGCTCCCTGAGAGCAGATGAATCACATTTGTTATGAGTACCAGGACCAGTAAGAGCCGGCTGAGCAGGAAAGCCTCCAGGCCGTGGCAGTCAGCATGGGGAAAGACAAGGCTAGACCAGCAGCTGGTGTTCAGCCCTTTGGCTTTGCTTGGCTCTCATTTCCAAGTTGATCTTACAGTCTTCTGCCATGACATATCTCATGTCCTTACGGTCAGAAATAACCACTCTGCATATAGACACGAAGATAAATAAGAAGACACACTTCTCTCACAAATTTTAAATCCAGTAAGTCAGATTCGAGGATTGCCACTTTGAGCGTAGCATTAAAAGTCTGACAGCGGGGACAAACTCAAGGGAGCGAAGATAGGGCTGCACGAAGCTCGGGACTAAAGATAGGAAAGGCCATTTGTGGATCTACAGCCATTTCAGTGACCCCGGGGAGGAGAGAATGGGGAGGGTGCGGAGAGAGGCAGCCGCGAGGCAGACTTTGCTCTGTTTAGCAGGATGGGGGGCGATGAAGCATTTTAAGCAGAGAATGGCCTGTTCAAACACCAGTTTGAGAAAAAAGGTGCTTTTCTTGCAGTACATTAGTTGGAGTAAGCCCAGAGACAGGGGCTTGGTGACCGTAAAAGGGTTGGCAGATCTGAAGAGGTATGGAGGTAAAGAAGGCTGTTGCAACAAGGAAGCCCGTGATTATGTTTAAAGAATTGATCAAACACAAGGCTAAGGAAGCAAAGGAGAGGAAGAACAAAAATCTCTGGTCACATCTCTGGGGTAAGGGACACCATTCGCAGAGCTACTCCTACACAGGCAGGGATAATTATAGCCCTGGAGGAAAGAGGCCCTCGAATGACGAATCTCTAGTTAAGCTATCTCAGGAAATCAGACCTTGAACTAGGACAGCCATCCCTGCCAGATGAGCCTCTTTGGACCCCTCTGCTTGGACACAAGATCACGGACACAGAGGAGCGCACCCTGCTCTGCTTTGTCAGGACGGCGAGGTGAGGCCACGTCACTAAGACCATGTCCTTGGCACATGCTACAGTTCTGGTGCCATGTTCTCTGTTCCTCTCTTGCATATCCTCAGTCACTCCTCTGCAAGTTTGAGTGTGTAATTTGGGTTGTGAGTCCGTTCTCAGTCACTCAGAGGACTTGAACAGAGCAGTTCACAATGAACAGTTAAGGGACAATGCTTTTTCCATGCTCCAGGGCGGTCACAGCCACACTCCAAATCTGGCTCATATCACTTAGCTTTTGACACGGTCTTCCTCATTACCCGGATTAGAACTTATTTTTTCTTAAGCACTTTTTAAGAACAACATCATTAAAAGGGTTTTCAAAATGCAAATAAATTATGCTTATCAAGTCAGTGTTTTCTATTATTTATCTTAAAAAGAAGTAACATAAGAAAGTTAAAAAGAGGCATAATTTTCCTTTCATGAGAATATATACCATATGCTGGTTGAGGTTAAGTCCCACTTACGTCTCCTCTCACTTACTTTATGGGCTATGTGAATATTTCAATCTTTTAAAATATACAAATTTTAAGACACATATTCACACATTTTCACACATACTTTAAGGGGGGTGTGAATAGTGGGAAAGGAATGGGGAATTACTGGAAGTATTTTTATAACTGGTACCTATGAAAGTCAAACCACATTAATTCTATTTGTGGCATCATGAGCAAAACAATATGTAAGTCACTAGTTTCGTATACATTAGTGGTATAGGCACTAAATCTACATTAAAGAGAGCAAACTGCAGTACCAGGAACATGAAGATCTTCTCGTGTGTCAATGAAGTAAAAGCATTAAAAGACCGCCCTGGCTGCTGGTGCGTTGCAACGCGTGCCCAGTTACCGCAACCTCCTACCTGTGCCTCTCGGAACACATACGGCCCCAGCTCCTTCCTGTGTTCAATGATCTTCTGGGCTTGCTCAGCTGGAATGTCAATCTGTAACGCTGGTGGGATACAGGAGTCAATGAAGCAGTTGATGATGGTTGTGATCTTCTTGTGGATAACGGATTCATCGCAGTGTGAGTGACACAAATCCTAGACAAAACAGAACAGGACCGTGCTCTATCACAGCGCTCCACAGTCGATACCCCCAAGTTCTGACTCGTGAGGGAGGGCCTGCAACACCTCAGGCTCGGAAGCCTAATGCTCTGCCTTGTTTCATTTAATTCTGTCACTCGTGTCCCTAGGCAGGGACAGGGTTAGCAGCTCATACGACTCCTTAGCAGCTATGCTAAACACTGAGTACCTGCTACCTGTCAGGCACTGAGCTGGGATCAGTCTCCATGGAGAGACACATGAAAGGCACTCAAATCCATGACCAAGTCCTAGCAGAACAATGGGGATATGCTTTAACAGGCTGCGGTAGATATGAAAGCTTTTGTCCCAACTGCTGCCACACAAGGACTAGGCCTGCTGCTGCTGGTAAGAATGTGCTCACAATCACTCACTGCACATCTGACTCAGTCATCCATCTGCATGAACTACTCTTATAACACTGTGAGCCAATGCAAGAAACTGGCTGGGGTGAGCGGCTTGCTGGGGGCGGGGGGTCCTCTATGTGGTGCGTAGCTACCGTGGTCCGAGACCTTGTCTGGACCTCCTCACAGCCGAGCTTCTCACCTCTTGATGGATAGGAAGCAGGGGGGGGAGCAGGGCTGAGGTTCATATTAACAGATGTCCTTCAAGGTCACATCCTAGTAACCCACCCTCAGCGAGGGCCCCGCCTCTGCTTCTCAAAGCAAGGCCTCCAACTGGTGGCCAGGTGCTCACCTTCACTACGCGAGCCCACGGGGCCATTTTGTATCAGCTCATTATTCCTTTTAGAAGGATTTTAAAAGTAATGATAGTACATTAAAATATACTATCTAGTTTTAAAGTTCTAGTTTTAAAGTCACAGTTGATGGCCATATTTTTGTAATAGACAGCTTGACCTGAATTATAGCATTTTTAAGTCAGTTTTTCTTTGCTTTGTAAATCAGCTGAAAGCAAACATTCTGGAAACTTCTAATTCTAGGCCAGAAATTAGCTAACATTTACTAAGTACTCAGTGAACACCAATCACTGTAACAGATATCTTATGATATTAAAGGAAGAAAAGTCTTGGCCCTAACCATGCAGACTTTTATTAGGGCTTACCATGTTAGGCAGAAAAGGCTTAATATTAACATTATACTATAAACAGCCCGCTCAATTTAGCATCAGCTCATAAAAAGCCTATTTGTACTGTATAAGTTTGATATGTTACCAAATATTCACTGTTCACCATTATCAGTAGAATTACAATACAATTATTTGATGAATTTGATTTATAATTACAGAATATAAATTGAGAAGTAAAAAGAAACTTGCAATGTTAGAGAATGTTAATTCTGAGTAGTGGGACAGACTTAGAATTATAACTGATATCTTTTTCCAATTTCTTATTTTTGTTTGTTTGTTTGCTTGCTTGCTTGCTTGTTTGTTTTTGAGACAGGGACTCACTATATGGCTGTCCTGAAACTCACTCTGTAGAGCATCTAGCCTCAAACTCATAGAGCACCTCTTGCCTCTGCCTCTCAAGTGCTAGGATTAAGAGCTTTAGCCTTGTTGACTCTTACTTATTACTGAACTTAAGAATTCTTCCATGTAGTGAGCTTTCTGTGATCCCTTCAAAGATGGCAAAGAGAGATGCAATCTGCCCCTCATCCCTAAGAGATCACATCTGACCCTCTTCCCTAACATCCAGGGTTTTCCATTGCAACTCTACTCATATTCTTGACTGTGTCTTGTTTGTCCATCATCGGTCTCTCTTTAGATACTGTATGTCTGAGAGGGACACTGTTCAGTCATTGTGGTGTCCTTAGCATTCAGCTTAGCCCTGTGTTAGGAGATGGGATCCATAAATAACTTGAGAAAGTAGAATACATCCTTCCGACTTTTTTCTCTACAGATAGTCACATGAATACAAATTTCATATGAAATTGTGTTGTTGCCCAGTAACTGGCTTTAAGGAAATCAGTAGATAAACATCACTAATCATTCTCCTAAATGATTTTTATTGACTGTAGAGATGAATCAACATCTCAACTAATGGCCTAATATCCTGTTGGGGACTTAGTGCTTTCTGATTTCTCATCATGACCAAGATGTCCTTGGCTGGCCCTTGTCCTTAGCTGTCTCTGCCTGTTTCCCATGTCACACTAGAAGTGGCACAGCTCTGCGGCTGCCATCAGCTTTCAACCATACAATGACTTGGGTCAAAGCCCAGATCCACCCCTTCATGAGCTTCACACTGGACGTCTCTTAGCTTCTCTGCATTTTAGCTTCTTCACTTGTAAAATGCTACTTACAACACCTTTGACATCCTAGAATTCTCATGAATAATAAACCCACGATCACAAGAAAAGCATTAAATTGATCCTTGGCAGATGGGAAACGTAAGAGTAAGCCTTGTGTGTGAAGGAAATCTGTGGTATCTGTTACCGCATTGATGGGGAGATCTGGCTGGACAGGTGGGCGTCCACTGCTCCATGAGCCTCTCCTAAAGCCGCACGGTCAGTTGTGGAGCATGACCATTCTCCCCTCGTGGGCTTAGCTGCACTCCCCTGCTAGAAGCTCCAAACAAGTTTTCAAAATAAGCTATTTAAAAGTTAGTCCAGCAAGACATTGCAGGGAGAGCACTTGCACTGCCACGCTCTCAAGACCGAGCACAGATGGCATTGTTTCTGCCAAGACCTTCCTGATCTACTGTCACCCATCTCAACCATCACCTACTCCAAGCTGAACTGCGCCTCACCACGGCACTTAGATCACGAGGGCAGCTGCTTTAAAGTTCCAGAGTAGAACCCCATTATTGGGAGGTGCTGACTCTGAGCCTGCCTAGAGGACGTTGGTCACTGGAATCTTCACTGGGGGTATTATTTTTTCTATTTTATTTTCCTTCCTATGTTTTTCCTGTCTCTGCTTCCCATCTGCCAGTGTCTATTGTTCTTCTTTTATACTCTGTTGGGCATGATGGAACATTATTAATACATTAATAAGATCTCGATATAAAATACTCCAAATTTTAAAAGTCCCACAGTATTTAAAAATTTAAACACCTAAATTCAGTTTGGAACTGAATGTCCCAAAGCACATGCCAAAATAACTACCTTCTCTTGTTAAGTTGCCCTCTCGTGTGTTTTGGTCATGGTTAGAGCATCATCATTAACACCACAGCTGGCCGAGTGTGGCAGCACATACCTGGAATCCAAGCAGCCAAGAGGCTTCTCTCCTTTAGGATGTCTGCAGCTGTGATAAAACACCATGACCAAAAACAAAGTTGGGGAGGAATGCATTTATTTGGCTTACACTTCCATATTTGCTGCTCACCTTTGAAGGAAGTTAGGACAGAAACTCAAAGAGGCCAGGAATCTAAAAACAAGAGCTGATGCAGAGGCCATGGAGGGGCGCTACTTACTGGCTTGCTCAGCCTGATTTGTTATAGAACCCAAGACCACCAGCCCAGGGGTGGTGTTATTTACAATGGGCTGGTTTTCCTCCATCAATCACTAATTAAGAAAATGTCTTACAAGCCTACCTATCATCTGATCATTTTGAGGCATTTTCTCCGTTGAGGTTCACCCCTCTTCAGTGACTCTAGCCCGTGTCAAGTTGGCATCAAACCAGCCAGGACCCCTGACCCTGACTTGACACACAAATGCATCACTGTTAAGCCTTTCCTTTGATATTTATTCCCAAGATCTTACATTAATAAGATCTTGATATAAAATAAACCAAATTTTAAAAGTCCCACAATATTTAAAAATTTAAACACCTAAAAATTCAGTTTCCTTAAAATAGCCAGTCTCTTTTTAAATCCCAAAGTCTTTTAAAATTCAAAGTCTCTTAACTGTGGGCTCCTGTCAAATCAAAACTAAGTTAAATACTTTCTTACCTCAAGAGGGAAGAATCAGGACAGTCGTCATCTGAACAAAACCAAACCAAACCGAAAAGGGGTAAATAACTCAACATTCAGTTATCTGGGATTCACTCACAATCTTCTGAGTCCCCCAAAGGGCTTGGGTTACTTCTCCAGCTCCACCCTCTGCCGCACACACAGCTGGTCTTCTAGGCTCAGGCTGGCTCCACTCCATACCTACTGCTTGTTCTTGGTCAGCCCATGGTAGTAGCATTTCCAAAATGCTGAGGTCTCCTGCTGCAACTGGGCTATATGGTCACCAATAGCTCTCTTGGGTTCTCTTCAGGGACTATAGTCCTGCACACACTGGTAAGCCTCAGCTGTTCTCCATGACCCCTTCATGCCTTCAAACCAGAACCACTGGGGTGACCCTTACTACTGAGTTTGGCTAGCAGCACGAGGACCCAGCTTCTGTGTCCTGACTCTGAGGATTCCACCTCAGTGATGCCAGTCTAGCTCCAGCTAACCAGCATCAACTGGTCCCAGTAAAGCTCAGTGTCTACTTCAGTAGTTCTGGTCTGTTAATCACACCTGATTCTTCAGCCCCAGCCTACCAAAACCACAGATTCTTAACTCAAAATAGCAAAGGACCCAAGAAGAGTCTTTAAGTGACTCTCAAACTTCCCCCAGGAATTTGCAAGCCAGGCCTCTGTCACACTTCCTGGTGCTCCTTTTCCTTATAGATCTGTGTAAGAGTGACCCCAATAACCTTGCGACAGAGTTAGCACCAAGCTGTTTTGAAGTCTCCTTAGCAACTCTGCAATTTAGCTTCAGGCTGCCTCCTTTGAACAAGGAGAGAAAGCAGCCACATTCTTATTCAAACCACCACAAGGATAAAGGAGGAACATCAGCACAAGTTTGAAGCTACATTGCAGAAGAGATATTAAAATGGAGACCAGGGGAGCAACAAAACTAAATTCATGCTATGTTGGAGAAAACTTCAATTTTAAGTAACTGTACTTTGAGCAACTCATTAGTGTTGTTTAAGACAGGCTTAACTTGTGAGCCAACAGAAATCATTTTTCTCTCAACTGAATCTATTCTCGTCCCGTACTTTTGCAACAAGACAGAATAAGTTGATTGCTAGGAAACAAGCCCACTCCCCTGGAAGCATCTAGGCTTGGGCTAGATATCTCAGACAGCAGTGGAGAACGTCACCTCTTATTCAAGGCAAAGGCTCTACCTGGTTATGAAGACAGAAGCCTGAAAACAAGCTGCTTCTGCGCCAAACTCACCCTTGCACTGTTCTGGCTCTGAATGTGGCCACTCTGTAGCAGAAGAGCCTCCCTTGTCTCTGTCAGTCCACCAGTAAGCTGGTGTCACGGTTATCATGGTAGATTAGGAAGGATTCTTGTAGAAAGGTCTTTCTTATATGGATATACCAATTAGGGACCTCTCTAAGGAAAATGTGTGTGGTGAGTCTATGGATGAGACGGAGAACACTCTTCAGAAATGTACTTGCCAGACCAGACGACAAGCTTTTGTCTCAGAACCACAGATGCTACCATGGGAGGGTCTCACTCTTACTCATCACTGTATGGCCAAAGGTGAGTCTAGCAATGGACAATAAGTTCATCAGTGTTTATTATTAGTGTGAGGGAAGTTGGCAATATAAGGGTGTATTACACAATTCCATAAGCTACAGATATGCACATCCTATCTTAAGGCGCCACCTCTTCAAACAGAAGTGGTTTTCTCCAGTTCCAAATACAATACCTTAAACTTTTGTACTTCTTGCCAAAAAAGAACTCCATTTTCCAATAAATCTCCTTTCAGGGCCACAAACCGTTGAAATTGCCTTGCAATGACTGGATTCAATAATGCTTTACGGAAAGCAATAATCTCACAGGATGAAGATATCCACTTACTCTCCACAGGCTGTCCAAATAATACAGGAAATCAGACATGTTCCAAAAGTAGCAATTAAGTCCTTAATTAGACTAAAACCACCAACTCCCATTTTTTTTGATTTGGCTACTGAAATGTGTGCTGTGGATCTAATAAAGTTTGACAGCTTTCCCCTCAGACTCTGAGTTTTTGTCTCTTTTTTTCCCCAGTGGCCCCATTATTTTTAGAGACTAGGAAGAAAAATTATTGACTGACTTACATGTAACTACATTGTTAAAAATTTTTAATAGTTATTACAGTTTGGGGCCAGTGAGAAAAGAAATCAGAAATCATCATGTTATTGTTAGATATAGTTATATTGTGATTTATCATGATTACATAATTTTAACTACTTCTTTTATTCTTTGAGATTACAATATTTTTAAAAAGAATAAAAAATTCTATAATTTAAGTTGAAGATTTACTTAACTCTATCCCAGCAAGATCATGTTTTTATATGGCATGCTTTTAAGCCATTTTAGTAAAGTATGCCCCTAATGAATAGTTATTTTACTAATATTCATATTCATGCTGTGCTGTTAGGAATGGAAGTCGGTGCCCCGTGCACGTAAGGCAAGTCCTCGGCCATTGAACTTCACCCGTGGACTACTAATAATTATTTTTACTGTTTTGACACAGAACCACATTCTATAGCCCTGGCTGGCCCAGAACTCACTATGAAGAACAGGCTAGCCTTACCTTCGCCTGCCTCTGACTCTTGAGTTCTGGGATATTTTTGTTTTTTTTCTTACGAACGAAATTCTTCTGACTGAAGACTTATTTTATATATCATAAAATCTACAAGTAGCAATGTTATTTTAATAATGCTTAAAGGTCTTTTATCTACATGTATTTTATATTGTAACAATTTTGGAGCAAATTTTAAAAAATATTTTACCTAACTAAAGTCACATATTCAATCTCTTTTACCTACTCAGTTTCAAAAAGCAAATATATTTTATTAAATTTACCAAATGTATATATTGAAAATAGATTTCGGGCTGGAGTGACCGCTCAGTGGTTAAGATCCCTGACTGTTCCTCTGAAGGTCCTAAGTTCAAATCCCAGCAACCACATGTTGGCTCACAACCATCCGAAATGAGAGCTGATGCCCTCTTCTGGCGTGTCTGAAGACAGCTACAGTGTACTTACATATAATAAATAAATCTTTTTTTTTAAAAAAAAAGCAAATAGGTTTTACTAAATTTACCAAAAATATATATTGAAAATCAATTTCAACCCTGTTGAAATTTCCCAGAGTCACTGTCGTTAAGTAGGCAGTCATGCAGGGATCAGTGCCCCCGAGGCTCCGTGGTAGCTGGACACACAGACTGCAGCAGTGACTAAGTCACAGACAAGGCGTGAAATAAGTTCCTTGAAATGAATTGTATGTGACCATCAATGCAAATGTCGGAGACAGTTTTGAAAGAAGTGCCCTAGGAACACGAGGAAAGAGTAATGAATTCGCCTGGAGAGGGGCAGCCTTGACAGTTGAGCCTTGAGCTGGAGCTGAGAGGGGAGCAACTCCAGGCCATCTGGGCGAGTCGGTGGACCATTAGCCTGGGCCCAGGCAAGATGCCTATCACTCCTCAGTGAGGCACATGCCATGTTCTCTGGACACAGACTTAAGACTCTCAACATCTGCTCCATATTAAGATTACAACCCTATAAATAGGAACAAGTATGGATTAAAGTGGGATGTTTATTTAAAACCCTCTCAACAAAGACTGTTTTAAGACCTGATTCTTAAGACACTAAAACTTAGCCATTTAACTAAAACCTGTAATTTAAATAAATAGAAAATAATGCAAAATATAAATGACAATAATATAAAATATAAGTTCACTATACTTAGTATTTCAATAAAAACATAACAAAAGCCAACCTTTCAAAAGATCACCTCCCTCCAAGAGGCAGATGGGGAAGAGAGCTTCCTGGCAGACCCAAGCATTCCTCCAGCATTAGGAGAGACCTTTATCTTTGCTCTAAGTTGAAGGAATCCCCTGGGTCTCAGCTTTTATGGCCTCCTGAGGATAAATCTCAGGAGTGTAGAGACTCACTGACAGGGCTGTGTTCATCACACTTGCTAAAAAGCTCAGGGAGCCACTCTCCAAACGCATCCCAATACAGTGATTTTAATAATCTCCAAAAGTACAATTGTGTAGCTGCTTTCAAGCTCAGTTGTAATTTGAAGTCCGGGGGAGGAGGAGGGATGAAGAATGATGTAAATGTCTGCTTGTGCCTCATGTGACATGTTGTTCTTCCACTCTCATGATGAGTAAACAACTACATGCTCTAAGACCAGCTTGTCTGACAAACCCACACTTACATGACTAAATAGACGTATATATGTCCCCCATGGTGGGGACCAAACCTGGGGCCTCAAGTGAAAAGCACAGGTTTAAAGGTCAGCCCTGTGCTGCGTGGTTGAGAGGTCAGGAGCTCTGCGGAACAGGCTCTGAGGAGGCACACGGATCTGCAGGTAGGAACACAGCCAGCCTGCAGGCAGAGGTTTACACAGTGATGGTCAGGGACGTGTGTGTGTGTGTGTGTGTGTGTGTGTGTGTGTGCATTTGTAAGTGTGTGTGCAATACTTTGCTTGACAGAGTAGAATTTATAAAAGGAAGAATATAATTAGAATATAATTACTTGCCTTCCAAACTCCAATTTTCCTGTCATGCTTCTGCAACAAAAGCTCTTCTGCTATGTCTTTCATCTGTATCTAAAAGCAGAATCAATTATTTTATTAACATATTCAGAATTGCCAAAGTTTGAACTGTTTAGTATTTTAACATCTAAGAAATGAGGCAAAGGTTGGGTTAGGTAGGAAAGTGTCACTCAAGATGAAGAGGCTGAGTCAGAACGGAAAGTCCTGCAGTCAGGGTTCTGGGCGGCTCCTCATCTGTACCATCATTACTTGCTCTGTTCCAAATGTAGGCAACAGAGTGCATGTGAAACTGTCCTCACGTGGAAACGAAAGCTGTGGAGGTAAAGCTGCCAGTGCTGTCTAGTCACTCCGTATTTCCTGTAAGTGGTTTTTAGAAGATCCCCAAGATTCAAGGAACAGAAGGTGCAGCTGTCTTCCACAGCCATGGGTTCTTCATCTGTAGATTCAATAACCCAGATGGAAAATATCCAAATAAGAAAACCCAGTCTGCACTGAGCATGTACAGGTGTTTGCCCCTTACATTTATTTTTCCATATGCATTTAGCATTTCAGTGTATTATGATTTTATAAGTACGCCAAAGATGATATAAAGTATAATGGGAAATGTATGTAATCATATGCAAACACAGCTTCAATTTACTGAAGGGACTTAATTATCTTCAGGTTTTTAGTATTTCTGGATACCAAGGGACAACTGTATTTGGGGGGCTTCTGATTACAAATAATATCTCACCTTTTGGGGTACTACCACTGCCCAATCTATGCTGTGTGTCTTTCCCTCATTATCCATAACAGATCTTCCTAGCAGCTATTCTTGAAGGCCAGGTCTGTAAATCAAAACCTCGTCACAGCTTGACCCCGGGCTGCATGGACGCCAGGCAAGCTCTGTGCCACCAACCACTTGTCATGCTTTGTCCTTGTGACTGCCACTGGTCAGAGGAAAGAGACCTGGTCTTTCTTGCTAGATTCCCAGAGCTGCCCCTGACTACATCTTTACTAAAGCTCTCCACACACATGAAATGCCCCAGCATCGATTTTTAAGAATTCTCACTGCTTTGCATCTTTGGCTGAAGACTGCTAGAATCAGTTTGTTTTGTTGGCCACCAAAGAGTTCCAAGTCAAGAAATGACTACAAGTTTCAATAGCAGACTGTGGTAAGAAAATGAGAAAACGTGGTAAATAATATCGGTAAGCCAAGTGTCACTTTGCTTGGGTTTGGAGAGAGAGCTGGAATTTCTCTAAAGTCAAAGACTGAGGAGTCTTTAGTTTCCCCAAAGCTTAGAAACATCTTGCTAAGTGAGTCAGCTCTTCCCAGTATACTATAAATTCTGTATTCTAACTACACTTTTATCCTAACTTGCTCAGTTCAAAAACTAAGGATATCTCTAAATAAATCCAAGGAGTTTGACAAACTGAAAATTAGAGGAACATTTTTCTTTTTTTCTGACCAGTGTTAATAATGACATATGTTTAAAAATCAAAGCTATACAAAACAGGTTAACCTCTTTTTGTGTATACTGATGATGTTTTAAACAAGCAAAGTAATATTTACTTCATATAAATAAAAGCAAAGTAAATGACAAACATGCTTTACAAAATGAAAAATAAGTCCTCACTCCCTAAATTAATTCTCTAGGAAGAAGATCTTTCCAGAAGCTTTTTTTCATAAATACAAACATTCATAAACACAGTGAATGGATATGTGTGTGTGTATGAAGACAGGGTCATCTCCGGTATCCTGTTCTGCACTCTCTTAGTGTCTCAGTAAACAACACCTTTCATGTCAGTATGTGAGGACAACTCATTTTTATATTAAAACCATATTTTAAAATCTTATTTTATATGAGAATCTGAAGAGCTTCCCATAGAACTTAACGAGTTATTGTTAACTCATCAAGTATCCTTCAATGTGATGTTGCAATGATGAATGGTCTTGTATATCTTTGCTTTTCTGTGTGAAAACTTAATATCATTCAGAGTATCGATTGCCAGCCAGGCATAGTACTGCAACACTGTGGGTTAGAGGCCAGCCTGGTCTACAGAGTGAATTCTAGGGCAGCCAGGCCTATATGGAGAGACCCTGTCTCAAAACAAAATAAAACAAAACAAAAAACAAAAATACCAAACAATCAAAAACCCCAAACCAAACAACAACAACAATGAAAACCAAATAAAAGCCAGTTGTGCTCATAGACATTCGAGAGCCTCTTCTCTGCGCCAGGTGCCAGGCTAAGGAACCAAGCACATACTGTTTGTTGTGACTCTGAGAGCAGTCATCATTTTCTAGCTGTATCTGGGACTGTAACTTGTAGACATCGTCCTTCCTCTGCCTCCAGAGCCCTGGATTACAGGCATGGCTTCCGTGGCCTGGTGTAGTTGCTGCAGAGACTCTCATCTTTCAAATGAAAAAAGGAAGCTAACAAAACTCAGAAAGAACCCCTGAGTGTGGCAGACGTGGTGTCAGAACGTGAGAGCCCAACTCCACGCTTTAACCGTGACTCACTGAAGGATCCTGACTGACCAGTGGGTACTCAAGTTTTCATGTTTAAGGTTTGGCTAGGTCCTTCCAATCGCTAGCCCATGACTATGCTGCTCATACCTTTATCTTCTGGCGTGATGCGAACTGTTCACTCGAGAGAAACAATGGCAGCCACACATTTTCCAGCCTATTCAAGACATGCTTCTGGATTTCCACCAGCACAGAGGCATCCAGCTGCTCGTGGAGGATCCTGCCCCAGCCTCCGCTGAGAAGCATTATCTAGAGAACAAGCCAAAGCAGCGCTGCATGCTTAAAACAGCCCACCACATCCAATGTTTCACTCATGTATGTTGGGCCTTTTGCAGCAAACTGGACAAGGGCCACTGTTCCCATTTTCCATAGAGTATCTTTGGAGTATCATGTATCTTACATGATAGTGGTGTATGTAGTGGTGGTTGGTATGTATGGGTTTGCTTCCTATGGAATACTGGGAAAAGTACAGGCGTGAGGTTGGTTTTGTGTGTTTTTGTGTCCGCAACATTAGGCAAGAAGTCTAGCCGCTGAGCTCTACCCTGGCTTGTCTTGGTAACTACGAACACGGCAGTCAATGTTCCTTCCGAGTTCTGTTTTTGACTTAATATTCATCCAGCTGACACGTTTGAGGAAGCACTTTTCTCTTTGTAGGTAAGGAAAAGGAGGCATCGGAGAGTGAAGTGGGACCCTGCCCCAGACACTGAAGATGCACTCAGCGAAGCAAACTTGGTTGCTGGGCTGTTGGGTAGCGGTAACTGGACTGCCCTGTGGGTGCTTCTCTGACAGGGACAGACACAGAGGACATACACAGAGAGGTGGCAGAAGGCAGAGGAGAGCCTTGTGTAACAGCTGCCTATCAGATCTGTGCAGACAGCAGCACAGACAGAGCTAGTGGGTCTGTGGCTTGAATCTCCACAGCATCGCCATGTCCCACTCATGGCCATTTCTAAGTGAAAATCACTGCAGTGTCTACCTGTGCCTGTGTCTGTCAGTCTTCTGTGTCTGTGTCTGTCAGTCTTCTGTGTCTGTCAGTCTTCTGTGTCTGTGTCTGTCAGCCTTCTGTGTCTGTCAGTCTTCTGTGTCTGTGCCTGTGTCTGTCAGTCTTCTCTGTCTGTGTCTGTCAGTCTTCTGTGTCTGCCAATCTTCTGTGTCTGTGTCTGTCAGCCTTCTGTGTCTGTCAGTCTTCTGTGTCTGTGTCTGTCAGTCTTCTGTGTCTGTGTCTGTCAGTCTTCTGTGTCTGTGTCTGTCAGTCTTCTGTGTCTGTCAGTTTTCTGTGCCTGTGTCTGTCAGTCTATAGTGTCTGTGCCAGTGTCTGTCAGTCTTCTGTGCCTGTTTTCTGTGCCTGTGTCTGTCAGTCTTCTGCTCCCTAAAACAAGCCCTTTTTATTTAGTTCACCTTTTTATGAAGAAAATGTTTAAAATATTAATATTTTCTGTTAAAACAGTAGAAATATCATCTTAATATTAAATAATAATAAAAAACATGAGTGTTTTTTCTTGAAAACAAAAACCCTGACTTGCTAACAAGAAAGCAAAATGGCTTCAAACTCAATGAGAAACAGGAGGCTCTATATAAAATGTGATGCAAAATCCCTAAGTATAACCTAGGTAGAGCTAGTGAAGACAATGCAGAGACAACTGTAGGGAAGTCTACTTGCAGCAATGGTGACTTTCCCACGGGTGTCTACATGTTCAGCACCTGCATGCACTACATAGCATGTTCACACGGTAGCATCAGATGTCACAGAGCCTCACACGCTGGAGCACGGCCAGACAGAAGACAAAGGCTTCCCATGTGCTTATCCCGGACATCCGCTTACTGAGGTGCCCAGCTGTGTCTCACTGCGCCCCAGATCTGCACCTCTGGGAACTAACAGGAAGGCACTTGGTCACAGTCGCTCCCTTCTAACACTGCTGTCCTTCTCTCACAGGTTCTGCTCCTCTCGCTCCCACCAAAGGGACAGTTTGTTGGTCTGCTTGCCTGTGCTCTAAATATCTATGAGGGTTTTTAAATGAATTTAATATTAATCTGAAATTTCCATTTTCTAAGTACAAATCACTAAGAATATGCATCCTTGTAAACTCGTAAGATTAAAAAAAATACACAACACATTTGTTCTTTAGATAGTAAAACTAAAACAAAGGCAGCCCTCATAAGCTATTTTTAACTCCAAATTTTAAAACCACAAGCTCTGAAGCTTACCTCACAGATTAAATGTCACAAGACACTCCAGCATCACTGGGTCACAGCCCACTGCTCCTGTAACTGATGGCTTTGTTATCAGACTGTAACCAGGGCTGCAGACATGGTTCTATGAAGTGCTTCAACCTATATTCATAGTCTATGGAAAGTTTCTAGGCAGACATGATGGTGTATCCTCAATCCAGACAGAGGCAGGTGGATGTCTGTGAGTTGGTGGCTAGAATGGAGTTCTAGTATAGTCAGAGTTATAGAGAGACATTGTCTCAAAACACCAAAACACAAAACCAGAATCCAGAAGAAAGGAAGGAAGGAAGGAAGGAAGGAAGGAAGGAAGGAAGGAAGGAAGGAAGGAAGGAAGGAAGGAAGGAGGGAGGGAGGGAGCAGCCCTTTGAGGGCAACATGTTCATAAACAGCATTTTCAAAGATCAAATGCCTCTTGAAGTTAGCAGGTTAATAGACAACAGTGCTCAATAATGCTGCCTCTCTGCTGTGGAAGATGCAAGGCCCTGTCCACGCGGAGTCCCACATGGTTCTAAGCAGCTGGAACAGCATCTGACATACTAAACACACACACACACACACACACACTTTCACTCAGTGAATGAGAAATACAAATCCTGTGAAGCTGTGATTGGACCCCCCAAACATACCAACACTGTCCTAATACAGTCCCAGACAAGTGCCATTTTAGCCAATAAAGCAACTTATAAAATAATATATTTTAGAGCATGTATTAATTGATGTCCATAGATTCTCATGAATACCTAAACCAGAGTGCTCTTCCAAAAGGTGAAACTGAGGAAAGGAGTGTGTTGTGCTTGTGACTGTGTCGTGCTGTTAGCCAAAAGCGAAGACTGCCTTTACACTTCAAACAAGGTGTGCCGGCGCGCTCCTACCTGATTCTGTTGACGCAAAGAAGCTGGACTTCTGGGTCCGAAGAAGTATTTTTTATTAAGGTATTTGTTTTTAATGTATATGGACTTTTCCTCTCTTTGCTTTTGGTCTTTAAAAACGATTCTTCGGAACTGTTCGATATCTATCCAACACATAAGGTCAAGGCTGGAAACAGAGTAAATTCCTTCTTAGTGACTGCTCTCCACTCAGTCAAACACGCAGGAGGTAGCGGATCAGACCAAGGAACCGGAGAACACAGCCCAGCCTCATCCCCCAGCAGAAGGCTCTGCTGTTGCTACATTCTCAATCCTTGATAAATCTGACTTCTGGCAAGGAACACTGAGGACAGAAATGATCTCTCAATTACTGGAGGTGTCTCAGCTGTCAATGCTAGTCTTAGTATCTTCAATTTCAAATATGGGGGAAATGGCACATATATGTCATATGATTTAACAAAGAGGCCAATTTAGAATAATCCTCATCTTGATGAGGAGAAAAGGCAAAGTTTGGCCCAGAGTTCAAACCAGTTTGTCTTAAGGTGAGAGAAAAAAATATGATCAATATTTCAGTTTAGAGAACATACGTTTCCAAAACTACAATGCTTGATTTATATATTAGTTAATAAAATTGAGACACTTCCCAGAAATTATAAATGTGAACACCAGAAAAAAGGAAAGCGTTTTTTTTTTTTTCAGGCTAGCTGGTACTAAAAACCCAACAAAGCCTGCATAACTGTTTAAAAAGCCACCTTGGGGGTTACAGCAGCAACCGGCCTCAACTCAGCCATCCAGACAGACCGCAGATGGTCTGTTCTGTCTTTACTGACATAGACATAGGTAAAGATCTACTAGCAAGTCATTATTATAGCATTAATCAAAAGCAGTACCAAATTTATTTTACTGATAAATGTACTTAAGAATAGATGGTTCCTCACCTTGAAGAATGAGATTCTAGAAACTGACGGAAATGTTCAAATTCCAGTTTGTTGTTAAGCAGGTCAGTAAAGGTAAAGTGTTTGTACTCCTCAGGAACATTAAGCCAATACTCTGTCTGTTTAGAGACGTCCGAGAGTGACAGCGCGGCCACTGCAGACCGAGCGGTGTCCTGGTTGACAAAACACTTCCATACATCATCTCATAATGCAGCAGATGATTTACAGTTTTAAACAGAGAATCTGAAGGGAGAGTTCACATCTAGCCAAGGCTAGTTAGCAGCTGGGAGAGCTGAACGAGTCAACTCCATGTTCACATTCGGAAGCTCAAATTGTTTCCTGTTGCTTTTTACCCATTCTGTTTTAATGAATATTTAGTAAACTCACTAGAAACAAAGTATTCTCTGTGCATGCGTGTGAGCACAAGTTCATACAGGTGGCCATATGTAAGAAAACTGCTTCAAATATTACTTTTATTTCTTCGTAAACTGGAAATACCTTTTATACCTTTTATTTTTATAATAGAAATAAAATTATAAAATTATACTGTCGCCCAGAGAGAAATACCATCACTATGTTTATATTGCCTCTTAATCTCTATATATGCATAGTTTTTAATAACCTACATATGTATACATATATAAATATACCTTATATTTGTATATTTATAAATTTAAAGCATAAACTATATTATATTTAAATATCTTAAGTATCTAATTATAATAAATAATAAATATATTAAATTTAAATATCTTATATTTGAATATTTAAAAATATATTTTATATTTATATAAATATATAAATATAGCATATAATACATATAATTACATCATATATAACACATATAAGTAGAAAATGCATATATATTATATAATTGTATTTATATACATGTGCATATATAAGTTTATTAAAATGAGGATATGATCATGTACCTATGACTTTGTAACTCTATTCTTTATCTTATAACTTACAATGGACATAAAATATTCTTCTATGCCTATTTAAAATTTTTTAGATTTATTTTATATGTATGAGTGCTTTACCCACAGTTATGTATGTGCACCATGTATGTGCCTGGTGCCTGCACAGGTCCCAGAACTGAAGTTACAGACCCTCGCGGGCACGCACACGGCTCCAGGGACTCGCAGTCAGCACCAGCTGCACACAATGCTCAGCGACGCCAACTCACCTTCTTCCCATTTGCTCTTTTAAACTGGGCAGCCATGGATACACTACCAATATTTTTAAAAGGAATGCTCTTTTTAAAAGGAAGAACTGTGCATAGTATTATAAATTTTGCTCCTGAAGTTTAAAGTACATTCTTCTGTGCTATCTTTAGGGCCACTTACCTGCTTCCCAGGCTTTAATTAATGCTACACCAAATAGAGAACGTTCACATCAACAAAAGAACTATTGAACTTTTATTTTTTAAAAAAAACTGTTGATTTTGAAAAAAACTTATTTATATAAAAATAAAAACTTCAGTAAAACCCAAAAAAAGGAAACTAAAAATCATCTGAAAGCCACCATTTGGATTATCTTTCCCACTTTTGTGAACTTCGCCCCAAATGTCTCTTTTGCATATATGTACACATATGTAAACTTGTGTAAATACATGTAAGGTATGTAGGACATTGCCTGTATTGAATGCCTGTATGGAAAGCTGGTTTTGTTGAGAGAGGGTCTCTTTGTGTAGCCCTAGCTAACCAGGAAGTCTCTATGTTGGCCCAGCTGGCCTTGAACTCACAGAGATCTGCTGGCCTCGGCCTCCTGAGGGCTGGGATAGAAAGTGAGAGTGTGTGCCGCACAGCCAGTGTGACGTTAGCCTTTTATGTGCTTTTATGTGCTTTTATATAACTGTGGGTCCTGAACATCAATTGCAGATTCTATGTAGCTGCATACATTTAAGTTTATGTTTTTACGGGTCTATCATGATTTATCTAATAAACTGAGCTGGGCACAATGGCACTTGTATACAATACGCCCCCACCCCCCACCCCCGCCCAGCCCATGAAAGGCAGTGTCGGGAGAGGCTGATGGGCTCAGGTCATCCTCAGCAACTCGATAGGGAAAGGCCTTGGGTTTTCCTAAGACGATCTCAAACTAAACAAACAAATAAATGTCACAATTTTGTAAGTAAGTTAACATCCTAACCAATCCTATTTTTTTTACTGACTTTTCCAATTATTTACTGTATCTTTCTTTTTAAAAACTCTGTTGCTATAGGCATGATAGTTTCTTTTTGTTCAGAAAATGCAACTGAACTCTTCTAAACTGACAACAAATGTGATTCCAGAAAATAATGGGCACCACTTAAGGGAGTATCCTGTGGCATACGGCTTAGTCCGTGATCTTAGGAGAGGAAAACAAATGGCCTGGCTCCCTGTGTGGCCTCAGCTTAGCTTTCCCAACTATGCTGAACATAACGTCAGTATAACACTGTGACCTGTCAAACACAGCAAGCATGCTAGGCCACGGGGCAGCAGGCTGGGGACCCTCCAGTCCCCGTCTCACTACTGTGCAATGCTAACTAAGGTCTCCTTCCGGCAGGATAAACGGTGGTGAGTGATCAGAGGACTCTAAATGGAGATTTTCTAGGTGCCGTGCCTTACCTCAGCCCTCTTGGAAATTGCTTCTTTATGCAAAGCATGTAGCTTTCTGAAGTATGTTGAATCTAGCTGCCGAGTCTCCTCTTGCAGTTCCACCTAAACAACAAGACAATAATACTAGTAGGATGCGCACTGTGAAAGCGGACAGGACACACAGTTCACCAGAACCAGTGGGTCACAAAGAAGCAGAGTGCTTTCGAGGCAAGAACAGAAAGCTCCATGCCATCATTGGGCGGCAATGAAGTGACATCCAGATAATCCAGGAAGGAGGACACTTTCTATTTAATGACACAGTTGCTGTCAATGACCCCTCCTCTCTGGGCACACACAAACATAATGTAAACATGTTGATCATGATTTCAGTTTCTGATCAACATAACAGAATGAGTCAGGAAGGCAGCCAAGTACTTCATAGAACAGCAAGGGACAGCCTTGTTTCCCGGTCT
Organism: Apodemus sylvaticus; assembly: GCF_947179515.1. Classification (NCBI taxonomy): domain Eukaryota; kingdom Metazoa; phylum Chordata; class Mammalia; order Rodentia; family Muridae; genus Apodemus; species Apodemus sylvaticus. Next base: position 3,949,682 of record NC_067488.1, read on the forward strand.
TCTCTTAAATGTATTACTGCTATAGCACATGAGCGCTCGCAGCAGGTCTATCTTCCTACCACCTAATGTACCGTTTTCTCTAAGCAGAGAATAAGACCACTGTCCAATTCTTTATTGCAGAGAAAAACCAGTTTGGCTGGCTAAGTGCCTGGGAATTTTCTGTATTTATACAGCTAGCTTTGGTAGTATGTTTGAGCAGGTCTATCTTCCTACCACCTAATGTACCGTTTTCTCTAAGCAGAGAATAAGACCACTGTCCAATTCTTTATTGCAGAGAAAAACCAGTTTGGCTGGCTAAGTGCCTGGGAATTTTCTGTATTTATACAGCTAGCTTTGGTAGTATGTTTGATACTCCTGGGGACAAGTCTACATTATACAGTCTTTTAGGCTTTTAGCCCTCAGGACTGAAGTTAAGGAAGAGTCTAGAACTAAGAATAATCTCCCCTCTTTTATTAAGAACAGAATATAATCCATCTTACATATTTTTATAAGATTCACTTGCTAATACCAAAATGTTTCAGTTCAGGGCAATTATAATTCCAAATTTCCTTACAATCCCAGGATCCTATAGACTTCACATTTCTTTTAAAAAATGTAGTACATATTACAAATGAGTCAAGAGAGGCTCTTAAAATATCACATGATATTCTACTTTTTCTAGTGTAATCTGTACATTCATAGACTAGAGGGGATACTATGGTAATTTTTTAGAGTTGCAAGAATTAAGAAATAAAAATCTAATTACTTTGGTTACTGAATTTATAAAGGCTTTAGAGTTGTTTTAGTCACAATCCAGCAGGGTGAGTCTATGCAAAGTGTTTATTAATTCTATCCTAATTATTTATCTTTCTTGGTAGACAATTCAACCCCTTCAATAGATATTAATAAATAAGAGCAACGCTGCAGCTGCCCCCACCCTAAGGACCTCACCCTATGGACCTTAGAAGGGGGATCAAAACACCCATGGCTCACAGCCAACCAATAGACTGAGCACAGGGTCCCCAGTGGAGGAGCTAGAGAGAGGACCCAAGGAGCTGAAGGGGTTTGCAGCCCAATAGGAGGAACAATAATAAGTACCAACCAGTACCCCCAGAGCTCCCCGGGACTAAACCACCAACCTAAAAGTACACCTGGAGAGACCCATGGCTCCAGCTTCATATGTAGCAGAGGATGGCCTTTTCAGACATCAATGAGAGGAGAGGCCATTGGTCCTGTGAAGGCTCGATGCCCCAGTGTAGGGGAATGCCAGGTCAGGAAAGTGGGAGAGGGGGTTGGTAAGATGGAGGAGGGGGGATGGGATGGGAGTTTTCAGAGGGGTAACTCGGGAAAAGGATAACATTTGAAATGTAAATAAAGAAAATATCTAGTAAATAAAAAAATATATAACAACAACAAAAAAGAAACTTATCATGTGGAGCATTAGGATTTGATGAACTCCTGGTATTTTAAATGGAAGCACTGAAGTCCGGGGTTCTGCCTTTCATGACACATGGAAAGAACTCAGACTTCCTAGAGCTGTGATGTTTACTGCAGCCCGTGCAGCAGGAAGGAAAAGGCTCTGTCCTGTTCGAGCGAGCACTGCGGGAGGTGGGTGAAGTACAACACCCACCTGCTAGCCTACACAACGGGAAAAGCTCACGTTTTTCTTTTGAGAACTTTTGTGCAGAGAACTAAGGATGACAGAGATTAAGTCTTTTGTTAAGAGACAATAGGAAAACTGTCAAGAAAAAATATTTTAAAATGAGTTAATAAGCATTCTCCCTGCCTTGGGTCTGCCTTCTCTCCAGCAAGCTCGATGGGCACCATCATACCTTTCTATAAGCCACCTGGTCTGATGTCACCATCTGTGTCCAGGGTTCCAGAAGGCTCAGGAGGATAAACTCCTCTGCTGTGTCAAAAAGGTCTTCGAACGGTGGCTGTATCTTCATGTAGATGTCCTTCTTCCCTTCCTGATGCAGTCCGATATCGAGACTGGCTGACGGGGCAATGTACGTGGCAAAAAGATACTAGGAGAGGAGGGTGGGAGAGGGATGGACAGACAGACAGCAGTTAGCAAGCACACCCGCAAAGACCGCAGACCTACCGACAACACAGCAACGCGTCTCTCTTCTTTTCACCAGAAATTAGCAACTAGACGTGGTTTGCTCAGGTGATAAATAAGTGCCTGGCAGTGCTGGTTTTCCTTGTGGTTTTACAAATTGAATCCCGTATGCCAGGCAAACACTCTAGTACTGAGAGACACCCCAGCCGCACTCCCAGCACTGGGGGGCAGAGGAAGAAGGATCAGCTCAAGGTCACTTCACCTTTATAGTGTGGGTAAGGCCGACATGGGCTTTAACACTGTCTCAGATGAAAAGCAAACACCTTGAGAGGCCGGCCCTACCACCGGGGACGTGGAGACTCTGCTGAGTCCCGTTCTTAGTGCTGGAATGCCCCAACCTGAAGCTGAAGAAACCACTCTGGGTGCGCACACCGCCACCAATGGCTGTGTATGCCCTGGTGGTGGTATTTTCCTTCCTCTTTACTGGAGGAATAATCTATGATGTCATTGTTGAACCTCCAAGGGTTGGCTCAATGACCAGTGAACATGGGCATCAGAGACCAGTAGCTTCCTTAGCTTACAGAGTAAATGGACAGGACGTTATGGAAGGACTTGCATCTAGCTTTCTGTTTACAATGGGAGGTTTAGGTTTCATAATCCTGGACCCATCCAATGCACCAAATATAACAAAACTCAATAGGTTACTTCTTTTCATTGGCTTCGTCTGTGTTCTATTTTCTTCATGGCTAGAGTATTCATGAGAATGAAATTGCCAGGCTACCTGATGGGCTAGTGTCTTTTGAGAAGAAATCAGTGGATCCTGGATTTGCTCCTGTTAATAAAGTTTTAAAGGCTGAACCACTCCCTTGTGCAATGTGGAAAAGAATGAAGATCAGTGTAAACGTTGCATTGAGTGACACCCTAGTAAACCCAGCAAAGCCAGGACTGGACGTCACGGTGTCAGAGACAAGTTCATTGCAGTATTTTTCCTGATGACTTATTCCAGTGTACCAGCTATGTTAAATGGCATTTTTTTCTTAGTGTTTTATTTCTTAAAGAAAGTATACTCTTCCTAAAACTTTGGTATTGAATAAAGTGATTATTTTTTACAAACCCATCATCAATTTTTGGGCATGATATTTCTGATTTTCAGAAATGAATGCAAATCGAGAAGTCTATCGTGAGCGCTGAGATTTTTGGACGACTGGCCAGTTCCTGCAGTGGTGCTTTGCCTTTGAATGGTGTGTGTGGTACTCTGCCATTTCAGATGCATATGGCAGACTTGTTTCCTGGACAACATGATGTACAAAAGGAGAAGAAATAAATGATTTTTCTAATTAAAACAAAAAAAAGCAAAAACCTTAAGAAACAAAAAGCCAAGGTCATATGGCTGGAAACTGGGCTATTGGTACTTATCTAAGCTAAATGTCAAATTCCCAGCCGGCTTAATGCAGAGTTCCAAGAATGGCTACTTGGTCTCTTTTGGGCATAAAATGTCTCCATCTGGTGTTCAAAGCTGTGGAGCATCTGTGATAGGGAAGTGATAGTGAATAGGAAGGTGCGCCCAGGACTTCTGGTGGCCCCACAACTGTGCATCCCGTTGCTCAATCATAGCTATCATACCTAGAAAGCAATTTACTAACACTGCCACATCACTATCCCTGCATAGTAGAAAATATACACATACATATATAATTATAATATATGTATATGTGTATATCTACACACACATACATACACACACATACTTACACACACACACACACACATACACACACACACACACACACACACACTTTAAGGCATGGGAAGTACTATTCCTCACATGACTCAGACCTGCAGGACCAGAAGAGGCCATGACCAGAGAAAAGGACCAGAAGAGTCCAGAAGACGTGCAGGAATCCAAGGAAACTATGAGGAAAGAACTCACAGCCTCAGCCTGTCACCTGTAGAACCCCAGGAACTGTGGAGATCCTCCGCGCACCCCTTGGAACCTGCTAGAGGTTCAGGGGACTCTGAGAGACTTCCCTATTCCCTCAGCTCAGCTGACTACAATTAGGTCTGTAGTATTTTTATCTCGTTTCCTATTATTTAATTTCCATTCTTGCATTCATTCCTCCTGGTGCTTTTGCTTTTGTTCAGTATTTCTCGGGGCGCTTGCTTCCATTCCCCACACTGTTCTCTATAAGGTGTACTTTATATTTTACCCAGCTCGTACGCCCCTCTGATTCCCAAGCCTCTTCTTCCTTCTTCCATCCTTATCCCTCCTCTTTCTACCTAACTCTAACCTTCCACAGATTTGACAATGTCTAAAGCTGTTCTCCCAAGAGCATCCCAACTCTCCCCTCCAACCTACTTTATTTAATTCAGCTTATTCTTTTTTTCAAAGTTATTATTTAGTCCTTATACTTATCCACCTTACTTCCTTCTCACTCCCAATCCTGGTAACTAAAATCCAAGCATGCCCCACACTCTCCTTGACTCTCTCCTCCAACGGTTGTTGACATCAGAGGGGCATTGCATAGCTGTATTACCAAGAAGCAGTGGTTACTTTCCTGGTTGCCCACAGCCGATGGCATAAAGCTTCCACAGACACCCTGAGCTCCTGGAGTAAGCAATGACTTTCTCAAGGGTACACTACCACCACCAAGCCTTGTGTGAGCATTATAAACACTTCACGTAAAAGAATGTAGCTGATGAAACATAAAGCAACAATATAATATCTAATGTGTAAATTCCCACACCGGAGCATAAGAAACAAGAAAAAGCAAGTCAAGATAAGTCTTCCAAAAATTATTAACCCTCATTCATCTAGTGAGAGTTAGAAGACATCTTAGTCAGAACTAAAATGATTATAAATACATGCAAAGACATGAAGGGTGCTGAGAGGAGGAAGGCGCTAGATGACCGGGAAGAAGAATTCAGCAAAAAGACAGAAACAATGAAGAAAAACTAGTCTGAAAATGTTTGGGGTAAAAAGGCATCAAGTCAATAAAACAGGAAGGTCATGTGACTGGGTCAGGAAGTGGGGCGGGGACACGACGTGAACAAAGTCAAGAGAAGGCGCAGTGCACGCGTGAGACGCCCAGGACGGTCGGGAAAGACCCAGTGTACAGAGAGTGAGCAGAGGGAGAACCTTCTTCTGAAGGCATAGAAAACAGTTTCAAAAGGGTCATACAGAAGATGTACCAGTTAAAGGAGAAGATGCAAATCTATGTGCTGGAGACAGCTAATTACCGAAGAGAGAAAACCAAAAATAAGAACGCCCCTCATCATATTATAACAAAAACATTGACTATACAGAACAAAGAGAAGATATTTAACGTTGCAAGAGAAACACCAAGTCACATACAAAAGCAGGGCCATCCAAATTATAGCAGATTCATTAACTGAAGGTTTGAAAACTCAGAGATCCTGGGCAGGTAGATTTCAAGTTCTGAATGGCAACTGCCAACCCAAACTGCTATACTAAGCAAATCCATTACAGTTGAAGGAAAAATAACAAATTTCCACAATTAAAAAAAAAAAAGCTTATGACTACTTAACCATCTCTACCAAAGATACTTAAGAAATCTTAAATAAGTAAAAGAAAATCCACCCATGATGTACACAAAAGAATAAACCACACTAAGATAATAATAATAATAATAAACCACACTAAGCAAGAGGAAACATCAAACACTACAAAACCAAAATACAACGGGAATTAGTGTACACCTCTCAGAATCAGCTCTGAATATTAAAGGTCCCAGCTCCTCAGTCAGAAGTCATTAGATCACATCAAACACTGAGAACTATGGATTTATTATCTCCAAGAAATGCACATCATCACAAAAGATAGATACTGCCTTCGATTAAGTGGCTGGAAATGAGTCAACAGACCTAGGAATAAGCCAGTGTCACTGCTGTAACATCTGACAACGCAGACTTCAAAACTAGCGAGAAAAGATAAAGGTCACTACTTGTCAGGAGGGACCAGTCCGTCGAGGGGACATTATGATTCTAACATGCATGCTTAAACTGCTGCAGTCAGTTTCATGAGAAACAATGCACTAGATGTAAAATGACGACTGACTGACCCAAGCACAAAGGTCCCGGGTCAGCATCCCACTATCCCCAAACGACCAAGCACCCACCAAAACACAAGAGAAATAGTTCAGTTAAATGGCATTATGGGCCAAATGGACTTAACAGGCATCTATAGAACTCTATTCCATCCAAACACCACAAAACACATGTTCTCTGAAGCCCCTGGGACTTTCTCCAACATAGCTTCTATTAGGGCACAAAGCAGATCTTAAAAAATTCAGGAAAACGGAACTGGTTCCCTGTATTCTAGCTGATTACAATAAAGTAAGAGCAGAAACCAACCCCCCCACCCCCCGCCCCCAGGGGCTCTAGAACAAGCCCTGACCTGTGGGGTAGGGAGCAGGAACACACTATGGTACTGACAATGAATGTGTCCCGGGGAACTGAGAGGGAAAGCAAATATCCTCAGAATCAAACAGCCTATGAGGGCCCGTGGGATACACTGAGAGCCATTCTAGGAGGACAGCTTTTAACTCTAAGTGCCTACGAAATCAGTGGGGGCAAGAGAGATGTCTTAAAACACGAGAGCGCTTCCTGCTCTGTCTTCCCAGGGACCACACTGGTAAGTTTACAACTGTCTGCCTACAATTCCAGCTTGAGGAATTTGACACCCTTTTCTGGTCTTAAAAGGCAAATCTTTAGGTAAACTAACCAAAAGAAAGAGAGAAGACTCAAACTAATAAAATTAGAAGCAAAAGGCAGCCATTAAAATGAACATCAGTGAACTTTAGAAAATTGTTAGATCTTACCTAAAAATAATTATTTCACTAAGTTGGAAAAAATATTAAGTAATGGATAAATTTATAGACACATGTGACCCATAAAAATTAAACCAGGATGAGATAAAGCGTTTAAACAGATGTATAATATGCAATGAAATTGAAACTATAATTAAAAGTCTCCCAATTAAAAAGTCAACACATACATTGATTCACTGGTGAATTTTACCAGACCTTCAGAGAAGAAGGAACACTGATGCTTTCCAAACGACTCCATAATTAACAAAGGGACATTACTAAAATAAAAAGGACGTTACTAAACTCCTTTATAAAACTAGCATTTTTCAGTGGAAGGAGTGGTCCTTGGTCAGGTGAAGGCTCAATAGATGCCCCAACAAAGGGAAATCGAGGCAGGGGAGGTGGGAGTGGGTCGGGTGGAGGGGCAAATACTTGGAGGCAGGGGGTGGGAGGAGGGGTTGGGCGTTTTGGGGGAGGGGGGGAAACCTGGAAAGGTTTTAGCATTTGAAATGTAAATGAAGATTATATTCAATTAAAAAAGAGAGAGAGAGAAAAGAAGCAAAACTAGCATTTTCCTGACTCTAAAACTAGACAGATAAAACAAAGAAACTTACAGACCACTCTCCCCTATGACCATAGATGCAAACATTCTCAACAAAATACTTGCCAACTAATACATCAAATCAATACATCAACTAATACATACATCAAAATGATCATTCATCAGAGTCAAGTTGGTCTTATTCCAGAGTTGCAGGGTTGGTTCAATGTGTATGAATCAACAAATGTTGTAAATAATATGAATGGGTTCCAAGACAGAAATCACAAGCTTATCTTGATAGACGCAAACAAAAGCTTCTGAAAAAAATCCCAACACCACTTCATGTGAAAAGTCCTCAAGAAATAGGAAAGGAAGGTGGCAAAGAGTCGTCTGTATCACCGCAAAATAGACGACTCTATCCCTAAGTGATCCTAAAAGATTTACCAGACAACTCTCAGAACATATAAACATTTTCAGTGAAATGGCAGGATACAAAATTAATATACAAAAGTTAGTAGATTCACTCCCTATATAACGATGACAAACATACCAAGAAAGAAATCAGGAAGACAATCTTATTCAAAAGAACCTAAAATATCTTTTAATAACCATAATATGGATGTTAAAGACTTCTATAATCAAAACTGTAAAATGTCTTACAGTTAAGAGAGATGCTAGAAAATGGAAAGACTGTGGAAGGCTGGGCCCCTGCTGGACAGTCGTGCCTCAGTGTGATAGTTATTTTCCTTGTCTCCTTCATTCTTGTGCTTTCTAGAACCTCTGGAAACTGTCTGAGTCATTTCCTTGTTCAAGTATCAGCCATCGCTGACAGTCAGCATAATCTTTAGAACTATCTCCTGTCTCCTTGATTTTTTATATTCTTTGTAAAATCACAGAGCTGGCATCACACACATTTCGTACCTTCTGTGAAGTTCCTTCTCTCCTCTCTAAGGTGACACAGGAAAAGGTGATAAGGACAGGAAGACAGAATTCGGTTGTTGATTCTTAAAAGGTATGGTATTAGTTGTCAGGACAACCAATGACAGGCCAGAGAGAATCAGCTCCCCCAGGCCCAACTTACTCACCCATGCTACTGGGCCTACTTACAGGAGCGTAGGTGAGGAATTCCTCACAGATGTGTGGCTGACCTTACATCACTCTCCTACCAACATGGCTGACTTCAACCTCCCTGTCCCGTCCCCCTCCCTTGCTTTAGATAATTCCCAGGTAATGTAGCACTTCCCCCAAAGCTCATGTAGCTTTATTGCATGCTGCTAGGACGATCGTGAGGGAGAGCCTGGATTTTCAGGTTACAGTCTAATGACCCCTCCCTCATCCCCACCCCTTCTACAAAGATTTTTTATCAACAGGTCTGACCTATCCAGTAGTCAAAACTACCATGCAAGGTAACGATGGCCGTGCCGTGACTAGGGAACAGTGTTCCACAACCCCAGCAAACAGTAACCTTATGGTGCATTCAACTGACTCCAGCGCTGAAATCTGAATATAAGGTTGGACTGCTTGTCGCTCTTCAGAGAATTCGAGTTCTTTCTCCAGCACCTGCATGGTAGAAGATATCTACCCCTAGTTCTATGACCAGGGGATCCAGTCCCCTCTTCTGACCTCTGAGAGCACTAAGCATGTGTGTAGTGTACATTCATCATGCTGATAATCATTCATAAACATAAAAAAATGCATCCTTAAAGAATTAAAATCTCAAGATGTTCTAATAATCAAGGAACACCTTGATGGCAGATGACAAATTTAGTGTGTGTGTGTGTGTGTGTGAGTGTGTGATAAAATATACTTAAAGAGTTAAGCACCTTTATAATTTTTCTAATTATGAAATATTTTTAAGTTGATGCTACCTGTCGTTTTTTAATGATTTGTTTGTGTGTGCTTTGGTATCTTGTCTGCACGTGTCTGTGTGAGGGAGTCAGATCCTGTAGAACTGGGAGCTACAGACAGTTGTGAGCTGCTGTGTCAGTTCTGGGAGCTGAACAAGTCTTCTGGAAGAGCAGCCAGTTCTCTCAGTGTGCACTGAGCCATCTCTCCAGCCCACTACCTAACTTCTTGATGAAATACAAAGACTTTATCATGTATTTCCTGAATTACTTGTGTAATTATGAATTAGAGCATTTTTACAATATCTCGGGTCATTTGATACTTTTCTGGCCACCCAACTTTTTTCTTTTCAACCACAAAAATAGCTAACAACACAGGCCCTGTTAGAAAGAAAATGCTCCCTTCATGTTCTACACGGCCACTCTGATTAACCATAAAGCAGAGATCCAAGCATACACAGCTGTGGCAGACCTGAGTCCAACTTAAACATAACCTATGATGTTTTCCCCAGGCCAGCAGGGATACAGCATTGCCTGTCTATGATCAGACTGCCTGGCACTGTTTACAGCACAGCTTAGCTCCATCTCTCTTAGAGACACTCAAAGGTTATACAATCAGGAAATGCACGCTGCAGCTGCCCACAACTCTCTACACCTGCGCCTGTGACTCACATTCTTGGCAAGTGTATCAACTGGGAGGGGGGCCAAAAGGCCTCTCTCATTAAAAAAAAAAAAAATCTTTTACAGCCAGGAAATTCTGGGAGTTCATTTTCTTGTTGAACCAAACTCTTAATAAGAATATTTCCCTGCCAACAGGACAAGCAAAGGAAAAGGATGTAGGGTGGGTACCAGGACACAGGAAGAAGAGCTGAAGGGGGAACCGGGACTAGCAAAATGAACTCAAAGAAACCGAGTCCAAAACCAATGAAAAGAGCCCAGAAGGAAAGTTCTGATAAATCCTTTGCTTTTTAATGGGCATTAAATGGAAATAATATTTAACTTTGGGGGTGATAAAGAAAAGATCTCTCTATGCAGTCCAGGCTGGCTTTGATTCTACAATCCTCCTGCCACTGTTCTCTGAGAACTGACTAAATAGGCACATGCCCATCTAAACCATTTTTATACACATTACTTAATTTGGCTTCCTGTGAGGAAAACTTGACTTTTTGTTTCCTTAAGGAACTCTCAGCTTGTCGTTGGAAATGACATCTGTATGCTCTGCCTGTGGGGCGATACCTGAGAGACTGAGCAAACAATTCCCACAAACAAATAAGGACCCTTGCCAACCAACGTTATATTTTCCAGGCCTATGCTACTTTGCATGCTAAAGTATCATCAATTAATAATTTTAAAAGTCCTGCTGAGAGATGATAAATGTCTCTGGGTGTAGGATTTGCCTGCTGTGCATAAGGCCCTGGATTAGATCCCCAACACCAAGAAAATAATAACCAGTAGCAGCGAACATGGTCCTGGGTTAGTGGATAACCCTATTAAAGACGCCACCCTCCACAGACTCCCCTCTGCCGTGCTGTGTTGTCATTACCCACCAAGCCTACATAAGCAGACCTGAAGGTGAGTGTGCCGGGCTTTCTGAATGTGTCCTTTTGCTTGTTTAAGCGAGGTAAAAAGCAAAGAGACAGTGTGACATTCCACAGCTGTGCTAGTTGGATTTCTCTTTGTACCAAATCCTAGCTGAGGACCTGTGGAGTGAGATTCCAGCTGCGCTCCGGGTGTGTGCTGCGTGTATATGGATGAGGCACAGAGTGAAGTGTTCTCCTGTGCTCAGGGTGAGCAGTGCTGGGGAGGAGCCTTTCCACCCACGGTGGTGGCGGTGACGGTGGCGGTGGCGGTCGGGGTGGCCTGAGGAGCTGCCGCCTGGCAGGTGGGTTCCAATGAAAACAACAATTTCCATTCGGCCTTAAAAGACGAGTCAAGAACACCAGCAAACAGGGTGCCACACGTGCTGAGTTCCTGCTCCCCATAGCTGTCCCTGTGTTAATGGATTGGTCTCACACGCTTCCTTTTGATGTACTCACAGCTGGAGTGTGTGGGTCTTGATGAGACCTGCATTGCGCCACACAGTGTATGATGTTGGACTGTAACTGCCAGCCTGGGACTGGAAACCTTAAAACCAGAAGATCTTCCCAAACCTACATGCCGTGAGACTGTAACACCAGCTTACAGGACATCTGGCAGAGGAGACGGGCAGGCAGACATCGAGGACACTAGCGTAGATTTTCCTTTGATGGTCTCAACACAAAGAAATGATAACTGTGCAGAATGATGGACATGCTAATTAGCCTGCCTTGCTCATTCCATTAGGTATGCGCATATCAAATCCCAATGTACCCACAAACACGTAGTTATGGTGTGCTGACCTAATGCCCAACAACTAGCAGATTGTCAACATCATTTGGTAAAGTAACACAGAGGTTAGGAGAGACCACTCAAGTTCTGGTGGTCAGTATCACTGAGAGGTCCTTTATTTTAAAGCTCATAAGGTCAGCAGGAGGTAGTTTGACATTTATCTTTCACAATCTTCTTGGACTTTCCCAAGATGCCTAGCAAAGGAGCATCAGAAATGTTGCCACCTCCTGCAGCAGGCTCTTCACGTAAAGGAAAAAGCAAGGGAATCTCTGGGGACAGAAATGTACAAAGGCTATTTGCCAAGTATTTTGTTGTTGTTGTTGTTGTTGTTAACTCATTTATTTATGTATTTCCTTAAATGTAGGAGTGCTTTGTCTGCATGTACCTGCATGCTACAGAGGCCATCAGATCCCTTTAAAGATGACCACCATGTAGGTGCTGGGAATTGAACTCAGAACCTCTGCAAGAGCAGCCAGTGTTCTTAACTGCTGAGCCATCTCACTAGCTGCTTTGATGTTTCTGGTTTTTGTTTTAAAGTTTTTCCTTTAAAGTTTATAGTAAACAAATTATGGGGAGGGGGGGGTGCTTGCTAATTGTGGTGCAAGGTAAGGCGCCATCTTTGAGAGGTACAAACAAGGAGCCACAAAACAGTTTCTAATGCAGATGAAATTCCGAAGGTGGAGGGTTAGGGTTTCCAGCTCTAATGGTAAGGAAACTTAAAATGGGGAGGATCAGGGTGGGCCTTCTCTGTCCTTATCTCTCTCTCTCCATCAGGATAATGGTATGCCGGCTCGGCCCAGCTCATGGGAGCTAAACAAAAACTTTTGGAAATTTTGTGAACTATTAAATTTAGTCATTTATCAAAAGTTAAATTATGTAACCCTTTAATTATAGAAATTATATTAAAATTGAAGATAGTGAACACTTAAAACTCAGTGCTCCCAATAACTCTCACTACCAGATAGCTGTGATGCTGTCTGCCCGTGTAGTACTATCTGGTGGGACCAGGCTACGGTGGCGTGCTGCTGTACACACCCACCTGGTCATATTAGGTAATTTCCACCTGGAAATTACCTATGCTGAGTCTTTACACCCAGACACAGTGCAGGCTACCCTCCTGCCGGGGCTGCCCTCCCAGTTAGGTGCTAAGCACTCACTCACTATCATACCATAAGCAAGATACTCTTTTTTGTACCAGGACTACTAAAAGGACTTAGTTCTAGCATTTCCTGGCATAGCTGGAATATGCCAGTCCCCACTGTCACATGCCACCTATGCCAACTTACCACACTTTTCTTACAGACTGTTGAATTTATTCCCAGTTTTGAAAATGTGGACTATAATACAGTTCCTCAGTACTTTCCTTAGAGCAAAGCTATCTGAAAGAGAGCTAATAAGTGCTTCTTCACATCTGTCTCTTCACATTCTGAACAGTATCCAGAAAAGGGCAGAGCTAAACCTCAAATGTTGACTTTAACTTCAGTCTGGTAGATGAGTCCGAAGAGGTAAAGATGCGGTGGAACAGAACTTGTCTGTTTGTCCTCTTGAGAAAATAAGTTAAAAAGAGGAAGCAGCAAAGCATGAAGGGAAATAAAGCTCATATTATTGGGTCTAAACTCAGAGCCTGCCCTGCCTGCGAGCCAACTCTCTTCACAGCTCACGTTCTGCAGAGCCCAGCAGCTGTGTCTCAGCTGTGGCCGTCCAGCACACTGCTAACCTGGAGGGCCAATGACAGGAGCGCGGGAATCTCTCCACTGTGCTCAGTAACTCTTTGCTCTTGAAATTTATATAGAACACAGGGATGAAACAGTTCCCCAAAGCTAAAGGCAAAAGGGAGCTCTTGGAGTGTTTATAACATGGATGTGATTACCCTGATACCAGATACTTTCAGAGATCACAAAATTTGGCCCAAAGAGAAGTGTGTTTTACAACCACTCACAGCTCTAGCAGGCACAGAACCTTGTGATCTGAGTTCATCTGAGGCAGAAAAAGAAAACACCAAGCAATCCAAGCTTTTTTTTGTGCAAAAGGAGGAAAAAATGATGGCTTTAATGACTTCTCATATCCCAGTAGGAGCTCAAAAACATTACTGAGAAGCCGCGTGGAGAGGGTGGATTGCAGATGGAGCTTTGTACAGATGAAGTCGGATGTGAAGAGCCTGCACTGGTCAATTAAGAGTCCCGAAGAGAAGACAGGGATCTAGGGACTGCGACACCGGGGTACCAAGAGGCAAACTGCGGCGAGAGGGTTCCTGGCTGTGGCTCAGCCCTTACTAACGAGAGCTCTTGAGCAAAGAAAAAACAAACAAACAAAAAAACAAACAAACAAACAAAAAAGACCTCCAGAAAATGCTAATTCAGTAACAAAGGAATACTTGTTTGAATTCATTTTGAAAAAAATGAAAAATCAGAAGGAGAAATCAGAACATGCTAAGAAAGCCAGAAACAAACCATAAACTCAGGGGGAAATGAATTGGGGTTTCAAGACTGTCTTCAGCCATTGCTTAAGACATTTTGAGCAAAACCAATTAATCGGGTATACCATGGAGCAAAATAGACAAATAGCTAAAAATAAATAAGTAAATAATTCCTAGCAAATGGTCAAAGGTAATCTAAATTGCCCAAGGATTTTATCATTTCATTTTTTATTAAAAAAAAAAACTAACAAAAGCAGAAGTTATTTAAAGGAAATATTTAACCTCTGAAAATAAACATAGGAATCAGTGAACAACAATTCAATAGGAACAAGATTCCAGTCACTCTTTTGGTTTAAAAATCAACAACAAAAGACTTGACTCTCTAGGGTGAGGTCACATCTCAGTCAAGCTAGCCGCCCAGTGGCTGTGATGAGAAAGTGGGTCATCAGGCCAGCTGATGCTGCAACAGAAGGCGCCATCACCACCATCACCGCCATCACCGCCATCACCGCCATCACCGCCATCACCGCCATCACCGCCATCACCGCCATCACCGCCATCACCGCCATCACCACCAGCACCGCCAGCACCGCCAGCATCGCCATCACCGCCATCACCACCAGCACCACCATCACCGCCATCACCGCCATCACCGCCATCACCGCCATCACCGCCATCACCGCCACCGTGAAAGGCAAGCCTGCAGCAGGTACCTGCCACCGAAGGGCAGAAGTTAACTCTTTGAGCCCTATAAATACTCTCTCTAGTAAATCCGTCAGGCCGAGTGAGGATTAGCCATCTCAGGATGGTGAGGTGGGAACACAGTCAAGGAAGGTTTGCTTCTGGGACACTTCCGTCCTGGGATGCCACTACTTAGCCACCCCTTGTCTCAAGTGTCCCTTCTTAGACACTCAGGTACTGTTCCTTAAAAAAGGCAAGCTGAGGGCCATCTGTCTCTAGGCAGCTACACAGCCATTATGAACTATTATTTATGATCTATGTTTCAGAAGGCAATTTAAAAGTCATTTGAGTGAGGCAAGAAGAGGGGAGATTTCACTATTGCTCCTGAGAAATGTATTAAAATCAAGCTTGGAGTATAAATGTCGTGTCTGGAAAACCAGGCTGGGGTGATTGGTAAGAAGGGTAATGGTGACTAAGGGGTCAGTGAGCCACTTCACACCCAAACAGAAGAGTTGTCAATGACCATTGTAGAAAAACACTGATTGACTGTGACTACATATATAGCATGTCACTGAGAATACAAGCATTGCCAGGAGGTCATCTATTTATTGACACAAGTCAGTCCCAGTCATGAATATACAGGTGGACACAAGGGTCATCACACAGACTCACAAGTCTGAAGGGAAAATGCCAAGGGTGACGTTTGTACTGGCTGGTTTTGTGTGTCAACTTGGCACAGGCTGGAGTTATCACAGAGACAGGTGCTTCAGTTAGGGAAGTGCCTCCATGAGATCCAGCTGTAAGGCATTTTCTCAATTAGTGATCAAGGGGGGAAGGCCCCTTGTGGGTGGTGCCATCCCTGGGCTGGTGGTCTTGGGTTCTATAAGAGAGCAGGCTGAGCAAGCCAGGGGAAGCAAGCCAGTAAGGAACATCCCTCCATGGCCTCTGCATCAGCTCCTGCTTGCTGACCTGCTTGAGTTCTAGTACTGACTTCCTTTGGTGATGAACAACAGTGTGGAAGTGTAAGCTCAATAAACCCTTTCCTCCCCAACTTGCTTCTTGGTCATGATGTTTGTCCAGGAATAGAAACCCTGACTAAGACGTTTAATGTGTAATATTCACAAGGATATCTCAAAACATTAAAGTCAAAGATTAAGCATGTAATAGACAGATGTGTAGAGGAAATTAATAATAAAACAGCAGCTCACAGTTCAGCTCTGGAGTTGTAACACTAAATTCTAATTCCAAGGACAGCTGGGAATGCCCTCGGGAAAGTGCTTTCTAGTCTACAGGACTGGGGCGGGAGGTAACAAAAATACCTCCCCTCTTAGGTTTGTTAAGAATTAAACCAGCATATGAATTTATAGAACCTAAGAGATAGTAAGTATTACACAGCTGCCATATGTAATGATAACCATGGTCCAGAGAAGCTAGGTACAGCCCTTCCCCGATAGGGGGCTGGAGGGGGCGGTCAGCCTTCCCTGGATAAGGGAGTCAAGGGGGTTTTTTCTGGAGCTCATTTTTTCTATCCATAATGTGTGCAGAATCTTCAGGCTGCATTAGGCAGCTAGGACAAACCCCAGTGGTGGGGCTGAACGGTGGCTTTGAGGCAGAGAGCTGGTTGCTATACGTGTTCACCCTGAATCCACCCACCAGCAAAGCAGCGGAAATGGATGGGAAACAGCCCTGCTGACTGCTCAGTAATTCACAGTGCCTAGGAATGTAAGCCTGTCTGCTACTGGGGATGCCATCTCTCTGTAACAAAAACAAACAAGGCAACAAAATTGAAGAGTAATGCCCCGCACTCAAGAGCCCTAACTATCGAGACGCTGAGATTTACCATAAAGCTGTAAGCAGTTCCCACAATCCCTCACACCCAACCTCACCCCTCATCCGTGTCCATTCATCTTCGAGGAAGCACAGCTTGGTAATGCTGCCCCGTAAGGAAGCAATGAGTTCTGTTAGAGAAGCTCTCAGCTCATAGCACTTTAGTGAGAACGTCAGGTCCACCCTGTGTGGGGGGGTCACCGAGAGGCGTTCAACAGTCATGTTGACGGATGTGGCGAGAGACGACTCCTCCACACTCTGCCTCTTATGTCACCTTCGTTTTTTTCTCCAAATGAGTTTATGGTAACACCCAAGGTTTGGGTAAAGCTAAAGTGAGCTCATAAGTCACTGGGAAATGTTGCCAGGGCAACACAGCTTTACTGGAAAAGGTCTGCCTGGACTTTTTCTTCTCCAATCTTTCTATGGCTTCTTGAAAAATTGAAAAGGCAGAGAATGTTCTCCAACCTTGATAGGAAGAGGTCTGGGGTCCACAGCTGTGTGTGTTTTCACCCACAGTCCCTGCTCTGATCAGAGCCTACTCAAAAGCGGGCATCCGGGGGCATATCAGTGAAAGTCTCTAAGCTCAGAGTCATGCTTTCAATCGCTAGTCTAATCGCTGTTCAGTTTATCTTGGTCACAGCAGCAGCAGCAGGGGAGACAAATACGTCAGCTCTGGGAGAATTCCCCAGGACTGAGCAATCTAGTGTGGCCATTGGATCCACACCGTCTCATGTCACCCCACAGGAGTTGAGGTAAGGAAGGCAGTAAACAATTTCTGCATCAGTATGAGTAGATCCCGCACCATGTTATAACTAAGGCTTCCTAAATTCACTGTTGCATGAATGAAGGTCTTTTGACTTTTACCACCACAGCTTCTGTGCTTGTTGGAAACACAATGGGTGGCAATATGGCTGGGAAGATGGCTCTGTAGTGAAGCACTTGTCACAGGGGCTTTCAAGTCCTGAATTTTGATTCCAGTGCCCATTGTGACAAGACAAATCCGTGATTCTAGCAGGTGGGGGGTATGAAGAAAGCCAGCTCCTGGAGCTAAGCTGGGGTCTTCAATGAGAGGCCCTGTCTCCAACACTAAGGTAGAAAGAGAAAGAGGAAAAGACCCTTCACCAACCTTGGTCTCCTCCCTCGAAGTTGATGACAACGTTCTGAACCCCAGAGTCATGTGACTGAACTTAGGCACTGGGCCTCTTAAGGGACACCACTGTAGAGTAGCAGGACAGAGATGCACACTCTTACACAGGGAGTGTGGGCAGGTCAGTGCGTGGAGGGAACTGTCAGGAGTGGGACACTTCCCACCGTCAAGATGGAGCCTCACCATGGCTGCAGAGACTGCCAAGACCTCAGATTTAGCCTCAAGCTGTTGATATGAGCAAAATGGAATGGAACCATTTTTGTATGTAAGGGGTTGCCATCAAAGAAAGATTTATTTTGTGTTAAATAAGACTAAAAGGAGAGACGCTTTTGGCTCAAAAATTACAGAAAATGAAATAGGTCCCTCATTTCTAATATAGTTTAAAAGATTTATTTTTAAAATTATTAAGAATTTTAAAATCCCCAACTGTTCAGTACCAGCTAAGAAAGAGCACAGCCCATTCTCCATCATGCCACAGTATGTTTCGTTTCCAGCACCCCTGGGTGAGTCCAGAAGCTAGTTCTGGCCTCCCAGGGGAGTAGGCATGTCCAAGGACACTGCTCCTGTACTTGAGGAAACAGTGTAAACCCTTTAAAAAAAGATTATAATATAAATACATCATTTTACCCCTGACTTCTGGAAGTTGTCCTTTGACCTCCTTCCTCATGCTGTGCCATTTTCTGCCTTTGTATACACATGTACACACACACACACACACATACACAGAAAGAGAGAGAAAGAGAGAGAGAGAGAATAATAAATCATGAAAATAAAAATATCTCATATGATTACTATGGGTTATAAATAAGATGAATGTAAAACAGGAAATATATATTTGAATTCAATATTAAAATCCACGTTAACTTATGCAAATGGCCCACTCTGCACTCTGCCCTCACTTTGCGCACAGCCATTCAGAACTTGGGCAGAATCTCAACATGACCCTAACACACGGCATCTGCAGCTCTGCCCCCGACACCCACCCCATCCTGTGGCTCCTGCTTCCCGCCGTCCCCTCGTCTCCTTGTGCTAACTGCCCAGGTTTTCATGTGCTTGCCTTCAGTCTGCCTGGGAGACTTTCTCTGTCACTGTTTTGGCCGTGTATTTAGAAGGGTGTCTGCTGCATTATCACCCACTATTTCTAGAAATTGTATAGAGGAGGCTTTTTAAGTCACCTGGGCTGCCAACATACCAGAAAGAAGGGCCCAGAAGGACAGGCCACATGTTTTCCGTTTGTGTCCACAGTAAGAAGCACACAGACAAGATTCTTTATACCTTCTGAGCCCAGGAAACAAAACAAGCTTGCCTGTCTTCACCTTACTTTAAAAGGGAAAAAGAGTTACTTTTCCTGAGAATTTTCCCTTGTGTGAGTCTGGTTTTCTAACTCACACTCTGTCTACTTCCATACCGCTCCAAGATAAGAAATTAGCACTTAGAATGTGCCCAGCAGAAGAATGACATTAAAAAAAAAAAAAACACTAAAGGGCTCATAATTCAAAATTACTAAACACACATGGAAAGAATCCGCTATGTCAGCAGAACTAAAAATTAGTTCCTCCAAGAACTACAAATCATAGAATTATTGAACACCGTGGCAGCCAGACTCTACGGTGGCCCCATAAACACAGTGGCTCCTGATAGTCACGCTTCCTGTCCTCCCTTCCGTTCCCCTCCCTCCCTTCTCCTCCCATTCCCTCCTCTCATCCTCCTCTGTCTCCTCTGTCTCCTCTCTCCTCCCCACCCCCGCCCCCACCCCAGTCTCATTTTTTGAGATAGGGTCCCACTATGTAGCCCTGGTTGTCCCACGACTCCCTATGTGGACTATTCTGGCCTCAGACTCACAGAAATCCACCTACCTCTGCCTACTGTGCTGGGATTAAAGGTGTGCACCACCATGCCTGGCTTTTGAGCCAATTTTCTCCTCCATGTCTGGACATAATGCGTGGCTTTCTTCTGTCAGTACACAGCAGTAGGGTGTGTATGTGTGAATACAAGTACACATTAAGTTATGTGAAATGGTAATAGCCATCTTGCTAGGACACTCCCCGTGGCTGGCTGACAAGAGCGCTGTGTGTTTCGTGTAACCCATGCAGAGAGCACACAGTGAAGCACTGGCCATGAGTTCTGGCTCACAGCCAGCAGAATCTGAGGTTCTTAGCGCAGTGGTTTGCCAGGAACCGAACGTGACTACCAAGCACAAGAACATTAGAGCAGCCCCTCCCACAGGCTGGTTCTACAGGGAAAACTGCAGTTTCAGTTATAGAGAACCCAGTACTGCTACACCCAGAATCCTGACCCACAGACACTAGTACAGCGTGTGTTGTTCTGAGCCATGGAGTCTGTGATACTACTGTCATGCAGGGTAATATACAGCTAAAGACTAACAACACATGCTTTAAATTATTTAAAACATAAAGAAAATGTAAAGTGTTTGGAATGAAAGAAAATACTGGTAAGAATTATAAAACACAAATGTAACGTTTAAGACTAAAAAACATAGCTGGGCACGGTGGCACATGCCTTTAATCCCAGGCAGAGGTGAGCAGATTTCTAAGAGATCTGGGCTAGCCTAGTCTACACAGTAAATTCCAGGACAACCAGAACTACACAGTGAGACGTCTCAAAAACCCAAACCAAACAAAACAAAACAAAAAACCCAAAAACCCCAAAAGGTTTAAGGACAAAAGACAATTTAACTCAATGGGTGTGCTGAACAGCAAAATGAAAACAGGATATATTGCAAAGCACAGCATGGTTCAGCCAGGAAACCCAGGACGTGACAAAATGCATTCATGAAAACACTAGAGAAGCACCAGCTGAGGACAGAAGAGAGGCCAAAGCGTGATTCCTGAGATTTGAGAAGCAAGCAGAGTCTGGGCAGATCATGGCTATCGGCACTTTGTGGTGAGACTGGACTTCAACGCCGAGGCAAGACTGTAACGGCGAATAAGAAGATGCCTTCTGCAAGAACCGTGGCAGAACGAGACACCCACATCTTCACAGTGCCAGAAGGGAAGAAGGCGGGAATCCCTGGCAATGGGTAGGAACAAGGTGGGAAATGGGGTGGACATGGTCAAAGCACATCACACACACCTATGGAGATGTCACAACCAGTCTGTTATTACATAGTGTGTGCTAACTACAAACAACAAAACCGCCAAGTCTCTGTTGAGCTAAGTCATCAGAATAAAACGAACAGGGTCTCACATATGCTAGGCAAGCCCTTGCCAGTGCACCAGATTCCCAGCTCTGCTTGTTATTTTCCTGAGTCATATATGTGCTGATGCACACATGTCAGAACACAGTCCAAGAATAAAGCTATTTAAGAAGAATTCTGAGCTTGTGAGAAAAGTCCAGTTGGGAAGGGGCAGTCATCTGTCATTGCAGATGGAAACACGGAAATATTATGGGTTTCTCTTCATCTCCTCCAGCCGTGGGGCCATCAGGGACAACGGCAGAGGGCAAGGAGACAGTGGAGGTCACCAGAAAAAAAGCATACCTCCAGCTAAGGGGCACAATAAGACATCAGAAGTCAAGTCTGTCTGCCCGGAGCAAATTTAAGACCCTGTGCACCAAGGGTCTTCTAACAAACACCCGCGCCCTGTCCTGTGTCACCCGAGAGTCTTTTCCTGGCGTTCCCAGCTGCTTGGACCTGGGCTTCTGCACTGAGTGTCTCTGAGCACGTGGATTCTTATGTTCCGTCCCCTCCTTTGCCTCAGCTGTAGCCGGATGGATCCAGCTCCTGTGATCTTTACTAATGACTCTGGGTTTGGGTCTGGACCTTGGGACCATAATAGACTCATTCATTCATTTTATTTGAATTCATTTGATGAATGGCCTACTTCATAGGACATCATAACATTTGTATTCCTATTAAAAGGCAAATATGGGCTTATGTTTTAAAAGATACCAGGACTACCAATCCTATGGGTCTCTTTTCAAGCTATTGTCTAGATCTTTCCAATCAGAATAATTATGTAACCAATAGTATGGGACATAGTTTGAATCCTGGTTCTTGGTGGTAGAATACATACACAGTGCTCTCACTGTTGTAATGTTATCACACACACAGTGCTCTCACTGTTGTAATGTTATTTGTTATATTTATAATTTTCTTGCTTATATGATAGTCACACATCATACGACAATTAGATTTATGCTCAACATCTCAAACAAAACCACTCTGGATCTCCTGCTAGTAAAAAATAAAACAGAGGGAGATGTTGGAGCATGGTTTGTGAACAAAGCTGTGTGAGGAGATTTCTGAGTGCTTGTGAAAAGAATTCCAAGAAACCAAGACATGAGTCTTGTGATCTCAGTTTCTTCAAAACCATGGAACTACTCTTGGATTGTGCTTTTGTGCCCCTCCCAGTGGATCAGACAGGAGTGTGTTTATGACAGATTAGTCATTCTAACTGGATAGTGTTATTTGTGTATATGCCTCTGTGGGAAAACATGTTTTTGCCATGTGTGTCTTGTCCTTGTGATTACACACTTTACTCAGGTGACTCTTCTTAAACCCTCAGAGTATAAGTTGTCTGATGCTCTGAATAAACTTGGTTATTGTATGAGACTTTAGTTTGCCTTATCTACCATCTCCCCTCTCCTAGGTCCCACCAGCTTTAGACCAGTAAACATGCATGTATATTTATAAGAATATCTAATATGAATCTAACATACATGTTTGTTATTTTGCAGCTTTTATTGCCACATAAAGTTTCTTAGAAAGATTTAAGAGGCATCCTGTTGTTGGTCCTATCACTAAAACAAGCATTCAATGTGAAGAAAGGCGCAAAAGCTGGTCTCCAAACCTATCAGTGCCGTTTGGTCCCAGAGGCAGGACTGTACCTATACAATGCCAAGAACACCATTGGTTTCTGACTGTTCTCTATGTTTTCTTGAAGCCCTGTAGGGAAATCTTCAAGGTATGCCCAAGACACCAGTTCAAACTCTTGGGCTCATGAGTCATGTTAAGTCCTTACCATTGACTAACCTCTGTCTACTTTACTACCCCATAACTATTACATAGGAGACTAAAACTATGTATATAGGAAATCATGTAGGTCCTTTGGCATCAACTCCTAGTCTTTTGACACATAAAAGGCAGACACATAAAAATGACATAAAACCAAGTCCAAAGTGCAATTAACATGCAGTACCAGATGAACAGATTCCTTTGGTGGCATTATTATTCCAAGGATCGATATTATAAGTGAATTTTTGAAAAATCCATACAATATATTGTCATTAAATGAGTGATTTTTTTATCTGTGAAATAAATCAACAATATAATGATATCGTAGACAATTTCTCTACCTAGAGGAACAAAATCTTTGGGTAGTACAAACTAGTTGAAACAGTTTTTTTCTTTCTGCCAAAAACTAAAAAAGTAAAGTAACTATAGGAACCAGATTAAATGCACTTAAAAAAAATCACATGGCTTTGCTCCTCCTGTTTCTCACCGTTCAATCCTAAAGGAAAGTATTCTACTCTGATCGCTTCTCCCATTCCTGCCTTGACTTCCCAGAAGCAGACCTTGGGAGAAAGATGCGAGGACTTGGCAATCCTCAAATAGAACAATCCATTTCTAAGTGACTGCAGTCACCCAGATGTCCAGTGTCTGAGCCATGCAGTTAGCTGAATGACAGCATTGCTAAAAACTGGCGAGCTTACAAAGCCCGACAGACTCTCGCTCACATGTATATGGAAATCTGGTTGATTATTAACACACACACGAATACCCCACTTGACTGAGCAGCTGAAGGTTTTTGGAGGAGTGCTCTTTGAGCAATGAAAACATAATAAAAATGACAGATGGTAGGGACAGTAGGTTAGGGGAGGAGGGTAAACAGGGAGTTACAGGTAACGGGTTAACAAGCACAACTGTGTGGTCTCAGAAAACTAGAGATTCACTTCATGATTGCATGGAGACATCTGGGCTATGATGGAGCCAGAGCCCTTATCCTCACGCCACAAAGCACGGAGCTGTCACTGAGTTACAACGCAGTTACTCATGCTGGAGTGGAGAGCGGGGGAGTGGCAGGCATGCGTGCAGCAGTGCACTCTGCTGTCCTGAGCAGGGTTATAAAGTAATAATGTGATGAAACTAATTCTCTCAGCAGCATCTGGGGTAGGATCCTCTGGGACGGGTTATTTGGGGTTATAAGAATCAACAGCCAGAGAAGCAGTTCAGAGCTGTCTAGTCTTGGAGACCTCTCTCCATAAAAGATCTATAAAGAACTCAAAAATAAAACCCCTAAAAGTCAGCTGGAGTCATAACTGTTCTCATCTCTACCACCTTCCCCCACCCCTGAAAAGAGGCCCTTCTCTCTGTCCCTAACTGCAGAAGACCTCTGTTCTTCCTCCTCTAGGCTGTTGTTCTTCCTTCCCTAGTTTGCTTCAGGGTGGTCTTGAAATGCTTCCCCGTCCACCCTCTGAGTGTCTGCCTCATGTTAATATGGAAGCCCAGATGCCCACCAGGGGCCTGCGCATGCCCAGCAGCCACCAGCAGCCTGGCACATCCGAAGGCAGACATCCGCAGGAAGCTCAAGGAGCACTGGTCAGAACAAGGGCTCCTGGTCACTGCAGTGGCTCACCGCACATCTGCTCCCAGGGTTCTATTCAATCCCTACAGGCAATCCCCAAGGTTATGTTAGGAGCAGGGAAAGAGATATGGGCATCCTTTATTGGTAGAACAAGTCATCGGTAGGGAAAGAAAATAAGCCGAATAAAGTACATAAAATGGAAACTCACAAATCAGATTATAAAGCAATATACTCTGCTGACATTTAAATAAAGGATTCCCGGGGCAATTATATGATGCCTTCCACCCCAGCATTCTCTTGCCTGGGGCTGAACACAATTTCATTTCCCAGCGTTGCACAGAGCAGTTATCGGCTACTTACTTGGGCTTGCTTGCAGACTTTGAAAGGCTGAAGTGTTTCCTGGTAGAATAGCTGATGATAAGCCTGTAGGTCAAACCAAAAGTACACACTGTGCTTCCACAGCTGCGGACGGAGAAGGACAGAGGTCACACCCAGTTAGAAAGCCCCGGAGCTGCACCTCCACAGCACACAGTGCTCTTAGCCTGCTGCTACCACACATCAGCTCCAAATCAAGCTGTCCCAGCCTCTCATCACAGACTGGCAATATACAAGATAATATCTACTGCTGTTGTCAATGGAATGTTGTATTTTTGCATGCAACCATCCCATAGAGTTGGTCATTAAAGTAGTAAATGTTTAAAAATAGTAATGAATACAAAAATTGCAAAGGTTTTAGTTGAACTGTAAAGAGCACACGTTTGCGGCATGAAAGCAAATCTGAAGGCATTCTGATATGTCAGCATATGAGTAAATGCATATCACAGCAGAACTACGTATTAACTACCGAGCCAACCAGTCACTGCGCATTTGAGTCATATAAACATTGATCGTAATTTTAAAAACATCACTGGAAATCATTTTACCTCTACTCATAATATAAAGTTGTTAGAATTGTTCAAAATCAGGTATTAACAGAAATAAACTATATATGGCTTATTAAATTGAAATTAAATTATATGATTAGCCATTATCAGTAATGTATGTCAATATTTATCTGTATTTCACTTTTCTTTGTAATTTTAGTAAGGTGGTAGACCAAAAAATTACAATTTGGATGGATGGTTAAAGATTTACTAAGTGTGGATTTAAATTTATCAGATGGGAATTTGAATATTAGATGTATTTATTTGAACACCAAGTTATTTCAGTGCCACTTATTTTTAAATCAAGTAAAATAATAAATCCAGATTTTAAATAATTATTTTCTACCTTGTTCCCTGAATTCTCGCAGAATTTAGTAAAGAAGAATCCAGCTCTGTTTTCTACATACAAAGACTGCAACAGGTTTTCCATGTCAAATCCTCCCAAGGCTCCAACATTAGATACAGTTTTAACCTAGATAATAAAACAGAGGTTTATTATCTGCGTGAACATAACACAACTCTGTTTGTTTGTTTGTTTTTGAAAGGTTCATTTATTATATTTATATGAGTACACTGTCACTGTCTTCAGACACACCAGAAGAGGGCTTCAGATCCCATTACAGGTAGTTGTGAGCCACCATGTGGTTGCTGGGATTTGAACTCAGGACCTTTGGAGGAACAGTCAGTGCTCTTAACTGCTGAGCCATCTCTCCAGCCCCATAATTCTTTATAGCGTTGTACAAAGTGAGGTTTGTAAATTCTGCTGGGCTGTCATTTTATTCTTGCCGTATATAGATATAATTAATGCAATGTGTTTGCATCTGACTGTCATGTAAGATTCATTTATAAAGCCCAATTATGGCAGAAGAAGCCATTCTGTTACAAACCAGTCAGATTCGAAGTCTGATGTTAGAGCAAGTCTCTGACCTCAGTTCCTTTCCCATTTCGGGCCCAGTGGCCCCAGTGGGGAGCCTTCCAAGTCTCTGTTGGTGGCCTGTCTCCTACATATTTACTGTTATTTTGGCCTTGAGGTGCTGCTATTCTAGCTGCAAGTGGGTTATAAAAAGAAGCATCTCCAAGGCCTCAAGTTGCCGCTTGTTAACTGTTGGGGGGGTCTCCCTCTTTGGACAGCCTCGCCCCCACAGGTCGTGGCCTGCAGAGTGGAAATGGCATTGGAAGTTCTCGTAAACCCCTGCTGTTTATGGCTTCTCTGCCAACAATGCTAGCAACCCTAATACCAGCCTTGAAACAGGGAGAGCCGGCTGTTTCTCAAGCACACAGTGACTCCAGACTATGCAGAGGGGAACTGCTCATGCAGCCTCAGTAATTGTTTCCTGGAACTCGGATTTCTTTATGCTCCCCCAAACAAAGATGGTGGGGACAGGTTTTTACTGTCTTTATTACCCTGCCTGCCTGCTAAACAAGTTCTGAGATGAGAATAGAATGGTTTTCATTTAATATCTAACAGCATTTGAAATAAGAAAAAAAATCCTAATGACTAGAAAATGAGAACTATTTACTTAAGAAGATTGTGCAGAAATATAAGTGTTCAGATAGTGTGAATACTGCTGACGATTCTACTCACAGCAGAATCTCAGGGGCTGTGGGATCGTCATCTAAGTCTTTGTTTATTATGTTTATTGTTTGTTTATTAGATGCTTGTTGTCAAAGCAGCTGTACTCTGGAAACCCCTACCTTCATTTCTTTCTTTTTTTTTTTTTTCAAAAAGTGAGATTTCCAAGATATAACATCCAGTGTTACTTTAACCAAGTGTTAAAAAGCTGAGCAAGTGTGCCAAGGGGTCTTGTGCTGTGTCCAAGACAGCAAAGCTAGGCCAGAGCAGCAGCTGAGAAAGCAGCATCAGCGCGGGCGGGGCTGGGCCGAGCAGTACTGTGGGAGGGAGCACGGTGGAAGAGCTGTGGGAAATTCCTTAGAGGCTAAAAAACAAAGCATGTCAGTTAGTCGAGAAAAAATACATACATTAAAAAAATCCCCAAATCTCTAAAATCAGAGACATTGGGTGATTAGCTGAAGAGCAGGGCCCTTACATACTCACATTAAGCTCCTCTGTGTAAGTGTATTTTCTCTCCAGCTGGGGCTTCAGACACTCAGAGATATCCGTAAAAGACGTCAGGCGGACCACTGTGGTGCTCCCTGGTAGCCTCTTTGACCTAAGTTATAGACGTGAGAGTAGACTGATCAGCTGAGGGGTCTGTCTGCTCACTGTCCATCTGCAAGGCTAAGAAGAACTCGGAGTTAAGGTTGACAGCGTGAACGCATCCCTGAAACTGACCACAGTTGGCTCTGCTCCCTTCACCTCTCCTCAGAGTCAGGCCAGGGCGATGGCAAGGAAGGAATGAAAGCTGTCTGGATTGGGAAAACAAATGTTAAAATGATCTTTACACTCAGGTATATTATACAGGATTTACAGGGGGAAAAAACCTGCTAACACTAATGATTGAGTTCAGTTAGATCATAGGATTTCAATTATTTCTGTATACTAAAAATGGACAGAACAAAATGAAATGCTCCCATTCCTTTCTTTTCCTCTCCCCCTCCCCTCCCTCTCTCGCTTTCCCCTCTCCCCCCTCTCTCCTCCCCTCCCCCTCTCTCTTTAGAGACAGGGTCTCACTGTGTATCTTGGTTGGCCTGAAACTCACTGTACACACTCCCTCAGACTGGTCTCCAGCTCACAGAGATGCACCTGCCTTGGCCTCTGGAGTGCTGGGATGGAAGGGGAACCCCTCTGCAGTCTGCCACATGCTAGTCCTTTTCTTTCGTTTTTTTTTTTTTTTTAAATAATAATTACACAAAGTGCTTTTATTGTGCTCAGACAAATCTGGAAACAACAACATAAATATATATGATAATTTTCAGAGGGTGAATTAGTCAACAACAAAACCCTTACTCATCTATTTATTTCATTATACAATTGTGACTCCCCCCCCACCCCCTCCCCCCCCACCCCCTCACCCCCACCCCTACCCACTGCTCTCAAGAATAGCAGCCAGCAACCTGACCGCCCACCTCCTGAAGAACAAGAAGAACCCGTTTCCAGCCTTCAGGGGAGGGGCTTGGCCTGCCTTTGTTTCTTGGGAGAGAGGATTAAAGATGGAGACTTGAACCAGAAGCCATGTGTTTTTGTGTCTCTCCATGTGTTTTCTCTTGCCACCCGTTCCTTACCCATCTCTCCTTCCAGAAAACCTGTTGTTAGAATGTGTGAGCTGGACTCTACATACAATTATGAGAATTTCATACTCAGATACAATGAAATATAATTACTCCCAACTCCCATTCATCTCCTTCAACTTCCCCTGAGGCCTCCCGTTCCTACCCCAGGTCTTCTTTTTCCCTTGTTAAGTCCAGTTAGTGCTGCCCTGTGCATGTGGGCCTAGGACAGTCCATGACCCTCCCTCCCACAGAGCATCAGCTGACAACTGCTCCTCACTGAGAGAGATGATCTCCTCTGTCTGAGGGCAGCAGTCACACCATGCGCCACGCCTCCCAAGGACAGTATTTCACAGCACCCCACTCCCCGCTCCTAAATGCCTTTTGCCTCCTCTCCACGATGTGGTCTAAGCAGGGTGGGTGCGTGAGAAAGATGTCCCCTTCTGGCTGGGCACTCAAGCTTTTCTTCAAAGACCCGGGATCAGCTATGTCTCTGTGGCAGCAGCGAAAACAGCTGTCACCTGAGCTGCTACTCTTACTCTGTATGTCTCACTGTTAGTGTTTAAGACACTGTGGCCCACACTGGCCTAACCTCATCATCCTCCTGCCTCAGCAGCTTTAGTCCTGGGGTTATAGGTATCTGCCACTATGCCCAGCTATATGCAAATTTTAAAAAGAATAATTATGGAATATTATTTTGCATTAGAAGAATAAACTATGGATAATACAACTTGGATGGCTGTCATGGGAATTGTGCTGGATAAGCTAAGTTTCAAAAGATCCACACTTCCACCCTCCAGAGACCGCCCACCTGGGGACCCATCCCACACACGGCCACCACACCCAGACACTGCTGTGGATGCCAGGAAGTGCCAGCTGAGGGAAGCCTGGTATGGCTGTCTCCTGAGAGGCTCTGCCAGAGCCTGACAAATACAGAGGCGGAAGCTGCAGCCAACTACTGGACTAAGCTAAGGGGTCCCCAGTGGAAGAGTTGGAGAAGGGGCTGAAGGAGCTGAGGGGGTTTGCAGCCCCATGAAGGGAGCAACAATGCCAGACCCCCCACCCCCAGCTCCCGGGGGCTGGACCACCAACCAAAGAGTACAAATGGAGCAACCCATGGCTTGCCACATACATGGCAGAGGATGGCCTTGTTGGACATCAGTGGGAGGAGTGGCCCTTGGGCCTAAGGGTGTTTGATCCCCCAGTGTAGGGGAATGCCAGGGCAGGAGTGAATGGGTGGGGAGGGGTAGGGGAGGAGATAGGGGGTTTCTGAAGGGGAGACCTAGAAAGGGGAAAACATTTGAAATGTAAATAAAGAAAATATCCAATTTAAAAAAAGAAAAGAAAAATATAACTTCTATTCTATGTAAATGCATTGTCTATTTGTTTGGAAATTTCATTCATTTCTTTCATCAAACCACGTAATTCAGATTTTGATTTTAGTATTGCTTTTTAAAAATAAGTACATAAAAATGTCAGAAACCTAAGAATGCCATTTTCTTTGCTGTGCATTTGTGTTTTCACCACTACACACCTGACCTTCAGCCTTTGACTGTTTTCCACATAAACATATCAATGAACAAAGAAAAAAGGATCGCATGTTCGTGACACTTTACTTTTTATTAGTGCTGACAATATACTTAGTGCTGGCAAAACTATTATTATTATTATTATTATTATTATTATTATATTGTTATTTTATTAATCCTGGACTGCCAGAACTATAGAAAAGATTCCTCGTTGCCAACAGCGTTGGTTACCAGCAGCATGGGCTACAAGAATGTCACTCTCCCATTTCTGATACTCTAGTTATTTAAGACTTCCCAAGCCTGATCTGAGCACTGAGGATTGAACTCAGCAAACCATGCATACAAGGCAAGTGTGGTAACACAAAGACAAATGCTGACCTGGTTTTGTTGTGTGAGTATTTGCCTGAATGGATGTGCACTGCACTCACGTCTGGTGTCTGAGCTGACCGGAAGAAGGTACCAGAGCCTCTTGAGTGGACGTTACAGATGGTTGTGAGCTGCCGTGTGGGTGCAGGGAACTAACCCTGGGTCCTCTAGCCCGAGGACCACGAGTCACTGAGCCAGCTCTTCAGCCCTGCATTTTTACTCTTTGAGACAAGGTCTCGGTCTACAGGCCAGGTGTGCCCTGAACTCACTGGACAGCCCAGACGGCCCCTGACCTTGTGATCCTCTGGCTTAGTATCTCAGACAGTTGGGGTTAAAGCTCTCTCAACCAGGCCCTGTTTTCTTTCTGACAATAACATGCAAATTTCATCTTTCTCAAAGTAAAAAAGTAAAAAGAAAGGTGATCACTTTCAAAATATTTTTCTAGGCACTACCCTCTGGTCTTGGATTCATGAATCAGGGCTGTCACCCGCTCTGGAGTGGCGTCATTGTCCTGCACAGCAGTGCTGCTCAGGACGAGCGCAGTTCACCCTGAGAGCCCTCTCCGCCTTTCCGTATCCTTACCCATTCTACCTTTACTAGAAGCTCGCTCGGTAACCCAGTTTTCCTGTGATTATTCTGAGGTTTCGAGAGAACCCAAGTTGATGCCGCCACCGCCGCATGTGCTTCCCTGGACTCCAAGCCCTTATTTCAGTTGTCTTGGTCATAAATACCAGGAGCACACCTTAATGTAGAATTAGGTTTTTAATTACGGTAACATTGATGTTTTTAACACCTAAAATTTGTGTTGGCAAGGATGTGGAGAACCTGGAACCCAAACACTTTGAGCCAGAAAGAAAACCTTTAAACTCTACACTCATTCATTCCTTTTAGTATTAATTAAATACACACCTGTGCCTCACAACCACACTAGAGAATTCACTGCACTCTTCGGGTAGGGTAGGTGTTGTCCACTCCTCCCTCCCCTCTTAGTTTCCTGTTTCCAAGCACAGAATTGACAAAATCTAATGTAAAATGGCTCTCGATGACAGTTCAACTTCAACGAGGATAAATCCCATTTCTAAAGTCCATCTGCACACCAAAGGCGGCAGCACAGATTATGTTCAAGAGAGTATCATGAAGATGACGCTCCCACGTACGCTAAAAGGCTAACAAATTGCTACAACTCCTAACAGAGATACTTGTGTGATACTCAGAAGAACCTAAAACTTCTGAAATTTATCTTCATACATACATATGTGTGAGATACAGAAAAAGAAAAAATAGCCACCTGGAAATTGTCTGCAGTAGCAAGGGAAGAGAGACATATACTCAGAAGGACAGTGACTAATGACAGAGACGGGGGAGCTGCGGCAGGACAGTAGCTTCAAAGTACAGAAAGAGAGCAACTGCCAGCATCTAAGTCCAGAGCCCAGGAAAGAACCCGAGGATGGGAAGGAACAGCACAAAGGACGCTGCAAGCAGCGCAAGCACGGGAGCCAGCCTGAGAGGCCGCGGACTGCCGTGACTCCATTGTAGGAAGCATACATAAGGAAAGCGCCTTGAGTTAGAACAGGCTTGCCAGGGGCTGGGAGAAGGGACCACGGCATGGCTGCTAAGGGACACAGGGTGTCTTGTTGGCATGATGAAATGTTCAGAAATTAGGCCAGCAAGCTGGCTCAGCAAGTAAGGGCCTTGCCACCAGGCCTGACGACTCGAGCTTGCTCTCTGGGACCCACATGATGGAAGGAAAGAATAAATGTCTCCAAGATGTCCTCTGATACCCACATGTATGCACACATGCACATGCATGTACCCATACCTGTACATGCATTCACACACATGCACATGCATCCACCCACAACTATACGTGCATTCACACACATGCACATGCATGTGCCCACACCTATACATGCATTCACACACATGCACATGCATGCACCCACACATATACATACATTCAGACCCATACACACACATGCACATGCATGCACCCACACATACATAAATTCAGACACATACATGCATGTGCCCACACATATTCAGACACATGCACACACATGCACATGCATGCATGCACACACACACACACTCAATAAATAAGTAAATAAATAACAAAAATTAGCTTAAATGTTTGGGAATTATATAGTGGTGATAGTTGACTTTGCAAATACACTGAATATCAGACTGTGCACATTTAGTATTATGTAAGTTGCTAACTTTGTTTTTAAGTGAATTTAACTTCAATAAAAAAACCAAACATGAATAAATTACTAAACAAAGAATTGTCAAAAGTTAATATCAAAGGGTATTCTTCAGGATAAAGAAAAAAGATCCCACTGGATCAATAAAGCAAGGAAACACAAAGTCTGAACGGCGTACAGTGTGAAAGAGCACCAGTGTTGCTCAGGGACTTGAACTGGGGAAGAGATGGCTCAGGAAAGGGCTAACTGTGAGAAGGGAGCCTCCTCCAGGCCAGCTCTCCTCGGGCCATTGTCTGGGAGTCTTCTAACTTCTAACTTCTAACTGGGCAGGTCACCTATAAGCCTCTATGTTACTGCACCTACCCTTTCTCAAACCCGTCATCCTTAGAAGAAGCTGGATGCACAGACTCGCTTCTCCCGAGTTTTTGAATCCCTGCACTTATTTTTGATAATTTCTTAGATTTAGATGGTTGAAATAAACCGATTTCTTCTCCCTAAAAAGTAAGAAGATAATGAAATGAAAAATAAGCAAAATGAAAGAAGAGATTAGAATTCTGCGTGTGTACCTCAACTTGCTGTGCTCTCTAGATTTCAACCCTCAGTCCACTTCCTACTAACCATCCCAGTGAAGCAGACAAGCTTCCCCGTACACTCGTACACTCTGGTTTTAGGACACACCCAGCATGGCGTATCCTTTGTTCTGGAACAGAACAGGTTTAAACCTGCGTGGGAGAGCTTCAGGAAATGGTTGGTGAGGAATAAAACAGAGGCACTCACCCACTTAGCCCACAGCGAGGGTCTGTAGCCTAATTACTACTGTGTCTTCCTTTTATCGACATTTTATGTTTATAGTCATTTTCCCATTCTCAAAAGTTTCTAATGGTAGGACCTGGAGAGATGGCTTAACAGTTAACAGCTCAAGTGGCCACCTCTCCAGGGGGCCCAGGTTCAATTTCCAGCAAACATGTCAGGACCCACAACTGTCTGTAATTCTAGTCCCAGGGGATTCAAAGCCCTCTTCTGGCATCTGTGGGTATAAGCTGTGCTCATAGTGCACAGGCGTACATGCAGAGGAAATATCCATACATTAAAGATTAGTAAAATATATCATTTCAACAAAAGTGTGAGGTGGGCCAGGCACCAAGGGCAGCTGAGAGCCATCGGGCAGGCCACAAGAAGAGACCTTGAAGACAGTAGAGAGTGGGCAGGGGAGGGGACCCACTAGCAACAGGGCAGACGTCATCGATGGGGAGGGGCAGGTGCTCAGGAAGGAGGCAAGCTGCACTGCGCTGCTCTGTTCTGCTCTCCCCTGGAGCTTCAGGTTAAGGCCCAGTGTGTGGTGCTTGTCTGAAACTTCAGCACTTCAGGAGGCTGAGGCAGGAAGGTCACAAGTTCAAGGCCAGCCTGGGCTACACAGCAAGTCCCTGTCTCGAACAAAGCACATATAGTTTTAGTTATTAAGCAACTATTAATGAGAAATACTACAAGAGGCTGAGCTTATAATTAAACACATATTACACAAACATGGTTAGATTTATAGAGCCTGCAGAGAGAGCAGTGGCTCAGGGTCTGAGGGTTTGGAGGGAAGCAGGGTAGTGTTCGTGCTATGCAGTCATTTCTCAAGTACAAATGTTCTGGAGCTGCACAACGTGCGTGGACTCAAGGCTGCTGTAACGAACACTCAAAAATGGCTAAGGTGAGACTTTGTGTGCTTACACTGTTTAACCACAGTAATTTAAAAAACATTTTAAGGCCAATTGTGTAGCAGTAGAGTGCACTGTTGGTAAGCACAGGTTGTGGGTCATGACCCTAAGCAACAACAAAAGTCCCTTTTCTACTTTATTTATTTATTTATTTACTAATTAATTTGGAGACAGGGTCTCAACACGTAGGCCTCGCGCTGTTTTGGAACTCACTATGTAGACAAGGCTGGCCTCAAACTCAGAGTCTGCCTGCCTCTGCCTCTCACGTACTGTGACTGAAGGTATACATCGCCATGCCTGGGCCATAAATTATTGTTTAAACTTGTGTGTGTGCCAGATGCGTGCATGCCCTCAGAGGTCATGAGACACTCTGGGACTGGAAGTTACAGACAGTTACGGGCTACCTGACACAGATACTAAAACTGAACTTCTGGAAGACCAGCAAGTGCTCTTAAATACAGAAAAAAGTCTGTTAGGAAGTTTTGTTCTCTCTCTCTCTCTCTCTCTCTCTCTCTCTCTCTCTCTGTTCCTGTGTGTGCCTGTGTGTGCGTACATGCACATGCTATCATGTATATGCATATACACATATGCACATATGCACTTATGCACATATGCACATATACACATATGCACATATATACATATACACATATGCACATATACACATATGCACATATACACATTGGCACATATATATATACACATATGCACTTATGTACATATACACATATGCACATATACACATATCCACTTAGGCACATATACACATATGCACATATAAACATATGCACATATACACATATACGTAGCACAGTTGTGTAAGTGCACACAGAACCAAGAAGAAGGCATCAGGCACCCTGAAAATGGAGTTATGGGTATCGGTGAGCCACCTTATGTGGATGCTGGGAACCAAGCCCAGGTCTGCAAGAACAAGTGCTCTTAACAGCTGAGCCATGGCTCCAGCCTGTGAGTTCAAACTTGAACTTTGTTGCTTGACTGAAAACAATAAGAACAGCCAGAGTGATGACTCAGTACGCAGGGGTGCATACTGCCAAGGCTGACAGCCTGAGTTCAGTCCCAGGGACCCACAAAGTGGGAGGAAAGAACTGACTCCCCCGGGGTGTCGCCTGAGCCCCCAACATGTGCTCTGTGGCATTTCCCACACACATGCACATATACACACTAAACAAACACACAAATGTAATTTAAATAAAAAAAGAATAGTCAGAATAAATAATAGGAGGAAACTAACAAGCCACCATGAAATTGAAGACGAATGTCCTTTGTGTGAGTGGCTGACACACACTGTCAGCCTGTGTACAAGTGCCACATTTGTAGGACAACCCAGTAAAAAAGACTATATATATATAGTCACATTCACAGCACAGCGGTGGACAGATATCCAAGGACACAGTCGCTAAAGAGCAGCTCGCCCACCGGACACCATACCTGGACCTCGGGGGTCTGTGGGATGCAGGACTTCGGTCTTAGTGGCAGGAGGGTGGCCATTTGTGGAAAAGGATCAACATCCTTCCTGGGCTTCTCCTGACGGAGGCGCCAGAACTTCAGCTCAGCGCTAGCATTCTTTGCAGAAGCCGAATGTGTCACACAAAATCTTGGCGCCCTTTTTATTGAAAAAACAAACAAACTTAAGAGTCAATATGTTAACTTGAAACTATAATAAATTTCAGAATCAAAAACCTACAAAGCATGTAATCATCACAGATATCAACCCCTTCTGGTAAAACCAGACACACTGAAACTAATAGAAAAGAAACTGGGGAAGACCCTTGAGGACATCGGTACAGGGAAAAGTTCCTGAACAGAACACCAATAGCTTATGCTCTAAGATCAAGAACTGACAAATGGGACCTCATAAAATTACAAAGTTTCTGTAAGGCAAAGGACACTGTTAAAAGGACAAAATGGCAACCCACAAATTGGGAAAGGATATTCACCAATCCTACATCTGATAGAGGGCTAATATCCAATATATACAAAGAACTCAAGAAGTTAGACCCCAGGGAAGCAAATAACCCTATTAAAAAATGGGGTACAGATCTAAACAAAGAATTTTCACCTGAAGAAATTCGGATGGCCGAGAGGCACCTTAAGAAGTGCTCAACATCATTAGTCATTAGGGAAATGCATATCAAAACAACCCTGAGATTTCACCTCACACCAGTCAGAATAGCTAAGGTCAAAAACTCAGGAGACAGCAGGCATTGGCGAGGATGTGGAGAAAGAGGAACACTCCTCCACTGCTGGTAGGGCTGTAAGATGGTACAACCACTTTAGAAATCAGTTTGGCGGTTCCTCAGAAAACTGGACATGACACTTCCAGAGGACCCCGCTATACCTCTCCTGGGCATATACCCAAAGGATTCCCCGGCATGCAATAAAGACACATGCTCCATTATGTTTATAGCAGCCTTATTTATAATAGCCAGAAGCTGGAAAAACCCAGATGTCCTTCAAAGGAGGAATGGATACAGAAAATGTGGTATATTTATACAATGGAATACTACTCAGCAATTAAAAACAATGAATTCACAAAAATTTTAGGCAAATGGTTTGATCTGGAAAATATCATCCTAAGTGAGGTAACCCAATCACAAAAGAATACACATGGAATGCAATCTCTGATAAGTGGATATTAATTAGCCTAGAAGCTCTGAATACCCAAGGCACAAATAGCATAACAAATGACTTCCATGAAGAAGTATGGAGAGGGTCCTGATCCTGGAAAGGATTGATCTAGCGTTGGAGGGGAGTATCAGGACAGAGAAAAGGAGGGAGGTGATTGGAGAATAGGTGGAGAGAAGAAGGTTTTGGGGACATATGGGGAGGGGAGATCTGGGAAAGGGGAAATCATTTGGAATATAAACAAAGAATATAGAAAATAAAAATAAAAAGAGTCTAACAGTGAAAAAAATTCTGTATGTTATGTCATTATACTCCATTCACTCAGAGAAAAAAGGTAACATTAGAAAACTCATAATATTAAAATTATATGCTTGATAAGCAAAAGAAATACTTAAGATTATTAAGGAATTTTAAAAATAAACTAGGACCCAGCAGCCAGTGTGGAGA
This sequence comes from Apodemus sylvaticus, assembly GCF_947179515.1. NCBI lineage: Eukaryota > Metazoa > Chordata > Mammalia > Rodentia > Muridae > Apodemus > Apodemus sylvaticus. Next base: position 3,986,900 of record NC_067488.1, read on the forward strand.
AGGCAGCCAGCACAGGTGAGACCTGCCCTGCAGCTCAGAGGATCCTGTCCGGAAGCCTCTGCCAGGAGCCTTCAGGTTTCTACCTCCTGCTTGGGAATATCTCCTGCCACAGTGCGCCATCTCCAAGTGGTGCAGGAAGCCAGCTATACATCCAGCTCTGCAGAGGAGACAGCCAGCACAGCCTGCACCTAGAGTTGATCGGGGCCACAGAGCTACATACCCAAATACAACTACAAGAGAGTGGGTCTTGCAGAAGTACTTACATACTGGTGTACACAGAGAGAATGGGTCTCCCAGGAGCACAGAGAAGACACTGTCAGAGACAGCAACACCGGCTAACACCAGAAATAACCAGATGGCAAAAGGCAAATGCAACAACATCACCAACAAAAACCAAGGCAACACGGCTCCATCTGAACCAAGTTATCCAACAACAGCAAGTCCTGGATACCTCAACACACCAGAAAAGCAAGACCCGGATTTAAAATCACACCTCATGATGCTCTTAGGAAATTTTAAGGACATTAATAACTCCCTTAAAGAAATGCAGGAGAGCATGAGTCAACAGGTAGAAGCCCTTAAAATGAAACACAAAAATCGCTTAAAGAAATGCAGGAGAACATGGGTCAACAGATAGAAGCCCTTAAAGAGTAAACACAAAAATCCCTTAAAGAATTACAGGAAAACACACACACACACACACACACACACACACCAAAAAACCATGTAAAGGAACTGAAAAAAAAAATCCAGGATCTAAAAACAGAAGTAGAAACAACAAAGACATAACAAAGGGAGACAACTTTGGAGTTAGAAAACCTTGGAAAGAAATCAGGAGTCATAGAATACAAGAGATAGAAGAAAGAATCTCAGGTGTTGAAGATACCATAGAAAGCATTAACTCAACAGTAAAAGAAAATACAAAATGCAAAAAGCTTGTAACCCAAAACATCCAGGAAATCTAGGATACAACAAGAAGACCAAACCTAAGGATTATAGGTATAGAAGAGAGTGAAGATTTACAACTTAAAAGGCCAGTAAATATCTTTAACAAAATTAAAGAAGAAAACTTCCCTAACCTAAAAAGAGAGATGCCCATGAATGTACAAGAAGCCTACAGGACTCCAAACAGACTGGACCAGAACAGAAATACGTCCCGTCACATAATAATCAAAACATCAAATGTACTAAACAAAGAATATTAAAAGCAGAAAGAGAAAGAGAACGAATAAGAGAAAAAGCCCAAGTAACATATAAAGGCAAAACTATCAGAATTACACCAGACTTCACACCAGAGACCATGAAAGCTAGAATATCCTGAACAGATCTCATACAGACTCTAAGAGAACACAAATGCCAACCCAGCCTACTATATCCAGTAAACCTCTCAATCACCATAGATGGAGAAACAAGATATTCCATGACAAAACCAAATTTGCACAATATATTTCCACAAATCCAGCCCTACAAAGGATAATAGATGGAAAACGCCAATACAAGGAGGGCAATTACATCCTAGAAAAAGCAAGACAGTAATCTTCTTTCAACAAACCCAAAAGAAGATAACCACACAAACATAAAAATAGCATCAAAAATGACAGGAAGCAACAATCACTATTCCATAATATCTCTTAACATCAGTGGACTCAATTCCCGGATAAAAAGACATAGACTAACAGACTGGATACATAAACAGTACCGAGCATTTTGCTGCATATGGGAAACACACCTCAGTGTCAAAGACAAATACTACCTCAGAGTAAAAGGCTGGAAAGCAATTTTCCAAGCAAATGGTCCAGGAAACAAGCTGGAGTAGCCATCCTAATATCAGATAAAATTAACTTTCAACCTGAACTCATCAAAAAAAACATGGAAGGACCCATCAAAGGAAAAATCAACCAAGAAGAACTCTTAATTCTGAATATCTATGCTCCAAATGCAAGAGCACCCTCATTCATAAAAGAAACTTTACTAAAGCTCAAAGCACACATTGTATCTCACACAATAATTGTGGGTGACTTCAACACTCCACTCTCCTCAATGGACCGATCAGGGAAGCACAAACTAAAAAGAGATTCAGTGAAACTAATTGAAGTTTTGGACCAAATGGATTTAACAGATATATATAGAATATTTCATTCTAAATCAAAAGAATATACCTTCTTCTCAGCACCTCATGGTACCTTCTCCAAAATTGACCATATAACTGGTCACAAAACAGACCTCAACAGATATAAGGAGATTGAACTAATCCTATGCCTATCAGATCACTATGGAATAAGGGTGGTCTTCAACAGCAACAAAAACAACAGAAAGTCTACATGCACATGGAAGCTGAACAATGCTCTACTCAACGATACCTTGGTCAAGGAAGAAATAAGGAAATAAATCAAAGACTTTTTAGAATTTAATGAAAATGAAGGCACAACATACCCAAACTTATGGGACACAATGAAAGCAATGCTAAGAGGAAAACTCATAGCCCTGAGTGCCTCCAAAAAGAAACTGGAGAGAGCATTCACTAGGAGCTTAACAGCACACCTGAAAGCTCTAGAACAAAAAGAAGTTAATTCTACTCCTACCCAAGAGGAATAGAAGGCAGAAAATCATCAAACTCAGGGCTCAAATCAACCAAGTAGAAACAAAAAGAACCATACAAAGAATCAACACAACCAGGAGCTGGCTCTTTGAGAAAATCAACAAGATAGATAAACCCTTAGCCAGACTGACCAAAGGGCACAGAGACAATATCCAAATTAACAAAATCAAAAATGAAAAGGGAGTTATAACAACAGAAACTGAGGAAATTCAAAAAATCATCAGATCCTACTACAAAAGCCTATACTCAATGCAACTGGAAAATCTGGAGGAAATGGACAATTTCCTAGACAGATACCAAATACCTAAATTAAATCAGGATCAAATAGACCATCTAAACAGTCCCATAACCCCTAAAGAAATAAAAGTGGTCAGTGAAAGTCTTCTAACCAAAAAAAGCACAGGACCAGATAGTTTTAGTGCAGAATTCTATCAGACCTTCAAAGAAGACCTAACACCAATACTCTTCAAACTATTCCACAAAATAGAAACAGAAAGAACACTACCTGACTCATTGTATGTAGCCACAATTACACTGAAACCAAAACCACACAAAGATCCAACAAAGAAAGAGAACTTCAGACCAATTTCCCTAATGAATATCGATGCAAAAATACTCAATAAAATTCTTGCCAATTGAATCCAAGAACACATCAAAATGATCATCCACCATGATCAAGTAGGCTTCATCCCAAGGATGCAGGAATGGTTCAATATATGGAAATCCATCAATGTAATCCACTACATAAACAAACTCAAAGAAAAAACCCACATGGTCATTTCATCAGATGCTGAAAAAGCATTTGACACAATTCAGCATCCTTTCATCCTAAAAGTCTTAGAAAGATCGGGAATCCAAGGCCTATCTCTAAACATAGTAAAAGCAATATACAGCAAACCAGTAGCCAACATCAAACTAAATGGAGAGAAACTCGAAGCATTCCCACTAAAATCAGGGGCCAGACAAAGCTGCCCTCTCTTGCCATATGTATTCAATATAGTACTTGAAGTTCTAGCTAGAGCAATTAGATAACAAAAGGAGGTCAAAAGGATACAAAATAGGAAAGGAGGAAGTCAAGTTATCACTATTTGCAGATACTTGATAGTATACTTAAGTGAACCAAAAAACTCCACTAGAGAACTCCTACAGCTGATAAACAACTCAGCAAAGTGGCCGGATATAAAATCAAATCAAGCAAATCAGTAGCCTTCCTATACTCAAAGAATAAACAGGCCAAGAAAGAAATTGGGGAAATGACTCCCTTCAAAATAGTCACAAACAATATAAAATATCTGGGAGTGACTCTAACCAAATAAGTGAAAGATCTGTATGACAAGAACTTCAAGTCTCTGAAGAAAGAAATCGAAGAAGACCTCAGAAATTGGAAACATCTCCCATGCTCGTGGATTGGCAGAATTAATATAGTAAAAATTGCCATCTTGTCAAAAGCAATCTACAAATTCAATGCAATCCCTATCAAAATCCCAACTCAATTCTTCATAGAGCTAGAAAGAGCAATTTGCAAATTCATCTGAAGTAACAAAAAACCCAGGATATCTTAAACTATTCTCAACAGTAAAGGAGCTTCTTGGGGAATCAGTATCCCAGATCTCAAGCAGTACTACAGAGCAATAGTGTTAAAAAACTGCATGGCATTGGTACAGTGACAGGCAGGTAGATCAGTGGAATAGAATTGAAGACCCAGAAATGAACCACACACCTATGATCACTTGATCTTTGACAAAGGAGCTAATTTCATCCAGTGGAAAAAAGATAGCCTCTTCAACAAATGATGCTGGCTCAACTGGTGGCTAGCATGAAGAAAAATGCAAATCGATCCATTCTTATCCCCTTTTACTAAGCTCAAGTCCAAGTGGATCAAGGACCTCCACATAAAACCAGACACGCTTCAACTAATAGGAAAAAAAAAACTGGGGAAGAGCCTTGAACACATGGGCACAGGGGAAAATTTCCTGAACAGAACCCCAATAGCTTATGCTCTAAGATCAAGAATACATGGGACCTCATAAAATTATAAAGTTTCTGTAAGGCAAAGTACACTGTCAATAGGATAAAATGGCAACCAACAAATTGGGAAAAGATCTTTACCAACCCTACATCCGACAGAGAGCTGATATCCAATATATACAAAGAACTCAAGAAGTTAGACTCCAGAGAACCAAATAACCCTATTTAAAAATGGGGTATAGAGCTAAACAAAGAATTTTCACCTAAGGAATATCGAATGGCTGAGAAGCACCTAAAGAAATATTCAACACCTTAGTCATCAGGGAAATGCAAATCAAAACAACCCTGAAATTTCACCTCACACCAGTCAGAATGGCTAATATCAAGAACTCAGGAGACAGCAGGTGCTGGAGAGGTTGTGGAGAAAGAGGAACACTCCTCCACTGCTGGTGGGATTGCAAGCCGGTACAACAGCTCTGGAAATCAGTCTGGCAGTTCCTCAGAAAACTGGGCATGATACTACCGGAGGACCCTTCTATACCACTCCTGGGCATATACCCAGAGGATTCCCCAGCATGTAATAAGAACACATGCTCCACTATGTTCATAGCAGCTCTATAATAGCCAGAAGCTGGAAAGAACCCAGATGTCCTTCAACAGAAGAATTGATACAGAAAATGTGGTATATTTACACAATGGAGTACTATTCAGCCATTAAAAACAATGGATTCATGAAATTCTTAGACAAATGGATGGAGCTGGAGAATATCATACTAAGTGGGGTAACCCAGTCTCAAAAGAACATTCATGGCATGCACTCACTGATAAGTGGATATTAGCCTAGAAGCTTGGAATATCCAAGACACACAATTCACATATCAAATGATGCCCAAGAAGGAGGAAGAACAAAGTATGGATACTCTAGTCCTTCTTAGAAGGAGGAGAGAAATACCCACAAAAGAAGATACAGAGACAAATTGTGGATCAGAATCTGAAGGAAAGACCATCCAGATACTATACCACCTAGGAATCCATCCCATGTACAATTACAAAACCCAGACACGATTGTGGATGCTCACAAGTGCTTGCTGACAGGAGCCGGATATAGCTGTCACCTGGGAGGCTCTGCTAGTGCATGACAAATACAGAGGGGGAATCTCTCAGCCAGCCATTGAACTGAGCAGAGGGTCCCCAATGGATGAGATAGAGAAAGGACCCAAGGAGCTGAAGGGGTCTGCAGCGCCATAGAAGGAGCATCAATATGAGTCACCCAGTACTCCCAGAGCCCCCAGGGACAAAACCATCAACCAAAGAGTACACTTGGAGTTACCCATGGCTCCAGACACATCAGCAGCAGAGGATGATCTTGTTGGACACCAAATGGGGGAGAGGCCCTTGGTCCTGGAAAGACTTGATACCATACTGTAGAGGAATACCAGGACAGGGAAGCTGGGATGGGTTGATTGGGGAAGGGGAGATGGCTTACAGGATTTTTAGGGGAGGGGGGAACTAGAAAAGAGGATAACATTTGAAGTGTAAATAAAGAATATATCTAATAAAAAATAAAATGAAATTGAATGTGTTTCAAAGTTTTAAAGTAGTTTGGTATTGCTTTATATTTGGGAAGGTTATGGAACTTTCCATATTCATTTATCTACATATTTATATGTCTATATATCTTTCAAATATATATATATATTGCTCTAAAAAAATTAATAAAATTAAGTTAACACTCATGAAAACATATTCAGCTGGGTGGTGGTGGCGCATGCCTTTAATCCCAGCACTTGGGAGGCAGAGGTAGGCAGATTTCTGAGTTCGAGGCCAGCCTGGTCTACAGAGTGAGTTATATATATATATATATTGGTATACAGGGCTATACAGAGAAATCCTGTCTCAAAAAAAAAAATCTCATTTTATTTTTTGGCTTCTGAAACAAGGTTTCTCTACATAACTCTGGCTGTCCTGGAATTCACAGAGATACACCTACTTCTGTATAACCATGCCTGGCTAAAAATATAACCATTTTAGAATATTCAAGAATGTTACTAAAGTGGGCTATACTGAACATTTACATATTTTTCAAGTCTTATACTTTGAGGGTAGGAATTAATTTTACAACAATTTATATAAATGAAGGATGAGCTCTGTTTCAGAAACTCAAGAAAAAGACTGTTTGGCACAGGGCGTAGAGCCAACCCTCAGATGAAGAATATGCTCGTAGTCAACCAGTGGCTGAACCCTTGGCGGTATTCAAAGCTGACTTCGGCCTTCAGGTCTGGGGCTAAATTGCTCTTCAGGCCAGGTTTTCCCTGACATCAAGCCTGAGCACTAATTCCTTTTCCATATTCCAGAGACTGACAGGACACGACTTCTCTTTAAAACAGGAGGTGGGAAGAGGTTGCCAGTGTGAACATGTTAGGCATGAAGAGAATCCAAAGGCTACTATTAGTTAAGTTTACAGAAATATATGTAAGTACATGACCTATATAATTTCACAGGAAACTACCACTGAAGGAAACACACACAGCATCTCTTTGTATTGTGTCTTACAACTGTGCATGAATCTACAATTATTCAAAACAAAATGTTTAAATCTAACAGGATGCTGGAGAGACGGCCCGGCAGTCAAAGCCTGCATTGTTTGTTCCAATGCCCTAAGTTCAGTCCCCGGCACTCACATCAGGCAGCTCATAGCCCCCAGGACCAGCAGCTCCCAGGGCTGGACGCCATCTGTCTGCTTTGGAGGGACCTTACACTCATGTGCACACACATACTCACACATAAACACAAGCATATCCTTATGATAAAAATAATTAAAGTTCTTCTATCTTGCTAAGTCTTCTGAAACTCAGTGTTTTATTGTTGGGTGGTGTGTACACATGTACCAACTATAATGGAGCTTGCACTTTCTTGTGTGCCTTAAGATTTGTTTTATTTTTATTTATGTGACTGTGTGTGTTCAGATGAACAGGCGTCCACAGAGGCCAGGAGAGACAGAGCACTGGATGCTCTGGTTGTGAGCCCTCTGATGAAACGTGTTGAACACTGAACTCCGTTTCTCTTCTCTCTATTACCAAGCCATCCCTCCTGGCCAGGAACAACAGCAGCACAGGGAGTGGTGAGAACAGCTGGGAGGAGATGCAGAGAAGTGGGCAGAGAATAGAGCAGGGTCAGCTTATTTGCTAATTTTCTAAAAAAAAAATCTGAACTTTACATTCAAAGCATTGGCGCAACCAATGAGATTTCAAGAGAAATGACAAAATCAAATCAAAATGTACCACTGTGAAAACTCACTGAGCTTCAAGCAACATATAGTGTCTCCACCATGCCCACTTCTCTGTACCCAGTGTGGTTACCACCATTTTTATTACACAATTTCCCATGATGCACTTCCTGCTAAACCATGAACCCTGGACTAGAGCAGGTTTTATCGTATAACCAGGTTTTATCGTATAACAGGTTACTAAAGCACATTACCACAGTGTTCAGAACATTGGCTAAGATGCCATCTGTACAGAGAGCTATGAGAACCGATCAAGTGAGAAGCTGCACAAGGATGGGCTCGGAGAGCACTGCTAAACGACCCAAGCCCACCGCAGGTCCTTAGTCCCTGTTCTGCTCCTGTAAAGAGACACCATGACCGCAGCAACTCTGATACAGGAAAGTACTGAACTGAGGGCTGCCTTACAGCCTCGGTCCACTATCATGGTGGAGAGCAGGGTAACAGGCATGGAGAAGCAGTTGAAAGCTACACCCTGGTCAACAGAGAAAGACAGAGACAAAAAGAGACAAAGACATACAGACAGACAACAAACGAAATGGGTCTAGCATGGGATTTGAAACCTCAAAGCCCACCCCCAGTGACACATTTCCTTCAAAAAGGCATGTGTCTTCTAATCCTAATCCTTTTAAATAGTTCTACTTCCTGGTAACCAAGCATTCAAATATATGAGCCTATGAGGTATTTTCTTATTCAAAACACCAGGTTCCACTCCCTGTTCCCCCATATGCTTATAGCCATATCATAATACAAAAGTGGATTCAGTCCAACTTCAAAAGTTCCCATAGTCTAAAACAATCTCAACACTACTTAAAAGTTCCAAGCTTCTTCTGAGACTCAAGGCAATCTCTTTTGTATGTATGTGTGTGTGTGTGTGTGTGTGTGTGTGTGTGTGTGTTTTATTGATATATTTTTAATTTACATTTCAAATGATTTCCCCTTTTCTGGGTCCCCACTCCCCGCAAGTCCCATAAGCCCTCTTCCCTCCCCCTGTTCCTCCATCTACTCCTTCCTGCTTCCCTGTTCTGGAATTCCCCTATACTCTTGCACTAAGTCTTTCCAGAACCAGGGACCACTCCTCCATTCTTTTTGGACATCATTTAATTTGTGGATTATGTCTTGGGTATTCAAAGTTTCTAGGCTAATATCCACTTATCAGTGAGTGCATACCATGATTGATCTTTTGAGACTGGGTTACCTCACTTAGTAACCCAGTCACAAAAGAATACACATGGAATGCAATCTCTGATAAGTGGATATTAATTAGCCCAGAAGCCCTGAATACCCAAGGCACAAATCGCATAACAAATGACTCCCATGAAGAAGTATGGAGAGGGTCCTGATCCTGGAAAGGATTGATCTAGCATTGGAGGGGAATATAAGGACAGAGAAAAAAAGGAGGGAGGTGATTGGAGAATGGATGGAGAGAAGAAGGTTTATGGGACATATGGGGAGGGGGGATCCTGGAAAGGGGAAATCATTTGGAATGTAAACAAAGAATATAGAAAATAAAAATATTAAAAAAAAAGAAACAATGAATTCATGAAATTCTTAGACAAATGGATGGAGCTGGAGAACATCAAGGCAATCTCTTAACTGTAACCCCCTGTAAAATCAAAATAAAAAAGCAGATCACATATGGCCAGAACGTATTTACCATTCCAAAAGGAAGGAAAGAGGGTATAGGAAGGAAATAGTGGGCCAAAGCAAAACTAAAAACCAGCAAGACAAAGTCTACATTGTGCGTCTCCACGCGTGCTGTCGAGGCACTCTCGGATCTCTGACTCCTGTCAGCTCTGTCAGGTCTGTTGGACGGGTTGGACACCTGGCCTGCAGCTCCCCTGGCAGGTCTCCCTCCCACGGCTCTGGCATCTCCAGCACCTTGGGTTCTCTACCACAATCCAGGCCTCCCCTTCACAGCCCGCACAATGACCTCTCTGTGCGCCCATCCCATGCAGGGATGCCCCTGGCGCATGTCTGGCCTCGATGGCTTTTCTTGGGTCTGAGGGAGATGGCAGGACCCTTTCTCACGTCCGTGACTCTAAAGCCAGAGCCTCCAGGCAGAGGCTGCCACGCTCTGCTGCCTGTGGGGCTAGAATTTGATCTCCTAGTTCAACTAACACTTGCATGAGCTTTTGTTGTTTCCTTCTCTGTAAGCTTTTTCTTTAATTCTTTTTCACAAGTTGGAAGCTTAGGCAGGGTCTTTCACTGAGGTTGCCATCCCTTTACTCCGTTCAGCACAGGCTTTTCTTTAAAGTCCTTGAGCACTGACTTAGCTCTATTACTCTTCCTGGTGCTCCTTTTCTCCCCTAACTGTATATTTTATTTTTTATTTTTGTTCAGCTTGTTTCTTCTCATAGATGTGCATTCAAGTGATTATTAATAACCACAAGACACGGTCAATTCTAGGCGGTCTTGAAATCTCTACCAACATCATTAATCCAAAACTCTTCGATTTAGCCTTAGGCATATATTTTTTGGACAAGGGCAAGAAGCAGCCACATTCTTTGCCAAAATGTTATAAAAATGATCTCTAGGCCAACTGCTAATATTCTTCTCCTCTGAGGCTTCTTAAGCTGGGCTGTCATAATCTGCATTGCTCTCAACGGCACTGTCTTCTACATCCTTACTAAGATGGTCCCTTAAGCTCTGCTTAAATTATTCAATTTCTTTCCTAATCTAAAGTCTCAAGGTCCACATTCCACCAACAAGTAGCAAGGGCAGGCCTATCACAGAGACACCACACACACACACACACACACACACTTAGTACCAACCTTAGAGACTTTTCTAGTGCTGTGAAGAGATGCCTTGACCACAGCAACTCTCACAGAGAAATCATTTAAATTGAGGGCTTGCATACATTTCAGAGATTACCCAGTATCATCGCGGCAGGGAGCATGGTGGCCGGCCTGTGACTGGAGCAGGAGCTCAGAGCCACATCCTGACCCACAGGCCAAGAGAAGAGAACTTTTGAAACCTCAAAGCCCACCCCCAGTGACACACTCTCCAATAAGGCCACACTTCCTAATCCTTGTAATCCTTTTAAATAGTTCACTCCCTGGTAAACAAACATTCAAATATATGAACCTATGGGGGCATTCTTACTCAAACTACTACACCAAGTATTTACCATAGAAATGCTTTTCAAAGAAAGGCATCAATAAACTGGGGAAAGTATTATTTATAACTAGCTTAAGAAAGTAAAAAAGAAAATAATTTTAATTCATATAATTTTCCTTACCAATACAGAAGCAGTGGTTTTAAAACCTCAGCCTGAATGTTTTTCAAATGGTCTTCTGTCCACCGGGACCCATGAAGCAGCTTAAACTTCGATAAGATTTCTGTAGAAAGGTAGCGCTCCCCACTGCTCACAAGGTAGCATTTTTTCATTTTTTCAAGATGTCTTAGTTAAAACACAGTTATATACATGTCAATTCAATACTCAACTTCCCAAAGGAACTGCTTCAGATAAGTAATAAATGAATACCTCAAACCAACACTCATGCTAGAGTACTGAAGGGTTGTGCAGACACAGATTGTTTCCCAGGGTTTTCTGTTCTCAATAGGCTGGATGGTCTTGTAGGGTTGTGTACACTCTAATCTCTAAAATTTGTAACTTTGTTACCTACAAGAAAGGCAGCTGCTGTGGGTAAGTAAGGACTAGAAAGAAACCAGCCCGGTGCTCACAGGTCCCAAGGGAAGGCGAGAAATCCTTCTATGGGAGACTCAGAGGGCCAGGGCCATGAAGATGTAAGGGGCACTCATGTCACGCTGCTGGCCTTGAAGGTAGAGGAAGGGGCCATAAACCAAGAAGTGTAGAAAATCTCCTCCACAAACTGGAAAACATACAGAAATGGATGCTCTACAACTGTCACTTTAGATCACTAAATGTGGGTACAATCCTAAGGTTTCTTGCATATGACTTCCCTGATATGTCTTACAAATATGGATCGTGTCAATAACGATGATTTCAGAATCAGCCATGATGTTGAAGCCTATTTGAAGCATAAGCTCTGTGATTCAAATACTTTTATGATAACTATAAAGAACCCAGTCTCTAGGAGGTCTACATCAAGCCCTGAAGAAGAAATGCAGTCTAACCTGCTTCAGATTAGATCAGGAAATGCTAGGATGGACACTCACAGTGACCTAGAGCACACGGAGCTAGGCAATGCAGACCTTCAGAAGAAACACAGTGCAGACAGACAGCCATGTGGCACGTGACTAACGGCCACAGAATGTGTGACCAGGGAGGCTGCTGGGATAAGAGGCCCCCACACTGCCATTTGTACCTGTCTAATATGTGTGGTCATATAGGTGATAATTGCTTTTGCATAAAATTTTAATATCATCATGACACTATAAAAACTAGAATAATTTAAAGCAGGTCTAGAATTCATGGGGAAAAACAGTATTCAACTCAAATAACTACTATTATTGGTATCTTAAAGCTATGAAATCACAAAATTGTGATATCAAAATTTATTATCATAGAATAAATAACATTGTTTTTATCCATCCCAATATATAAACTACATTTCAGTATTTTGTGCTTCAGTAACTGAAACAAATACAATTTAGTTTTTAAAACTATTGAAGAATAAAAATGAAAATACCTTTGATGTCTTCCAGGGTCCTTCAGAACTTTTAGCCTCTCTATGTCCATCCACAGCCACCAGTATCTCTCTCCTAGCGTGCCCTTCAGGAACTTCTTAAATCTTTCAAATTCCCTTCTGTTGCCGATGTCATAGGTCCTGTGAGAGACGCACCAGTCTGCCCTGCTCTCAGGTCCAACACTCTCACTCTTTGAACTTAAGCTTACATTTTCCAATCTATCTACTGAGATCTCCTCTGCGATCTCACCCGGGGGTGAGGCCATAGCCTTGCTGCTGGGTGTAGGCGGGGCTTTATCAAATATCACATGGGACACTTTGAAGTAGTTGATGTAGCCCGGGGTGTCACTGAGGGACTGGCCTGTGATGTGCTGGATGGCCTCTCGCAGGATGAAGACGATGTAGGCGTTTAGGAATTCTTCAACCGACGAGAAGTGCACGGTCAGGTTCTTGTCCTGGTCGTCCTTCCTCTCCAGGTACACCCTCAGAAGAGCTTGAGAAGGCGAGTCCTTCATTGACACAGAGCCTTCTTCTTCTTCATCCAGCTCAGAAACTACTCTAGAGGCTTTAGACAGCCTTTGTATTATCCTGGGGTGAACGCCATCATCAAAAATCTCTGTATTAAATGTAAAAGGCTAATAGGTTAGACATGAACGCAAGCTCATCCGCCGTCAGAGAGGTCTGTAGAGAATGGCAAATGGGCTGAATAACTTCACAGCGTTCTCGGCATTCTCGTAGCATCTCACAGCATTCTCCCTCCCTTGTTGGGGGGCCATGAGGGAAATAACTTTGCCTTCCTGAAGACATACTAAATATTCATAAGACACCTTTAAAAACTGTCATGGCATATAATTCTTATCATTAAAGTGACACAATAACATAGGGACTTATAAAAGCTTAATCCCCTCTAAAATACAATTGTAGCTCTTATCTACTCTTGCAGAATTCAGTGACATATGTAAGTCTCACATGTTATTCTGTCCTCCCAAGTCTATAGGTGAGGCAACTGTCCTCAGGATGCTCCCTGCTGTCCTCCCAACTCTATAGATGATGCAACTGTCTTCAGGGTACTCCCTGCTGTCTTCCCAACTCTATAGGTGAGGTAACTGTCCTCCAGATACTCTCTGCTGTCCTCTCAACTCTACAGGTGAGGTAACTGTCCTCAGGGTGCTCCCTGCTGTCCTCCAAACTCTACAGGTGAGGTAACTGTCCTCAGGGTGCTCCCTGTTGTCCTCCCAACTCTAAAGGTGAGGTAACTGTCCTCAGGGTGCTCCATGCTGTCCTCCCAACTCTACAGGTGAGGTAACCGTCCTCAGGATGTCCACTTTCTCTATCAGATCTGAAATCTCCACAAAGTAGAAACAATTCACTATAACTTTGTATTAAAAATGAATATTACTTCTATTTTGGAGCAGTTTCTTTCCATTTTTATGAAAAATTGACAACACCCATAAACCTTCCCCATAGTAGAATTCATCTGTTTTCCAAGAAGAAAAATAGTCTAAACTCAAAGTAGAAGACAAATTCAATTTTTATCAATGATTATTTCCATTTTGTTATTGCTGGTGCTGTGTTTGAGATGCAGTCTTCTCGCCGTGGCTCTTGGAGGATTGGAACCCCAGCACGTTCCAGCAATCCTGGTCCACCGGCGTTTGGCTCAGAAATTGTGCCTACTTCATCGCAAAGATTTAATAGGAGGAAGTTATAAAGTACCATAGGAAAAAAAGAAGACAATCACTGTCACTGGCTGGCTGCAGAAGGTGTGCCAGGCTCTAGGATAGTGTGTGTGTGTGTGTGTGTGTGTGTGTGTGTGTGTGTGTGTGTGTACCATGCAGCTAAGCCCTGGGCAAGCTCACGAAAATCTGCTATGCCAACACACAGAAGCTGAGAGGAAAGGGTTGCTGTGATTTCAAAGGCTACTGGAGAAACAGTCTTCAGACCGGACCAGGCTGGTCTACACACAGTGACCCTGTCTCAGACAACAAAATCACACAGCTAACAAGTATCAGAATCCATCTCCACTTTTATCATGACTTCTTGAAACAGTAGAAATGAGCCAGTGGTGGCCTATGTCTGTGACCCCAGCCCACAGGCAGCTGAACTAACAGGACTGAGAGTCTAAAACTAGCCTGGGCTACATAATGAGACTCTGTTTCAAACAGCAACAAACAATAACAAAAGCCAAACCAAACAGCAGCAAACAAACACCATCAGGAGCTGAAAGGGAGGTACCACACCGATGGGTAAAGGCCGCCTGTTCTTTGCTGGCTTACCAGAAGCTGTGGCAATAACTGGGGCTGCAGTCTGGTGCTGGGGTATACAGCAGGGTAATGAAAACGTCGATACTGTCCGCTCACTCTCCTTGGCTAATGTAAACCAGTCTTTTGTTTGAGTATAGGAGGCCTAGGAGGAAAGAGACATTAGTTTAACGTAACCTTAACAGTAAGTATTCTGCCGATTAAGACTCTTAAAAAAATCATTATAATTCAATTTATAGAATATAATGCACTACGTGAATTATTTTACTAAGAGAAAATTGTACTAAAACTTCAGTAGATGTGAAATCAGAGGTGAGAGAGATAGCTCAACAGTGAGGAGCACATGGTGTTCTTCCAGAGGACCCAAATACAGTTCCTAGCACAGCGTGGCTCACAACCATCGGTAATTCCAACTCCTGGCCTTCATGGGCACACACAGCAAACTGGAAAATCTAGGGGGAAAGTGAGAGTGCCCGGTATTCCTCTCACTTCTCCTTTCTCCCGTTGTCAGCTTGCTACTCAGTCCGGGACTTGTAGGAGAGACAGGGCTCATACAGAAGAACTGGGATCCTTCGTCTGTTATACACATTCCCTGGGCAAGCCAGGCCACACAACAGGACAGTGCCTGAGAGGGAAATGAAGGGGAACATCTGTGAGGCCACTGGCTTCTTGTGTGTGAGGCTCTAGTGCAGATCCGTTGCCTCTTTCACTTATTTATTGGCTTGGCTTTTGTACGATAGTCTATCTATATATCGCTCTGGCGGTCTCAAACTTACTAGGTAGCCCAGGCTGCCCTTCCTTTTAACTCGAGACCCACCTGCCTCAGGTGTGCACTACACCTGGCTCACATCCAAACCACTTGTTATTAATGATTGGAAATTCATTCGGCATTGACTTGAGCCACTTCTCTATCCCAAGAACTACCCTAAGTCCTGGGAGAAAAATACGATAATTAAATAATGCTCAAGAAACCGAGTAAGATGAATTTGTTTGTCAATTTGCTTGAGAAGATAGCAGTCGGTCTAATTATCCACTTGATGCTTTAAAGAAATGAGCCAGTTGTTTGTATTTACACGACACAGTGAAGACTCAAATAAACATCATAGTGATTTTAGTAGTGATAGCAAATCAACCTTTAACACCTCATCATTCAGCAGAGATAAAGGAGCTGGTAAATACTTCTGGATAGAAATGCCCAGACTTCAAAACCAGACTACTAGGTGCAGTATGAAGACATGAAAAATAAATATTCAAATAACACAGACCTAGCTACGTCAGTACAGAAGAAGGTGGCTCTTCCCATCTGATTCCTTCAGCTGTGGGTCTAGAACACTCTGCTGAAAGAATTTGAAACCTAGGTCTAGTTCAGCAGAAAACATGGCCACATCTGGTTGGCAAGGTCTGGCATAGACAAAGGAGGAAAGAGGAGCACACGGCCCACAGGCTGGGCAGCCCAGATTTCATACAGACCTGCGTATCCTGGTGTGCTGCAAAGGGAAGGGTCTGGTAAGTGAGGGCATTAATTAATCAATTAATTACAGATTCTCACAATGTTATGGATAATCTGAAAGGAAAATTGATTCTAGGTTTCATCTATTTGAGCCATTCACAATGATTCCATACTTAGGCAATAACAGAAGAGAACTCTGTTGGATAGCCATCAAATGGTGATGCACTTTTACAACTAAGTATTACCTAGACAATACTCAACACCTTTTATTTATTTTATTTATATTTCTATAATAACAAATTCAGAATGTAATATATAAATCCCCATTCTTTGTAGGCAACATGGACCATGCATCTTGGTCTCAATATGCTGTGTCACACAAGGAGAACCCTGTGCCACGCACACGGGGAAAGCACCGTGTCTCACACACACACACACACACAAAGAAAGCACTTCTATTTGCCCTTCTGGTAGAACATATGAAATGAGTCAGCACACACCCATAGAGACCTGACTCTGCTTGGGTCTGTGTGGGGTGGGGGTATGGAAGTGCTTTAAATCAATCTTCCTTGACACTGAAACAAAGGTTTCGTTGGTTCTGATTCACACAAACCCTCATTTTACCTGGCCAAGAGAAACGTAGAACTTCTTCATAATCATGTAATTGTCTTCTTCGGTGCTGGGAGGAGGTGGGGTGGCCGGTTTTCTCAGGATCCAGGGAGAAAGGTTTGCACCGACTATGAAGTTCATGCCTGAGCTGCTCCATGTTGCTTGCGAGATCAGCTTGGCCAACCTGTATGGTAGAAATCACAAACTAACGAGGGCTCTCAGATGGGTCCACAGTTTTTATGTGCATTTATTTAAAATTATTATTAAAAGCAAGTTCAAATTTTAGTAACATTTTGGGATTTTCCATGCTTGCACTCAAAAAAGAAAACCTTGGCCACACACTGACATTCTGTGTTTTTTAAAACTTTATTTCAAAGATTCGTTTGTTTGTCATGTTTTGTCTGCATGGTGCATGTGACTTCCTGAAATTGGAGGCAGGGATGGTTGTGAGCTGTCATGTGGGTGCTGAAAGAGCTCTTACTGCTCAGACCTATTGCCAGCTCCCCAGATTCTGTTTTGAATATCACACTAACATTACCTCCGTAAATCCCTGTATGTAAATGAACACCACTATGAGTGGCAGGTAAATCTTAAAGTAAATGATCAAAGAGATCCAAGCAGAGTCTCTCCTAAAGAGCTGAGTGGTTTTAGCCAATGTTTCTCAACGCTCCTATTCTTAGATAGGATCTAACCTCCAATCAATATCACAAAAAATAGCTTTAAATGAAGAACACAGACGTTAGAAAACACATAGACAGATGAGAGCAGGGCACCTGTATTCAAAGTAGCAATCACTTTCCAGAAATGCCGGAAGTCTTTCCCTTTTGATCCAATTAATGCCTTGTTCACGCTTGAGACACTGTTAAGAGAACACAGAAAGAGAAGATCATCTCTGGCTGTCACTGTGATGGGAGGAAGAGGGCTTGGTGAGAGTGCATGGAGACCTGGATTCCAACCCAGCACAGACATAAAGCATTGAGGTGCACGGCTGGCCACAGGCATGAGCATGGAGGGCGGTGGGGGGGGGGGGGGGGGGTGGTGGTGGGAAATATTAAAAAAAAAAAAAAAAAAAAAAAAAAAAAAACGAGCCTGCTGACTCTCCACAGCAACTCTCATGGTGCCAGACCACACTCCTGCACTCCTGCTGGCCTGCCAAATCTCCAGGGTTAGCTCCACAGAGTTGGTGGTGGTAGCAGTAGGAACTCGAGAGTGTGATCAGAACCCGCAGAGAGTTGGCAGGTTCATCTTTTTTTTAATAGTTCCTGCAACAGATGGCAAACCAATGTGCTAGCTGGGCATGGATCCACTAGAAATTCAAAATTATTAGCCTGAGAATTAGAGTTTTACTTTTTTTTTTTTAATTTCCTTAAGTGAGTAACTGAACAGTTCTAAAAATGAGTCACTTGACTCAAGTGCAGGAAAGTTGAAACAAAGAAACTTCAGGCAACCCTGAGGTCCCCTGCTCTGGGAATTTACAGGCTGCGCTGAGACAGAAGGAGAATGAAGTTGGCTTCTAGGCGGAGAGCAGAACCATAAGATGGCATGAGGTTGCTTTACTTACCTCTCAGGACACTCATGCTCTGTCTAATGTGGGCTCCACGGGAATACTGGGTGTTATATCCTCTTGGAAACAAAGGAAAGGCCTAAGTATAGGCACATACAGTATTTTAGTTTACTTCATTTGTTTTGGATTATTTTAATTTGAACTAGGATAGGGGATATTAGTCACTGACTCCAGAGTAGAGAGAGCAGTGATAACCATTGCCTGCTTTGAACAGGTATTAATAAAATATGTCTGTGGTTCTGGGCAGAGCACCAAATGGAAAGACGGTATAGAATGTGTAACCAGCCACAGGGAGCTCATATTCTGCTAACGTGGGCTTCATGGGAATCATGAGTGTCTTTTCCTGCTTAGCAAGATAGGAAAGGCCTAAGTATAGGTACATACAGTATCTTAGTTTACTTCATTTGTTTTAGATTGTTTTGATTTTCAAAATGGATGTGATTTTGAGTTTTGTGGTTACATTATCCCTCTGGGAGAGAGGTCAAAATAAAGGGTTTTCTGATAACTGGCTCAAGGATATGCTGATTTGGGAAAAAATGCTTTGTCTTTGTGCTTTTGGAAAAGGTGATTCAGGTATTTACACCTTCCAGAGTTATATGGATCAGATATGATGAAGCAAGACCTCCAGAGATCCCAGAGAATTAAACAAAAATATATGTCTTGATGATACTACAATTTTGTTTCGAAATTTATATATTACAGAATATACAGCCTTGGTGAATTTCCTCATCAGACATGCTGAACTGACCTGCTTGAATTCCTGATGTCCTGAACTTCAGCCAGATCCAGTCAGGACACAGACATCAGAGAAATCAATCCTATTTTCCACCACCACCCCCATAACATCTCAATGCCCATGTTCAGCTTGAAGAAGTTATGAAGAGTCATCACTCTTCATAACTTGGCTTTGGGGCTGGGGTAGTTATTATAGGTTGTCTTTCTAGGGAATGTAGAAATGGTTATATTGGAACAGGGAGGGAATGGCTAGAATTGATTGCATAGCCATAATCTCATTTGGTAGAAATCTTTATAATTGTTACTAAGTTGAAGTCATATGTTCTTATTTTGGTACAGGATTTATTTTGATACAAAATCAAGGTTTTCATTGGCATAAATTTCTTCTATTGATACTAAAAGGTTCTAAGTATGGGGCTTAGAGCCAGTTCTTCTATTGCTGTTATTATAACAGGTCTGTGATGTTTAAACCTGTGAGCTTAGGGCCAAATAGCAAATTCATGGCTCTGAGTTTATTGTTAGGTTGTTTTCAAGAGTTTAATTAGAAATAGCTGAGAGTAGTTAACGGCCAACAGTCCAGATTACTTTACATAGATAGCTGGTTTTCAAAAACATCAGGAATCCACAGAATGTGACATTTAATGTTATTTATTCACTTGTTGTTGAGACTAGTCTGCTCCTGACAGCTTTCCCTGTCTTGGACTCAAAGAAGAAACTGAGCATCTATGAGTTATGACAGTTGTGGCAAGACAGTCACTGTCCCTTCCCCCACAGCTTTGAGCTGGACTTCTTTGCCCATTCAAGCTGCGACATTCCTGGCTGGCAGCCCCCACCCTTCCGCTGGTGTTATCTCCGGAGAACAATACAGCTGCTTTCACCTTGACAACCAAGGCTGCCTCAGGGCAGTCTCACCTGGAGACCAGCAGAGACCTTCCAGACTTGAAGCAGGCGACCCCGCTGAGAAGAGGAACCAAGGAATTCTCTCGGCCTTCTCCTTGATGGGGGGTGGGGGGGGGGGGGAAGCAGGGTTGTTTCCTAAAGACTATATATATTGGCTAAATAATAGTAAAATCAGTCTCGATCGGCAAAATGTCGTCCTGACTCATTTCTCTTTCATTCCCTTCCCGTTTATCCCCAGAATTCTCTTCCAGGTCTCCAGTTCACATGTGGCTGCGGGCGGCTACAAGCCACTAGGCAAGAACCGCCTCTTTTCATCCACAGACATAATACTGTCCAAAGAAAGGACACAATTACAGGTTTAGGACAGTTTGATTCTGCCTAGACAGAGTAGGCTACTCCTTAATATCCTATCTCTCTAGGTCTGTCAGATGATCCTGACCAGAAGGCTGAAGACTGATGCTCCAACGTTTTGAAGTAAGGGACTGACCAGGTGATCTGTGGTCTCTATAAATTCGCTAAGTTTTGGCAGCTGTGTTAGGCTTCCTATGTTTTCAATTAATATCAGTTGTTCTTGGATTTCTGATGGAGTTGAAGACTTATAGTCTCATAGCCAACTCAGGCTATTTACTTTGAGAGGAACAGATTTGAGAGGAAGGCTTGCAGATGACATACAATCTAAAGCCAGGACTTAAGTCAGGTGCAGAACTATAGTCTTCTAAGTTAGGATAGAAGACAGTGTTCAATTTTATTGGCAAAAATGTTGATTGGGTGTTAGGTCTATCTTATACCATATAATTTACAAAAATGGTAATAGTTGTGCTCAATTTATATTTTGAAAGTCTTTTTTTTAAAAAAAGAAAAAAAAATAAACAGAAAGGGTAAAATGTTGCAGGATTGTTCCCTGTCCAATCACATTAGGGCAGTGGGAGGCCTGTGATTGGACAGAGAAAAGGGAGGCGGAGCTAAGAGTTGCCGGGAGAGGAGTGTCTCAGGGTAGGAGGATGGAGGAAGATGGCTACTGACGGGTATCCGCATGGCATTTTCCAGCCACAAGGAGCTATGATCTCACAAGGCTAAAAATTTCAAAGCTTTTATCATTATCAATTAGCTCTGAAATTATTGAATTGGCATCTTGTAAATTGTGATATTATTAATACATAAATCTAATTGGTTAACTAAGCTTTAACAGTCATGATTCTACTGGTTAATTAGGTATTGAGATGGCTGACCATGGGGTGTGTGGGTATTGAGTAGTAGCAAAAGGAACTCAGGGCCCTCACCCCCCCAGCCCCCAACCCCCATCCCTCCACCCCCACCTCCCACATGCATTGCTGTGGTCACCAGCATGAGCATAGGGGAGCTCTGCTGGTCACAGGCGTGAGCATGGGATGCACTGCTGGTCACAGGTGTGAGCATAGGGGAGCACTGCTGGTCACAGGCATGAGCATAGGGGAGCACTGCTGGTCACAGGCATGAGCATAGGGGAGCACTGCTGGTCACAGGTGTGAGCATAGGGGAGCACTGCTGGTCACAGGCATGAGCATAGGGGAGCACTGCTGGTCACAGGCATGAGCATAGGGGAGCACTGCTGGTCACAGGTGTGAGCATAGGGGAGCACTGCTGGTCACAGGCGTGAGCATGGGATGCACTGCTGGTCACAGGCGTGAGCATGGGATGCACTGCTGGTCACAGATGTGAGCATGGGATGCACTGCTGGTCACAGGTGTGAGCATGGGGTACACTGCTGGTCACAGGTGTGAGCATAGGGGAGCACTGCTGGTCACAGGTGTGAGCATAGGGGAGCACTGCTGGTCACAGGCGTGAGCATAGGGGAGCACTGCTGGTCACAGGCATGAGCATAGGGGAGCACTGCTGGTCACAGGTGTGAGCATAGGGGAGCACTGCTGGTCACAGGCGTGAGCATGGGATGCACTGCTGGTCACAGGCGTGAGCATGGGATGCACTGCTGGTCACAGGTGTGAGCATAGGGGAGTACTGCTGGTCACAGGTGTGAGCATAGGGGAGCACTACTGGTCACAGGTGTGAGCATGGGGTACATTGCTGGTCACAGGTGTGAACATGGGGGTATACTGTTGTGGTCCAGCCCAGGAGGATCAGAATTTCATAGATATGCTATTTCTTCCTTACTGTGGGTCTCAATTAACTTCTATCTTGCTTCTTTCTCATGATAGATGATAGATCACTGACAGCAAGGCTTAGCATTTTTATTTCCTATTATTTAATTCTATAAATTTTCCTCTGATGGCTAATCTAGCTACATCCCAAATTGTGACAGCTTATTTTAGTTTCTGGATTTCTTTGAAACTTACCTTTTGACCTATGGGTTATTTAGAAATATGTTGCTTGGGCTGGAGAGATGGCTCAGCGGTTAAGAGCACTGACTGCTCTTCCAGAGGTCCTGAGTTCAAGTCCCAGCAACCACATGGTGGCTCACAACCATCTGTAATGGGACCTGATGCCCTCTTCTGGTGTGTCTGAAGGCAGCTACAGTGTATTCATATACATAAAATAAATAAATCTTAAGAATAAAACATAAGGAACTTGGAGTTAAAAAAAATAGAAATATGTTGCTTAGTTATTTTAAATATTTGGATATCTTTCCCACATTTTTTGTTACTGATTGATGGTTTGATTCTGGATGATCAATAATACATTTTGCATTTCATATCTTTTCATTATTTAATTTGTCTGAATGCCAGCATAACATCTATTTTGATAGCACCCCAGGTGTTCTTTGAAAAGAACATGTGCTTTGGCTCGGCAGGGTAAAGTGCTTCTAGGCCTCAACAGTTTGATCTTGATGCCAGTAAGACTCAGAGCTGCCTTGTCCCTGTGGGCCGTGGTGCTACTGATTACTGAGAGCAATGCTTTCATCTCAGATCTTAACACTGGTTTTGGCTATTTCCTTGTTAATATTTGATTAGCACTTACATATTCCGAACCACTGCAATTAGATGTAGTACATCTAATGTGATTGTGGTTAATGTGATTGTGTTTTCTATAAATTGACATTTTATTACTGTGTACTGTTCTTCTTTATCCATAGCAGGAGTCCTTTCTCTGATGTCTACATTGATACTAATATAATCAGCCTCACTCTCTTTTAATTAATAATGATATGGCATATGCCTTCTTACTTCCAATATATTTGTTTGATAATTAAGCTTGGTGTCTTGTAGACAGCAGACAGTTGAGTCTTCCTGTGTAATCCCATTTTACTCTAATTTTTAATTAGACTGATTAGGCTACTTATACTTAATATAATTACTGATGTGACTATTGTTGCTACCAAATATTTGCATACCTAGCTAGAAAAGTCTTAGTTAATAATTTGTACAATTTAATTTCCCTGACCCACCTGCAAAACAATGTTTTAATGTAATTAATATTAGCATTTACTAAGATAGAAGTTAAAATAAGAGAAGTATATCTAAACTTGGAAACAGGAGAATTAAAGTAGAGATGTCTAGTTATACCTAGTTCTAATGGCATTTAAAATGATCACCCACTGTCAGTGACCCATGCAATAAATGTAGGGACAGTAAGTGGCCTGGCAGGTGGAAACCAACCAGGGCCTCTCTCAAGGACACGCAGCTGGTAGCTTAGCCAGGCTTCAAGATAAATTTGCTGATCTAAAGCAAAAAAGACAAAACCTAGCAGCTGGTAACAGACTGTAAAGCCAGGGAGCTCAGAGGCAGGGTATACGTCGAGGTTCAAAGTCATCTCAGTTCCCTGTGGTAAACAGGATTGGTTAAAAAAAAAAAAAAAAAAAAAAAAGTAAAAGTAAAAGTAAAAGAAATAAGCTTCCTTTATGCATACATTCCCTAGAAGGAAACTAAATTGTAAAAAATAAACATATTTTACCATCCTAAATACACTTGACATTTTATATATTCAAGGCAAATTGCATGCTTCTTATATTGGTTGATAAAAATCGACAAAACTGCTTGACTAAACTGGTCATTATATCCAAACAGATGATACAGCATGAAGAGCATCCTGTGTAAGCACAACACACTAATCAATGCTCTGTACCTCAAAAAACTGCAGCCCAAGGCACTTCGTATCAATCTCACCAAACGCTTTCTTTTTTACAAAATCATTTCTTTTTATTTTCTGTGTGTAAGTGTTTTGCCTGAGTGTACATATATGTGCACCATGTGCACGCCTGGAGCCATGGAGGCCAGAAGAGGGCCTCAGATTCTCTGGAACTGAAGCTATAGACATAGCCATGGTGTGGGTGTCTGGGAACTGAGGCCAGGTCCTCAGCGAGTGCTTCTACCTGCCGGGCTGCCTCTGCAGCTCAGCAGTGCTTCTTGTTCTTACAAGACACAGGCTCACCCACTGGCTTACCATGATGGTGTAGTTGACACTGATGGCCTCATCTTCGCAGGGGACACTTTTTTGAATAGATTTACTGTCACTCTTCCCTTTCCTTACGACATCATAGATGGGATTCCGAGGTTGCTGGTTTTGCAGAATTCTTTTCAGTTGCTTTTCCAGAAGTTGTGGTGCATCATTGATTACTTCAAAAACTCCGTAGTCAACATTAAATCTAATTGCCTCTGAAAAGGTCTGTAATATAAAGTAGAAACATTTTTAAAATGTAAAATAAATTTTAATAAAATTTAAATTCATTGGCTCTGGGAGGACCTGATGTCATATGTTCATCTTTTCAATCGTTGTCTCTCTTTGCTTTTAGAATCTTGGAAATCCCTTGGCTAGAGGTCAGGGGATCCACTGAAGGCTTCCTTACCAGGGACTTTATGCCCCGGGGAATTATGCCAAAGCGAGCTATGGCAGAAATTGCATTTGTATTAATCTTACTCCTCCAGTTCTTTGAAACTAGAAAATAAATGCACTGTTGGCTTCTATGAAGAAAGTGGTACCCTCCCAGAAGGAGGTGAGTTCCTGGGTAAGAATGAAGAAAGGAAGAAGAAATAATAATCCTATTGACTTTTAGCCCAGTAGTCACGAAAGCTAACAATCTCTCTTTCTAAAAAGGGGACAATTACCAACAATATGTTCTTCATTTAAGACTATGTCAGCACCATTCTTTACACAGTGACAAAGAATGACAGACACCAAGACTCTGAGGTTCTCTCAGTAAGTACTGAAGGTTTCTGAGTTTTATTTAAAGACAGCCAATCAATACACAGCTATCCAAAGCCACATTTGAATGCTAGCTCTCTGACTTTGGGTAAAACTCGTTAAAGATTTTTAGGTTTCTTATTTCTATAAGAGTTAATTGTATGTTGACTTTCATGCTCTAGTTTTGTCCCTTAAGCCTAGGATCAGGTCCCCTTTTCAGACTACTCTTTATTTAAGGGTAGTGTCAGTGGACTGACCACTCATAATTTGCAGATGCTTAGCCAGTTGGTGATGGCATTAAACTCTTTCCTGCCTGTCGCTGGGTGCCCCAGGCAGTGTGTTGTTTTATATATATATATAAATACTATTATATATATAATAGTTCTAATGCAATAAGCTGCAGACATCTATGTAAAATTTAAACTGAAACACACACACATAAATGACTCTTGACATGTCACATGGTGCCACATCTCAAGAGTCCAGAATGAGCCGGGTATGGTGGCCCACACCTGTAATCCCAGCACTTGGGAGGCAGAGGCAGGCAGATTTCAGAGTTCAAGGCCAGCCTGGTCTACAGAGTGAGTTTCAGGACAGCCAAGGTTATACAGAGAAACCATGTCTTGAAAAACAACAACAACAACAACAAAAGAGTCCAGAATGTTGCCTATTCTAAGGTATTTAACACATAGACCATAGACTTAAGACAAGTATGAGTCTACAATATGAAGCACCTTAGAACTTGACTCCAACATAACAAGTCTAACTCAGTAAGTACAATCTGGAAAGGGCCTGTAAGGTTTCTTTAATAGCCACATCTGTCTTCTGAATGTAGGAGTCAAACAGACAATTTGTGCCTGAATGCCAAAAATACAATCCGTGATACGGTATCATTGGACTAAAGAGATTAAACAAGTCTGTAATATCAGGGACAAGACTTATCTGGTTAAGGGGAGGAAATGAACTAAATGTGTCAGAGATGGGCATCATATCTACAGGGTGGAGAAAAGGAAACATTGTAAAAGAACCATCTCAGAACACATTTTTCCAGGCCTAAGCATCCGCCTGACGGGACTGCACAGAGCCAGACTGCCCTGTACCTGTTGTTTCCCTTTCTCTTTTCTGTCTCATATCTTTAGATATAGTAGCCGGATGACACAAAGACGGGATAATCCAACTTAAACCATGCCAATGAGCAATATGGACAAAGATTTTCCTACTAATCAAAAAAAAAAAAATGTTCAAACAATGGTGACGCTCTAATTGGCAGAAATAACAAAGACAGAGGCACTGCTGTGTGCTGGGACCGAACAGGTCTGTGATGGACGCCTTACTGCTATCACAGATACTTCTAATTCCTGAGGCAGTTGTTTACAGAACAGGAGAGGGTGGTTAAGGGACAGTCACTCCATGGATTCAGAGCTATGAAGTAATAGACTGAGCCACAGAAACAAGCCTTCCTGGTCCAAGATAGCACGTTTTCCTTCTTCACTATATTGCCTTGCATAAGAGGAAGCTACTGTGTGTGACCATTTTTCCTATGCAGCAGCAGGCATGGCAGCATCCTAACTAGGGAGCAGTACAGAGTACTTCAGTGCCTCAGTCGGGAGCTCATGAGCTAGGGAGTTTAACTGATCCCATACATGAAAAGAACCATCGCCACACTCTGGGGAAAATAGGTGTCCCTGCATAGAAACTGCCATCAAAACCAGGTTTGGTGTGGTAATTATTGACTCTCTGCATAAAGCAAACTTGAAGCTAAAATGAGTTAATGATCTCTTTGTGGTATAACAGCAAGTGCTCCAATGTGCTTGCCACAGAACTCTGGAGTGGTGGTTAAAGTCCTTTAACCCCAGGGAAGTTTAGGCAGGGCTTGTGGTGGGCGCTGTACACCAGCTCACTCAGACGCCAACCTCCTGGAGTGAACAACCGACAAAACTAACCTTTTTTTTTTTTCAAACTCCCTATTCTACAGTTTGAAGTATGGCCTAGGTCATGCTGCTTACAGGCATTAAGGTGGACTCTGAACAAAGCGGGGAGATAAAACAGGTCCATCAGTACAGGAGGAAAAGCTCAGAATGTACACACATGAGAGGCTCTGCCAGTGCCTGACAAATACAGAAGTAGATGCTCACCCAAACCAATGGACTGAGCACAGGGTCCCCAGTGGAGGAGCTAGAGAAAGGACACAAGGAGCTGAAGGGGTTTGCAGCCCCACAGGAGGAACAACAATAAGAACCAACCAGCACCCCACAGCTCCAGGGACTAAACCAACCAAAGACCACACGTGGAGGGACCCGTGGCTCCAGCTGCATGTATAGCACAGGATGGTCTTGACAGACATCAGTGAGAGGAGAGGCCATTGGTCCTGTGAAGGGTTGATGCCCCAGTGTAGGGGAATTCCAGGAAAGGGAAATGGGAGGGTAGGTTGGTGAGCAGGGGGAGAGGGAATGGGATAGGGGGGTTCAGAGGAGAAATGAAGAAGGGGGATAACATTTGAAATGTAAATAAAAAAATCTAATTTAAAAAAAGGGGGGAGAGTTGCTGGTCAAAACGTAGTATAGGACAGGGAGAGGCTATGAACATCTGTAAAAACAGAATAAGGAAGACTGAGGCAAGAGGCCCAGAGTTCAGGGCCAGCCTGGTCTAGGTAATGGGAGTTCCAGAGTTTGAGGCCAGCCTGGTCTATGTAATGAGAGGCAGGTTAGCTAGGGCTGCATAGTGAGCCCCATTTCAAACAGATTCATGAGAATAGAATATGTTAAACTGTTCATAAGCTGGGCATGGTGACGTGTGCATGCAGCTTTAGCTGTTCAGAGGGCGGAGACAGGAGGCATGCTTGAGCCCAAGTTCAATACGAAACCGTACCAGCTGGAATAGCCAGACACCCTGTGTCAGCAAGCCATGCCAAGCCACCCTGAAGAACACAGAAAGCCTCGCCTTAAGATTTAAAAATAATAATAAGTTTAAGACTATATAAAGCCAAGTATGGTAGTGCATGCCTTTAGTCCTAGCTCGTGGGAATCTGAGGCAGGAGTCTAAGGTCATCTTTGGTTACACACTGAGTTCAAGTCCACCCTGGGATACAACAAGATCCAGTCTAAAAAAAAAATACAAAACAAGATTATTTAAAGTTTAAAAATCGTTGCCAAGGGTAATGTTTTTCTGCTTTAAAAGCTATGTGTTAGATTAGATCTCAGAAAGCCCTTAATAGCATTAGATTTCAAAATTATAAAATGTCAAATAACAAATTCAAATATTTTCCCCAATAATTTATTTCCACAACATCAAAAATTATAAATGTTTAAGTGTCAGTTATGATCCTAAACTTAGAGATGCAAGAAAGCCTGCTTAAAGATGAAGAAAGCCTGCTTCCTCCTTTGAAGGAATAAGTAAATAAACATCTACTTCTTTCCTACGATAACATCAACAAAACATTATCTTGCATTAAAGTCCATGTAAATGCAAAGGCCAAGGCCCACAGAGGTAGGAGCAATGCTAAGACAGGTCTGGTCTGGTCTGGTTAGCAGTCTTGAAAACAGATTTGGCTAAGCTAGAAACACACAGGGAAGAACAGGCAGGGCAACTCAGTGGAAATGCTGGGGAAACGACTCTGCCTTCTTAAGTTTTAACTAGATAATCTAGAGTGCCATGTATATGTTCAATACTCCGTTTGCTCATGATTATCTCTGCAAGAGAAAGTCTGCAGCTGTCTCAGGCAGGGTATCATTACTGTGATGAAACACCATAGCCAAAGCAACTCGAAGAGAAAAGGTTTATCTGGCTTACACTTCCATATCACAGTTCATCAGTGAAGGAAGTCAGGACAGGAACTTGGACAGGAACTTGAGGCAGGAGCTGACGCAGAGGCCACAGAAGGATGCTGCTTACTGGCTTGCTCCTCATGGCTTGCTCAGCCTGCTTTCTTATAGAACCCAGGACCACCAGGCCAGGGATGGCACCACCCACAATGGGCTGAATCCTCCCTCATAAATAATGAATTTTTTAAAAAGTGCCCTACAGTTCGATCTTCTCAGGGCATTTTGAGGTTACCTCCTTTCAGATAACTCTAGCTAACAAGAGTTTTGTGTCGAGTTGACAGAAAACCAGAGAGCCCTGTGTATTTTATCCTCTA
Source organism: Apodemus sylvaticus (assembly GCF_947179515.1). Lineage (NCBI taxonomy): Eukaryota > Metazoa > Chordata > Mammalia > Rodentia > Muridae > Apodemus > Apodemus sylvaticus. The sequence goes on from NC_067488.1 coordinate 4,016,129, forward strand.
GGGAGAGTGCCTGATTCTATTGTTCTCCTACTAAGGCATTCATTTCTACAGTACTGAATCTTTGTCCGGTGACTGAGTAGGATGATGGATGACTATACTGAGGGAGCAGGGACCACACAACCTGAGGGGAGCGCAGCACAGGGCATCTGCAGTCCAATAGAAAAGATTTATAAACACACAGAGACACGAAAGAAAGACTGTCTATCAGAGGAGTGAACTCCAAAGTTAGAAACTAAGTCAAATCATAATCAATTAAAATTAACCCTGTAGAGTCCTTGAGAATACTGTAAAGGGCAACATCATCCCCAACGCCGATGTTGAACATGAGCCAGTCCCTGTCAGCACGGGAATGAGCTGCCGACTCTACGTTACTGGCAGGTGACGTTGTCGGCCTATGTCTAATGCTCACACTGCACACAGTAGTCATGTTTTATGATGGAATTGCCTTACATAATAAGATCATTACATTATTAAGAGGCAATGAAAGAGGCTGGTTAGATGGGTCAGTGGTTAAGAGCACTGGCTATTCTTTCCAGGGGACCAGGGTTCAATTCCCAGCACCCACATGGCAGTTCATACCTGTCTATAACTCCAGTTTCAAAGGATCCAACATCCTCACACAGACATACATGCTGGCAAAACACTAATGCACATGTAATAAAAAAAATAAGGATTAACAAAATAATTCTAAAAAGGGAGGGAAGAAGGATGAGACGTTAGGGAAGGGCAGACTTTCACACTGTACCTCACGGCTCTCTAGGAGACATGGTCATGGACTAGTACAGCACACAAGATCACCTTCTGCTGGGAAAGCACCCTTGTTCTGCGTGAGTGTGGTCATCTCAGTTTATAACTGTGCATGTTTCAGTGTTACCTAAAAAGCACAGAAGCCGCCTTGCGATGCACATTAGGACTCACTAAACTGGGAGATGCACCTAAGGGCTCATTTAACCGTCCTCAGGACATTCAGGCCTAGATAGTCTAGTGTTCAATGCGGGGCTTAAAGAATGAACTGGCAGGCATCAGATAGGTAGAAAAGACAAAGATTTCATCAAAGAAAAAGCCACTGCACCAAGACACAGGAGATCAGAAGAACAGGGTGCCCTGGGCAAACTGCAAGGCACTGCTAAAGCAGGGCACACAGGCCACGGGCCCAGAGGAGAGCCAGGGGTCTGGCCACCAAGGACCTGCCACAGCGCTCCACACTTCACCATGGCGGCGGTTCACCATCCACAGCGGTCGTCGGACTACACAGCTCCCTGACCAAGCTGCAGCAGCATCTGCTAGAACCTTTGAGAAATGCCAGTGCTTAGGCCCCTGCCTGGAGCCCAGACCTCTCAACTCTTTGGAACCCTTTGGTATTTCTAATGCCCACTCAAAACTAAGAACCTTTGCTTTAGATGGATAGAGTGCTATTAAAGAAGTTTCAGGGAAGCAGAATCTGGATTATGGTAAACTTAAAAGGCCACACCCTGTGCTCTCCTATGCTGACTGACCCGCACAGTCACACATGTGGTGTTGCTGGATATCTATGCTTTCTCTGTGCATGAAAGAAAGGGCATGAAGCCCTCAGCACAACTCACATTCAACAAGTCCTTACTTGTCTCTTGCCATTTTAAAACCTATCTACAAAACCACTAAAGTAAATTCAGAAATAACAGCAAAAGACATGGAGAGGAAGACGTAGGAAGGCCAGACACTGGAGAGCTGAGAGGACTGATTTTCACAGCACAGTTTTTAACCATAGAGCACAAAAGTCTTCAGCTTGCACCTCAGATCCAGACAAGCTCCTACGGACTGCCCCTTTCCTGACTTAATTTTCTCATTCTGAGGGTGTCATTCTCTAAATGTTCCAAAACAGATTGTCCTGAAGGTGGTGAGAGCTAGCTTTGTGGTACTAGTCATCCATGTGCGAAAAATATTTTCACAGAAAAAGCAAGTGCTTGAAAATATTTTTACCACAATAAATCGTTGGTTCCACATTTCTCCGAAAAGAAGAGGGGGAAGAAAGAAACCCTGTGAATAATTAGTGTTGTACTTGAACTGCCAGCCCAGCACCACTGAAACATACTAGTGCCAGATTGCTTAGCTGAACAGTATTTAAATTAAAAACTAATGACTAGGTTAATTTAGCACATGTCCATCTCTTCTCCAACTGGGTCTCTGCTAATTGAGCTCCAAGGCTATATTTCAAACATGAATCCTCAGCGAATAAAACCCATCTGACTAACTTGAATATAACAAGTTGGTTACCAATAACAACTTCTTTTAATCTGTCTTTTATTGATGTTTCAGATGCTGAACTATAAATTGTTTACCAGACATTCAACAATGAGATAGAAGGGGTAATATGCCACGTGACGTGTATAGAGGAATATCCTTATCTAACAAAATGAGTTACAGTAGATAATCTGAGTGTTTTATGTGAGAGCTACGGGGGTTTATCAAAACACTGATAGGTATAAGCTCTGAACTAAGCAGTCACCTGGCGTTCTGTCAGCATGCCTTTGAAAATCAACCCCTTGAGTATTTAAGTCTTAACAATGGAAGATCCAAGCCCTCCATCTTCCCTCAGACCACCTTTCTCCATCCCTCACTACCCAACAGCTCCTTCTAGCATGTAACTCTTTCATAAAGCTGCAAGAAATTATAATAGTTTACAGACTAAAAAAAAGTGGAGAATCGGCCAAGAAGGAGTTATGGTAAAATTCCAAAAGTGCATAGCTAAGCACAGTCTGGCAAACATATGGCATACCTATCCGTGCAAGGAGGGTATAGAGCGGGCCACCCCTTCAGCTTCTGCAAACCATAAATGTCACAAACATTTGAAACCACCCACAGAGAACCAACCTAAATCTATGTGGGCTCATCTACTCAATCCCACAACAGTCACTGAGCATAAAACACACAAAACAAAACCAAAGGGAAAATGTTTTCGCACTATAGCACAGAAGAAAACCTAACGAGCAAACACTTGTCCATAAAGAGTTGACAGAAAGAAAAAAAACAGACACCAAATGAAAACAATATCTGAATGTGAACTTGGCTTGAGAACAAACGCCACAAAGTTATGAAAGCTAAGATTTGGAGAGTGCCAGGGCCATTTATAACAGAGGCAACTGTCCTTGATTTCCCTCATCAGAATCAACATGGGGCAGGCTACCAGTCACTGGGCTCTGGATTGTACATGTCCCAGGAGGGCAATGGTGTAATGGAAGGAGGCATGAGGAAGCCAGAGCCTGAGTCATGGCCCATTTTTCCCTTGGCCACGCCCCACAAAGGGGTGGGGTCTCAGAGGACTTGGAAGATAGATTTACCTAAGACCCTAGGGTCTGTAGCTATATTCTCAGACCGTGATGGGGAGGTAGGAGAGGAAGGGAGGGGGGAGACTAGGTAAAGAAGCATTCTCTATTTCAAAGGTCTTACATGAAAGATGTAGAAAGAAGAAATAAATGATCCTTAAGAAGTTGAGGAAACGCAGAAGAGACCTGGCATGTCGATTTACAGTGTGGAGTCTAAGGTGAAATAAGCTGCAAAGAAAGAATTGACTTTTTTGTTTGTTTGTTTGTTTGTTTGTTTGTGTGACTCCAGCCTTCCAACATAGTATACAGATGATAGATTAGACAGACAGACAGGATGCACAGACATACAAACAGATTAGATAGATAGATAGATAGATAGATAGATAGACAGATTAGATTAGATTAGATTAGATTAGACAGACAGATAACAAATTCTCATTCTCTCTCCCGGTTTGTTGTTTGATTGTTTTTGTGTTTCAGGAGAGGGCTTCTCTGTGTAGTCCTGGCTGCTCTGGGACTTGAACTGTAAACCAAGCTGATCTTGAACTCACAGAGATCCACCTGCCTCTGCCTTCCAAGTGCTGAGTTGAAAGGTGTGTACCACCATCACCTGGCTAAATTCTCTTTTTTACACAATACGAATGTGGGATAAGATTCATCCCACATTCATTAGTATTATGATTTTCTAATTATTGGTCATAGGAAATCTTAAGGGAAAATGCTACAGAGACAAATTCTCTCTTCCCTCCTCCCTCACCCCCAGCCTCTTCTAATACAATACTCATTCCACAGCCTCCACCTGAAAACCTCCCGATGCAGGGGGTTTACTACTTCTCTTTGAAAACTAGAGTCTTATAAATGGGGTTCTGCCTGCCTCTGGATTCACAGGGTCTGAACACATTCCCCTTAATTAGATCTTGAGACCTTCAGAAGAGTTTACCCCATTCTACCCCTGCCTCAGAGCCCCAAGCCAGGCTAAACATTCAACTTCTTTCAACCCTTTCTTGTCTGACATGGTTTCCTGAATGTTCCAGGCTGAGTCTCCCAGAGACCAGCTTGGCAAAGCAGCTCTCAACATATGGGACCAAGATCACAACACAATATTCCAAATGTGGTCTAACAGTTCAGACTTTTCCAAAAATTCACCACGTGCCTTCTGTGCTCCAGATTAATATTTTTTCTTGACCTGAACTATACTCAGTTAACGCACCCTAAAAACATATTAGCTTTGTTTGTTTTGCTTTGTTTAATGTATCAGGGAAAGCATGGGGCCTCGGCCTGCTATCCAAATGATCTGTTTATATTCCATTGCTAGTCCTACAGCAAGACACTGAAAGCTCTCTGGGTCATGTGGCCTTGGGTAGACTGCATTTACCAGTGGAGTGACCCTAAACTGGAAAAATATTGGTTCTCTTACGATTTTTCATACAAGTTTCTAATAAAAATATTTTTTAAAAGGCAGAAATCAGTGACAGACATGGGCGGCATGAGAGAGTGCCCTCCACACAGACCAACTCAGCTGAAGAGATTGACAGCTGAGCTTGGGGCGGAAGACAAGGCCATGAGGTTAAAGGAAAAATAAACTCAATACACCACATGCATTACCCCACTCTGCAGCAATCTTGAAAGATGCACTTGTTTTGTTTTTCAGAGAAATAAATACAAAGGTTAAGCATAAATAAAAGGTTACAGCATTTCTAAAGCCGCAGGGGTAACAAGGGGAGGGGCCAGTCCAACAGCAGCTCCTGATCAGACTCCTTCCTGATCATTCCAAAGCAAGAGCCAAGCACAGTCTGTGCCACTCATGGGACTTGGTGGGTTAAAGGACAGAGAAGTCAGGAAGACTGTCATACAAGTCCTGTGAAGGGAACATTGGCAGAAAGATTAAACTGAGGCCACACTGCAAAGGTGGTGAATTCCACACTAGAGGAATGTGCCATTCAGCCTATGGGCTATTAAGAATCAACCCTACTGATCATAATTAGTGAACCAGTTGAAATATTTGAAAATTAATTTCACATATAACAAGGGCTTTGGGTGCAAATAAAGCCTATAAGCAGGGTGTTATTTCAGAGAGAGCTGGAAAGGCCTATTGAACACCAGTGATGTAGGCAAGAAGAACATAATACAGAGTACTCCAGGCCAGAGCTACTTGCTGTCTTAAGCCAAGGTCGCTATGGCTGTGATGAAATACCATGACCAAAATCACAGCCCAATGAGAAAAGCCAAGGCAGGAATTCAGACTGGGCAGGAACCTGGGGCAGGAGCTGATGCAGAGGCCACGGAGGGATGCTGCTCACTGGCCTACTCCCCATGGCTTGCTTAGCTTACTTTCTTATAGAATCCAGGACCACCAGCCCGGGGATGTCACCAATCACTAATTTTAACATTATCCTACAGGCTTACTACAACCTGATCACATAAAGGCCTTTCCTTAATTGAGATTCCTCCTCTGAGATGACCTTAGCTTGCATTTAGTTGACATAAAACCAGCTAGCACATAGGAGGTTCTAGGATGCCTTCCGGTTTCTGTCTGCACCCCTGAGCTGACCCTGTGCAGGTCAGCACAGCTCTCCATACCCAAATCCCACAGGGAGAAAGCTGATCTCCCAGGAGTGCTGACACACCTGAGAGAACAGGTGAGACCATGACTTCTGCTCAAACACCTGTCCCAAGAGGCACCTGCTCGGAGACCTCAGGACACAGGAACCGAGAAGCAGCCTGGGACAGGATCCTTCCAGTTTCCATCTGCCAGGATCTGACCCTGTGCCACAGATCTCCATACCTAAATTCCTCCTAGAGAGAGTTGGTCTCCCAGGAGTACTGACACACAGGCTTACAGGAGGGACAAGCCACAGTCAGAGACAGCAAGACCAGCTTAAAACAGAGATAACCAGATGGCGAGAAGCAAGCACAAGAACATAAGCAACAGAAACCAAGGCTACTTGGCATCATCAGAACCCTGTTCTCCCACCAGAGCAAACCCTGGACACCCCAACACACAAGAAAAGCAAGACTCTGATTTAAAATCACATCTCATAATGATGATAGAGGATTTTAAGAAGGACATAAATAACTCCCTTAAAGAAATACAGGAGAACAAAGGTAAACAGGTAGAAATCCTTAAAGAGGAAACACAAAAATTCCTTAAAGAATTATAGAAAAACATAACTAAACATGTGAAGGAATTGAACAAAACCATCCAGGATCTAAAAATGGAACTAGAAACAATAAAGAAATCACAAAGGGAGACAACCCTGGAGATAGAAAACCTAGGAAAGAGATCAGGAGTCAAAGACACAAGCATCACCAACAGAATACAAGAAATAGAAGAGAGAATATGAGATGCAGAAGATACCATAGAAAATACTGACACAACAGTCAAAGAAAATGCAAAAAGGTCCTAACCCAAAACATCCAGGAAATCCAAGACACAAGGAGAAGGCCAAACCTAAGGATAACAGGTATAAAAGACAGTGAAGATTCCCAACTTTAAGGGCCTGTAAATATCTTCAACAAAAATTAAAGAAGAAAACTTCCCTAACTTAAAGAAAGAGATGCCCATGAACATACAAGAAGCCTATAAAACTCCAAATAGACTGGACCAGAAAAGAAATTCCTCCTGACACATAATAGTCAAAACACCAAATGCACAAAACAAAGAAAGAATACTAAAAGCAGGAAGGGAAAAAGGGCAAGTAACATATAAAGGCAAACCCTATCAGAATTACACTAGACTTCTCATCAGAGACCATGAAGGTAGAAGATCCTGGGCAGATGTCATACAGACACTAAGAGAACATAAATGCCAGTCCAGGCTACCATCTCAATCACCAGAGATGGAAAACCAAGATATTCCATGACAAAACCAAACTTACACAAACTCTCTTCACAAACCCAGCCCTACAAAGGATAATAGATGGAAAACTCCAACACAAGGAGGGAAACTATACCCTAGAAAAGGCAAGAAAATAATCTTCTTTCAACAAACCCAAAAGAAGATAGCCACACAAACATTATTCTACCTCTAACAACAAAAATAACAGGAAGCAACAATCACTATTTCTGAATATCTCTTAACATCAATTCCCAAATAAAGAGACATAGGCTAACAGACTGGAGACTCTAGAGAACCAAATCACCCTGTCAAAAAATGGAGAACAGAGCTAAACAGAGAATTCTCAACTGAGGAAACTTGAATGGCCGAGAAGTGCCTAAAGAAATGTTCAACATCTTTAGTCATCAGGGAAATGCAAACCAAAACGACCCCGAGATTCCACCTCACACCAGTCAGAATGGCTAAGATCAAAAACTCAGGTGACAGCAGATGCTGGAGAAGATGTGGAGAAAGAGGAACATTCCTCCATTGCTGGTGGGATTGCAAGCTGGTAAAACCACTCTGGAATCAATCAGTCTGGTGATTCCTCAGAAAATTGGACATAGTACTACCTGAGGACCCAGCTATACCACTCCTGGGCATATACCCAGAAGATATCCCAATATGTAATAAGGACACATGCTCCACTATGATCGTAGCATCCATATTTATTATAGCCAAAAGCTGAAAACAATCCAGATGTCCCTCAACAGAGGAATGAATACAGAAAATGTGGTCATTTACACAATGGAGTACTACTCGCTATCAAAAACAATGACTTCATGAAATTCTTAGACAAATGGGTGGATTTAGAAAATATCATCCTGAGTGAGGTAACTCAGTCACAAAAGAACATACATGGTGTATGTACTCTCTGATAAGTGGTTATTAGTCAAAGAACATGGAATACTCACGATAACTTACCGACCACATGAAGCCCAAGAGGAAGGAAGACCAAAGTGTGGATGCTTCAGTCCTACTTAGAAGGAGCAACAAAATAATCAAGGGAAGTAGAGGGTGAGAGGGACTTGGGAGGAAGAGAGGAGGGGGAATAGAGGGGCAGAATCAGGTATGGGAGGAGATGGAGGAGATGTACAGAGGGTCAGGAAATTAAACAGAGGTGTGTAGCAATGGGGGATGGGCAACTGGGGGTAGCCGCCAGAAAGTCCCAGATACCAGGAAAGCAAGAGGCTCCCAGGACCCCACTGGGATGACATTAGCTGAAATATCCCACAAAGGAGAGGGAGAACCTGTCAAGACCATATCCAGAGGTTAGGCATGGCCCCCGGTAAAGGGATGGGGCCACTCACACATCTCCAAAATTTTAACCCAGAATTGCTCCTGACTAAAGGAAATCCAGGGACAAAGAGCAGAACAGAGACTGAAGGAAGGTCATCCAGAGACTGCCCCACCTGGGGATCCATCCCACATACAGACACCAAACCCAGACACTACTGCTGATGCCAAGAAGTGCTTGCTGACAGGAACCTGATACAGCTGGTTCCTAAGAGGCTCTGCCAGATCCTGACCAATACAGATGTGGTTACTCATAGCCAACCATCAGACTGAGCACAAGGACCCCAATGGAGGAGTTAGGGGAAGGACTGAAGGACCTGAAGGAGCCTTATCTGGAATTAATGTGAGGGGAGGCCCTTGGTCTTGTGAAGGCTTGATGGCCCAGTGTAGAGGAATGCTAGGGCAGTGAGGCGGGAGTGGGTGGGTGGGTGGGTAGGGGAGCACCCTCACAGAAGCAGGGTAAGGCGAGATGGAGTAGGGGGCTTGCAGAGGGGAAACTGGGGAAGAGGATAACATTTGAAATGTAAACAAATAAAATATTCAATTAAAAATAATTACTAAAAAAAAAATCAGCTGGTGCCCTTGGCATATTCATTTTTAAAACCACAAGAAGGCTAGTTAAGCTGGAAAGGCACAGGACAAAAAGGAGAGGAAAGAGAGATCAGGAGGCGGGAAGATGGGTCTTAGCCCTTGCACAACAGGGAAGCACAAGCTTGTCTGAGGCAGAGGGGAAGAGGTTGAATTTGTTACTTTTATAATACTATATTGAAACCATCATGCACGCTGTTTGCAGTGCCTACAATGCCAGTGCCTGCCTGGCACTAGAGAGTGCTCTTCCCCGGGCTTGTTGACTCTTCATTCCTATCTAAGTGCTCAGCCACCAAGATCACTAATGTTCTGGACTCTGTCAGACTCTTCCTTGCTGTGGGAATCCACCATCCCTTCTCCTTCCTGCCTTCAAATTCTCTTTGAAAATCTGTGGCAGCTCTTTCCTGTTGTAGTGTGAGGAACTGGCAATTGACAGGTTGACTACACGGTACAAAAGATGCGTACCGAGCTAAAGAAATGAGGATTTGGGGGTGGAAGGCTGAAGGAATTAGAAAGATGCAGGCACACACGTACTCACAAGCACACGAGGGGATGGAAGTTTGGTGTAGCGCCTGCAGAGTACACACAGAGGCACATGGTAAGTTCAGGGCTGCCTGGATCACAGGAGCCCACACCTTAAAAAGAAAGAAGGTGTGGGAGGGCATAGAACACAGGCACCATGCGGCCATTTGACCTAAGGCTTGAAAGAAACACAAACTGCCGATGCTGATTTTGACTGGGGCTGAATTTTTCCATAAACTTTATAATTTTCTTTTTCCTTTTTTAAAAAAGACAGTCTGAGACTATGTAGCTGAGGATGCCCTCAAATTTAGGGCAATCTTCCTGCCTCACCCTTCCAAGAAACTGGGATTACAGGCATGAGACATCATGCCTGGCTTTGGTGTTCTGTTACTTTTATGCTGACTTCTACAGCTTAATACAGATTTTCTGGGCACAGTAGGGAACTCTTTTTCTTCCTGGAGCAAAGAAGCACCAAGATAATCTCAAATCTTGGCACCAAGATTTAACTGCTGAGAAAATGAAATTTAAGGTTTAAACTTTGTTGTTGTTGTTTGGTTGGGGGTTGTGGGGATGTGAGATACTGGGAATTGAACTCAGGGCTGTGAACACGCCAGGCCAGTACTCTACCACCGAGCTATACATATCGTTACACTTTGCTGCGCCGTCTTTCTTTTTAAGGTGCAGTCTCCTGTGTCCCAGGCCAGCCCTGAACTTACTATGTACCTGTGTGTGCTAAACAAGCGCTACACCAAACTTTCTCAAGTTTTACAAAATATGCTTCTTTGGGAAGAAGAGAGATTTGAAGTGCCTGAGGTCATGAAAAGATGAAATAATCTGGAAAAGCAAAATCCTGGCAATTTTATGTTGCTACTGGAGGTTATATAACAGGAGAAGATGGTGAGATCTGGAAAGAGCGCCAGGGAGAATGGCCTTAAAGAGCCAGTGGGGAAGTTCCAGTGCTGCCTGGACTGTTTCTGGAAAGGGAAAAGATAGATATATGGAGCAGTCTGGTCTAACTTTCCTGCTGGTCCCACTGTCCCTAGTTGTATCAAATCAAGAAGAGAACACAAAACTACTTTGAGAGAAGAAAAATTCACAAGGCAAGCACTCTCGGGCGGGTGGACCATTGGTGCGCATCTTGAAGAACGCGATGCTCAGTCCTTCCCCTTTAAACAGCCGCCGAGGGGCTAGGACATGCAGGCCACTAGATTTGGGGGCTGGCAACAGCGACAGTCAGTGCACTGGTCACAACTGCTTGTGTCTTAGTCTTAAAAACGTGTTTGATCTTTTTCAGATAGGGTCTCATTTAACTAAGGATGACTTTGAATTTCTGATTCTCCTGATCCCACCACCCAAAGGCTGGCATGACAGGCATGCACCTCCACCACCACCACTGTGCCTGGTTGGTTATTCTGGTGCTAGAGATCAGATCTAGGGGTTTGCATGGGCTGGGTGAGCATTCTATCAGCTGAGCTGCGTACCCAGCCCTTTCCTTGTTAAAATATTAATAAAAGAAGTTTTCATGCTTTTATGAACCTTAACAAAAAACTTTCTTAGCTAGCTTCTTTGAAGAGCCATTCCCTGAGGCTTTGCTTCTTCTACAGGACAACGTAAAGCATTACAGGGACTCCCACTCTCTGCTTCTCAAATCTCCTAACACCTTACTCTGTAAATCACTGCTATTGAACTGAAACTATAACTGGTATCCAGCTATGTGTCCCGAGTCTTGTTTACTACTAATACAAACTCTAGTTACCTTAAATACAAATTCTACTTTACTCTCTTCCCAAGAGAATAACAATAATAGCCTAGAATTACCAACAACAACAACAAAAGCTTCTTGCAATCTTAAGATTTTGAGATTGTACGCATCAGCCTGCTAGAAGCCTAACACGCTGCCCCTGCCGCCGGCCGGACTGTGCGCACATGCGCAGATGCCTTTGCTACTCAGACAAACACCTGCTTGTTTCAGTAAGAATATTTCTAAGTAGGAGTAAAACCCAAATATGTAACTGTAGAGAGAGACAAATTGAGCAAATTTTCTTAATTGATTTTTATTTTTATTTTTCTTCTTCTTACCTTCCTTCCTTCTTTTCCCTTTGGCCAGGGCCTCATTCTATAGCCCAGGCTGGCATTTAATTATGTCAATTCTCCTGCGTCAGGCTTCAAAGTGCTGGGTTTAGAGTTGTTAGGCGTGTGATTAACCACACATCCACAGTTTAATTGATCTTCATTTTTACCATTTTGATTTTGAGACCAGGTCTCACTATGTAACTCTGGCTGGCCGGGGACTTTCAGCGTAGGCCTGGCTGGCTTCACACCCATAGAGACCCACTGTCTCTGCCTCCTGAATGTTGGCATTAAAGGCATATGCCACCTCACCCAGCCTGTCAGGTGATCTAAGAAAATATTATATTTAATAAATATGTCCGATAAGTAGTCCGGTGGTTAGAATAGTTTGTTTCGGGGCTGGTGAGGGAGCTCTGCTAATCAAGCCTGACAGCTGGAATCCCACCAGGCTCCACATAAGGCAGAGAGCGCTCCACAGCTCTGTCCTCTGACATTCCCACATCCACACAGTGCTGTGAGCACACACAGTCCTAGATGCTGGCGCTCACACTCATCCTTACACACACGTACATGCACACACGCACACATACTAATAATGGTTTAATACTTTAATAATAGAGCCAATAGAACATCATCATGTACTCACGGGAAGACTTAAGAACTCATTAAAGTAATCCACAAGGAAGTTGTCTGTTGCCAAACAATTTTCCTGCAAAAAAACACAGAAACATATTATGGCCATGTTTTGAAGCATGTCTGTTTGACTTAGATCTTTGAGCACTTTTAAGTCAGTTTCACTGAAGTCACATCATAAACCTAACACAGTCTCTGGAAGGGACAGGAAAATAGACTACAACTGAGATGAGCACTCAGGAGGCCCACGACAGAGAGTTCAAGGCCAGCCCTAGCGACAGAGGAGGTTTAAAGAAAACTAGACAACCTGAGACCTCCACCACAGCGCCACCCTCAACAAAAAAGGAACTACATTGGAGTATTCTCTCAGAAGGCCTTGCCACTGCAGCTAGGAAGCAAGTGGGTCCTGAAGCACAGCGTGGAAGCAGAGTATGAATAAATACAAACTACTGTTCCACACACATTTCGCAGACGCCAAAATACCCACATCAGAGACCAGAAGCAGAAGGTAGCAAAGATAGAAACCTGGTGTAAAGCCCGGATGTGATCCCCATAACTCTGTAAAGAGAGAACAGACTTCACGGGGTCATCATCTGACCTCACTGTGCACACAGTGCACACACATGCATATACACACACATGTATATACACACACATGCGTATACACACACATGCATATACACATGCATATACACACATGCATATACACACATGCATACACACATGCATATACACACATGCATATACACACATGCATATACACACACATGCATATACACACATGCATATACACACACATGCATATACACACACATGCATATACACACATGCATATACACACATGCATACACACACACAAATTAATAATAATATAAGGTAAAAAGGGAAGACCTGTTAAAGACAGTAACAAGTATCATTGAGTTAAAATGAAATTAACCATGTGCACTTCTTCACTGCTCAGTTGAAATGACAAACAAAGCACAGTATCCGATTTCTTGTCTGTAAGCCCTGGATTCAGTCTCCAGGGTCAGGATCCTGCTTGATTTTGAACTCAAGACTCTTGCCGATGCATATGTTCCGAGCACAGATTGTACGCATTTTTTTCTGTAACTGTCTCATCCACCAACAGAGCCACTTTTAAAATTGGCAAAATCAAAGCACCACTGCCAAGAACAGAACTGCTCTTGCGGATCATCAGCACCTCACTCTATTAGTCAGGGTTTCCACTGTGTCACGAGCACATCAGGGCACACTCGGCTGAACAGTACATGTGGTTATTTTATTATTCATAATTATATTTCATTTTTGCAAATCTAACACGAAAGTTGAAACATGACACAATGCTATTATTTCCACATGGCTGATAATTTTCTTTTCATTACTAGCCAATTTTTAAAATTTAGTGAAGTAGTGGCTGGAGAGATAGCTCAATTGGTAAAGGGCTTGCTGTGCAAGCATTCCTCAGATTTGACTTCAGTTCCCAGCACTCACACAGGAAGCTGGGTGTGGTGGTGTGCATTTGTAACACCAAGTCTGGGGAAAGAGATGGGAGCATCCCTGGGGCTCTAGGGCCAACCCACTGAGCCTCATCAGCAAGGGACCCTGCCCAAGGAGGAGCAGGTGAGGAGGGGGAGAGGAGGAGGGAAGGGGGAGGAGGAGGAGAAAGAGGAGGAAGAGGATTTGTTTTGTTTACTTTAGGTAACTGCAGAGTCTGAAGAAATTTATAAATAGCTCTAGCTTCAAGATTCAAGATGCATATCAAGGAACTTATTAGAAATCTCAACTAATCAGCACAGGGTTTAGTCTGCTAAGACCCCAAGTGAGGAAAACAGATGAACCATGGCTTCACACATGCACACCTCCAGAGCTGCACCTGCTCAATGGCTTGCTTCACATGGCTTGCTCAGCCTGCTTTCTTATAGCACCCATGACCACCAGCCCAGGGATGGTCACATAAACAGTTAACTGGGCCCTCCCTCCCTCCCTCACCAACCTCAGCTAAGGTGTGAGACATCAGGCTGGCTCACAGGCCAATCCCATGCTGGTATTTTCTCAATTGAGGGTCCCTCTCCTGAGATGACTCTAGCTTATGTCAAGCTAACAAAATGCTAGCCAGAAAAATAACATTTTAGATTATCACGTCTCTGAACCTATTGTGGAGCACCAAGTTAACTCTTAAGAAACACATCCTAAATCAATAACTTTTAGTGTCACTCAGGTAGAAGACATTTGTGTTACAATCAGAGTAGCCAAACCTGGGAGGAGTTGGTAAATCCAAAATGAAATAATATTTTAAAACAACTATGTCTTTCAAATGAAATTTATTTCATTAAATTCTGTAAGTAATTTTTAAAAGCAACACAATTTTATAATACTAAGCCACGGGATCATTAATCCATGAATGGAAAAATGTATATTCTATATTAATTTTACAAAATAATATAACTGTATTATATTAATAAAAATATGAATAGCTGTAGGGTATACAATTTTTTACTTTTTTAAAATATGCATTTCGTGTTTGTGGTTAGCTGGTTTAAACATAGCTCCATGCGCTGCGTAGCGCCTGGGGGACCAGCAGTTCTTAGATAACACAGACTCACAAACTCACTGCAGCTCAGGGCCTCTCATCCTTCCTAATGCTGCAACCCTTCAAGATCCTTTCTCATGGTGTGGTGATTTTTTTTTTTTTTTTTTGCTTAAATTTATTTTTGTTGCTATTTCATAGGTGAATTTTGGTACTGTTAACAAATTGTAATGTGAATATCTGTTTCCCAAGAGTCTTAAGGGACTCCAGTGAATGGGTCGTCAACCCCCAAAGGCCCACAGGTTGAGAACCACTGCACTAGGTGCTTCCAGTTCCTGAGTCTGTCACAGTGTGTGATAAAACACCTGCTTTGTTTTTGTTTTCATATTCCATTTCAGACATGAACTTTTCCTGAAATACACGATGAGTGAGTTGGTATCTTCCAAATACCCAGCAATGTGTTGATCGTTAAAGGAACAACAACAACAACTGAGTTCTGTTTCTCCATTTCGTCATCCACAGGTGCATCCACTGGTGCAACCTCAGCGCCCTGACGATGGAAGGGAGGGGCCTCCATTAGCACGAGCAACTCTTGAAACCTGGCTTCCGGTTTAAAACTGCAGGCTTGACTCCTTCAAGAATTAAGTCAGCCTGTTCACCTTCAGTGCAGACTTCCCAGTTTCTCACAGGAGGAGGGGTGGAGTAAGTAGTCTGCGCATGCGTGCCAGCAATGGCCGTAGCTGCTGCTGCCAGAAGCCATCAATCTGAGATGGCTTCTGAGAAAGCTAAGTTTTAGTTGAGAACAAACACCAATTTTCACAGTTAAATGCTGTAAACACTGTTTGAAGCTCAAGTCCCTTTTTATATGTACATTTCTAGGACTTCCTGCATAGCGCCTGTATTTACATCATTTCTAATTTCCCGCTCCCTGCTGAGTCCGTTCGTGTTGCTCTTATGTATGTGCTTGGGGTTGGCCACTCGGGACTGGATAACCGCCCAGGGCCCCTGGAGAGGAGGCTCCTCCCCTCAGCAGCCAGTGATGGATTGTACCTCTTCATCTAGGGACCTTGTGACATTCCCTGTTCATGTTGGCATGTCAGTTGGTGTTATATTATGCAGGTCTCGTTTAGGCCACCATATTGTTGAGACTGGGTTTTCCTATTACAGACAAACTACTTTTAAGGTACACAAGAAGGAAGTAATCAGGATTTAAAACTTGGTACATAAATACTTAATGTAATCTGTCTTACTAGTAAAAATAATAGGAGTAACTTGACTCGATGCATGTAATAAATCCCAATATGTCATAAGACAATCTGAACTCATACCCTTTAAATCATTTACATAAATAAAAAATATGTCCATGTAAAAAGGGACTTTAGCTTCAAACAGTATTTACAGCATTTAATTGTGAAAATTGGTGTTTGTTCTCAACTAAGACTTAGCTTTCTCAGACTCATTCTGATATCTCTATAGCTTGGATGTTGCTATAGTAAACAAAGAGACTTGTTTACCATAACAAACACCCAGCAGTCCTACTCACAGCCTCTCACCCAGGCCCTGTCACATGATCACAGTTACCTGCAGGACAGACAGACAAGCTGGGCTTTACTCCAGACAGACGAGTAGCTAGGAGCTTTTCCTAAGAATGTGTCGTTTATTGGTAAGAACACCAACACGCATTGGAGAACCAAAGCGAAGCACGTGTTGGCGGAAGGTCAATCATTTAGAGAGTCAGCCCGCACTTGGTGGAGCGTGTGATCTGAGGACCTGGTCACAAACTGGTCTCCATGAGCAGCTGCCCACGTGCCAAGGCAGTCTGCATGATGCTGGGTTTGGGAAGGTTTTTGTGGGGATGAGCTGGGCCAGAAGGAATGTGCCAGATTGTGAAATGGATGAGGAAGGGGGTGGGAGGCAGACAGGGCCACTGGGCAGGGCAGAGCATGAGAGGCACTTTGCCAGCTCAGACCAGAGTGGTCGACTGTGTATCCTAGAGAAAGCTTGGGCACAAAGTAAGGAAGGCTGGGCATTCGAAGGGCTCCGTGGGTCACGAGATAAGTGGCTTCAGTCCTATCTTCTGTGAACTTTGACCTCCCTGTCTATGAAATGTGGGAACTATCTCAGGGGGCTGTCCTGGGTTAAACAACAGTCAGTGGCCAGCATTCGGCAACACCAGCTATCCATCAAGTTTCTTACAGTGGAGTAAGACGGTAATTTTGGAAAGAGTTCATAGCAATGCGACAGCCACGGGAGACTCGAGCACAGCCGATGCACACAGGTTGCATCTGCTGCTTTAAACAAAGAAGAGCTACAGTTGAGAGAAGGAATGCTGAATCGGCATCAGTTAAGACGACAGCCAAACTCTATGCCTGGGGATGAAGCCTGAGATAGAACAGCAGGTCCAAGGATGCAGAAACAGACATGGCTAGGGAGAGAGGCTGAGGTCAGTCCTCAAGGGAGGAAGGCAGGCTGCCCCGACCACTGAACAGGAGTGTACCACTCACCAAAACAAAAGGAAGCAGCGGAACAGAATGGCTGGAGGGCGCAGGTGAAGGCTCTGAAGAGAGGCACCCGGACACCTGATGGCTCACCGGATATGTAAAAGCGTCAAAAGTGTTGTCTGGACTCAGATGTGGCGCACGCATCTGCAATCCGCCCAGCGCTGAAGCGGCTGAATGCAGTCTGCAGAGATCCAGGGCTGCACCCACAGCACGCTCTGGCCCACACAGGTTGTGTAGCGACAGCCTGGGCAAATGTGGCGAACTAACGGACTTGGGATTCTCAAGAGATGGGGGAGGGTAAAGCTACAGGGGCTAAGAGGAGCTCACGCACTAACTCTGGAGAGCAGAGTCCCAGAGGTCAATAGACCACAGTTGTGGAAAGAGAGAGGCTGGGAAAGAAAGGAGACTGGGATCAAGGCCTGGGACCCAGCTGGTGCCAGGGAAGCAGGACAAGTTAAGAGTCTTCAAGCACAATCACTCAAATGCTAAGTGCTCTTAAGACGCCCAGGCTGGACTGCACAGGAAAGGAGCTGTCTCAGAAGCCCTAAGCTTTGGGAAGCAGTGAGGCTTAGTGACGGGCTAACTTAAGTTCCCACTCAACGGGGCTCTGCCGATATGTGGGGGCGTTGCTGACAAGCTGTGTGTACCTGTATGTCGGTGTCCATAGAAGTCTGGAGTTTCTCTTTTCTCCCGCTCCTCCTCTTCTTGCCCCCCCCCCCCTTCTAGTATCTGCTGACTTAGCCATCTCTCCCAGCTGGACTGTTGACATTTTGAGACTTAGCTCCAGTATTTAGGACAGTACTTTGAATACACAATCTCTCACATTTGTTGAATGAAAAGCCAAAAGTAAATAGGATAATCAGCCAACGAGAGGGAAGTGCTAGAGCGGTTACCTTAGCAGATACTGGAGGTGGTTTGAGCGCTAGCCTGAGACGGGAAGGAACAAGGGTTGCTTCTGCGTCTGCCTGTGCCCTGCAGCAAGCTCCTCATGTATGCAATGGGCTTTATAGAATGTTCTCGAAGGGAAGCACTCTCCCAAAAGATAAATGGGTTTGGCAAATATTTGCTATGCTCAATTTCTCCAAAATTCTGACCTGAGAACAATGTATAGGAACAATTTAAACACTTATAAATAGATTACTGGTTTCTGTTTTTTTGTATTTGTTTTGGTTGTTTGGTTGATTAGTTTTGGGTTTTTTGGTTTTGTTATTTTTATTATTTATTGATTGATTGGGTTGTTGTTTTTGAGACAAGGTCCTTCTAAGTAGCCCTGGAGGCCCTGGAACTTGCTCTGTAGACCAGGCTGGCCTCAAACTCAACAGAAATCCTCCCCTCCGCCTCCGAGTGCTGAGTTTAAGGCCAGAAGGCTACCATGGAGGGGGGGGGGTCGTTTTGGGGTTTTGTTGTTGTTGTTGTTGTTGTTGTTTTGCTTGGGTTTTTTTTTTTTTTTAGTTTTTTGTTTTGTTTTTTGTTTGTTTGTTTGTTTTCTGGTTTTTCGAAACCGGGTTTTTCCATGTAGTCCTAGCTGTCCTAGAACTCACTCTGTAGACCAGGCTGGCCTTGAAATCCTCCTGCCTCTGCCTCCCAAGTGCTGGGATTAAAGGCAAGTGCCACCACTGCCTGGCTTTTTTTTTTTTTAAGAAAGAATCTCACGTAGCCTTGAATTTGCTATGTCACAAAGGATGACCCCGAACTGCCAACCCTCCTGTCCCACCTCTAAAGCCGAGGGGAGCAGCCTTCTGCTCAATCCCCTTTCCGTTCACCACCATCTACTAATGTTTACTGCAACCAGGACCTGCCAGCAAGCACATCACAACAAAGCCATGGAGACCTCAGCCGGCCTGCCCCACAGGGACAGCAAGTGTGTGGAGAAATTACATGAGGTCTTTTACAGAAGACAGCTTTGGCCCGAAGAGATGGAAAAGATGTCTTGCCACTGTTAGCCGGAATGGCTAAAGGAAAGGCACGGAGCTTCTTCTAGAATCTAACCTTTTCTATTAAAACAGAAGCCAAGGGGGAAATACAGAATGGCCCCCCTAAATTGTACTTACAAACTCTTCTTCTGTAACTTCTGGCGGCTCTGAAAGGAAACAAAACGTTACCTTTTCGCACTCAGCTCTTCCTTTTAGACTAAGTGGAAATCGGCTGAGACAGCCCCTGGCGCTACTGTATAGATGCCCCGGGTGAGCTCTATAAAATGTTCATTATCTGCACGTGGATTAGATTTTAAGGTAGGAATCAGGGTGGGGTGAGGGAACCTCTGGGCTCTGGCTTGGGACCCACTGTGACCCCAGAGCTAACCTAAGGCCCCCAGTTGCAAAAAGGAGAGCTTAGCGAGGTGGAGCACACGGTCTTAGGGACCGCCCTGGGGGTTCGCATAAAAGGAGGGAGGGCCGGGGCTGGGGTCGAGCGCGGTCCGGGCGCCCGAGCGCTGCGGCGGGGCGCCCGCCCACCTACCCGCCGAGAGCCGCTTCTCCGGCATCCTGTCGGGGGGCCCAGCTGCCCGGCCCCGCGGTCTGGGGAGCGACCGCCGCCCCCGGCACGCGGCCTAGGGCTGCCCGCTCCGCGCTGCCCGCTGTTGCCATAGAGCTGGACAAAGCAGAGGCGCCGGGGCCAGGGGTGGCGGCTGGGGAGCGGCCGTTACTGTGGAGATCGCAGGGCTCCTCGGAGGGGGGAAGGGCTGCTGGCGGGGGTGGGGGTGGGGGTGGGGGGTTAGGGGGGCGCTGACTCTCCCCGGGGAAGGACCGCAGAGCCAGGCCTCAGCTTCCTTAGTACTGGTCAGTCGCCTGTAGCAAAAGGTTAAAGCGTGTTTCATAAACTCTGACCACTAAAAGTTACCCTAATTGGGGAGCACAGATTATTTATTACCCTGGAATGCGCTGTTCAGGAAAGGAGTTAGGAAAACAGAGCCCTGCGTGGTGGCACACACCTGTGATCCCAGCAGTTAACAAAAGGAGGCAGGGGACTAGAGTTCAGGCTTGTCCTCAGCTACATAGAGTTTAAGGCTAGCCTGGGCTACAGTAAAGCAAACTATAATAATAATAATAATAATAATAATAATAATACTTTATTTAAATAGAAAAAGATGAAAATTTAAACTAATAATTATTCTAAATACTAAAAACAATTTTTTATAAAACTTAAAATATCCCATTCTGTAGTTCTGAATTTCCTCAGTGGTGCTAAATAAACCCCAGAGCTAACTGCTTCCTACCCAGCAGTACTTCCCATGAAAATGTCTAACAGGAAACATACCCCACCCCACCCCACCCTATCACTCCACACCACCCAAGTCACACCCAGTCCCAAAGAGGGTCTTTGGGCTTCATCTTCTGACCAGGGTTGGGGCAAAGACCTACAAAGCCTGCACTAGGAAGGTGGAGGCAGGATGATCAGGGGTTCAAGGCTAGCCTGGGCTACATGAGAACCTATCTCAACTAACACACAAATAGTTTCATCTTGGGGCATAAATCTTATGACCATTAAATGATATATCGTCCAAGTACAAGCCAAAAGTTTCCCCCCTAAAACTTTCCCTGCAAACCCCACATTGCACCATTGCCTCGGTGCTGGCTCCCAGCTGGTCTGCTGAAAAGCTCCCTCACCTGTCCGTCTTGCAGGCTCTGCTTCCAGCTAGGAGTTCTCCTTAAATCCATTATCCATGCTGAAAGCAAAACCAGCTATCTAAATGCAAATCTGACCTACTTAAAAACCTTCGTGGCTCCACATTTGCCTCCTCGGTGTGGGGCAGGTATTTGTGTGCCCTTAAGACAATGGGTGCCTATGTTCTAAGGAAGCAGACACCTGCTCCCTGGTTGTATTTATTGCTATTTCAGCATGACACAGGAAAAAGACATAAGTGAAATATTGCCCTTGCCAGACAAAATCCGAAAGCCAAATGAAACCAAGGGAGAGAGCAGTGGAAGGGAACAAAGACGTGAAGGGAGCTGGGTGGGGTCCCCAAGCCCTCGTGGACCCAACACAGATCAAAGTGCTACTTTGGCTGCTGTGCAGAGGATACAGACAGCTCCGGTCCAGGCAGGCCCTAGCTGATGGCCGCCAGGCAGCCTAGCTTCCGGGCCTCGGCCCAGAGCTCCATCCCAGCGATCCTCGGCACATACACAAAAATAAATGTTAAAGAATGGAACCTAGAAGTTCTGGGTGTGGGAAAAAACAGGTATTTGGGAATGACTCTTGAAGATTCTTGTATTGTCATCAGCAGAGATGAGAAGGCCGTTCAGGGCCACTGTCAAGGAAGTCCCTAAACCAAGATTTCCAGTTTGCAGTTGACCCGGGACTTCAGAATGTGGCATACGAACTTGAGAGTCAGCACACAATTCTTTATATGCCACCGGAGAAGCTAACGGCCCTTTCTTTACCAGGACCATTTCCTCCTCCATGTCTGGGTTCCCTGGGGTTGCCATCACTGGCTTCTCCTCGGGTTCTTGCAAACCCGTACCTTAAAGCCACAGTAGTACTAGTCACTGAGTCAGAAATGTACCTTCTGTGCGGTAAACTCCTGGGCACTGGAGCTGCCTGCGTCAGCTGTCAACCCTTTCCTCTGCAGCATCCCCAGGACCACGAGGTGCCCCTGAAGTGGATGTGGGCTGGACTTCCGGGACTCCTCATTTCAGTCACCTGCCTGGTCTCTGCCCACGCTTGCCCATCCTGGCCAGATAGCCACATCGAGCACTGAATCTGTTTAGCACGGACAGTGTCTCATGTTTTTACCCGCTCTTACCAGGAGCCCTGAACGGGAACGTAGATAGAATAGCACTGCTCTTCTGGGTTTGTAGCTTAGAAAACAGAGAGAGGGTGGGTTTAGGGGTTTTTTTGGTTGTTGTTGTTGGGTTTTTTGTTTTGTTTTGTTTTGTTTTTGTTTTGTTTTTTTATTTACAGCTATTAATACATTTTTCACCTTCCAAAGCCTTCACCCTTAGATGGTGTGCTGACTAGTTTCATGTCAACTTGACACAAGCTGAAATCATTACAAAGGAGACCGCCTCGACTGAGAAAAGACCTTCAGCTCATCAGGCTGCAGGCAAGCCTGGACATTTTTGTAAGCACTGTTTGATGTGAGTGGGCCTAGCCCACTGTGGGTGGGGCCACCCCTGGGTCAGCAAGCAGCAAGGTCCACAGCCTCTGCACCAGCTCCTGCCTCCAGGTCCCTGCCTGCTTGAGGTCCTGTCCCGACTTCCTTTGATGACAGACTGTGATGTTGGAGTAAGCCAAATCATTTCGTCCCCAACTTGCTTTTGGTCGTGGTGTTTCATTGGAGCAACGGTGACGCCAACTAGGACATTCCAAAACAATGTCCCAAAGTTAAAAACAGCATTGGGACCCCAAAGACAGTAACTTGAACCCAAAGGCCTTGACTATAAACTTCAAAATGTTGGAGCTTTTTGTAACCTTAATGACGCATCAGTCATATGCCACCCGGTCCCCTCATTTCAAGTGTAGAATACCCAACTGCACAAAGTTAGCTATCTCCAGTATCTCGAAGAAACCGCATAGTGTTTAAAGTATGTCTCCATCTCTGTAACTCCTTAGCCTGCCTCTGTCTCTCTGCTCCTCCTGTTTAGACATTTTATTACAGATAGGGTCACATCAACCATGTTCTTTGGTGTCTGGCTTCCCTCAGTTAATGTTTTCAAGGCTCGGGTATATTGTACTTTTTATGAATAAATAGTATTCTGTTAAATGGTTACAGCATTCTCAATCTACTTACTAACCACTGGACATTGGGGTTCCAGGTTTGACCACTAAGGGAGGATGATACCATGACTGTCCGTGTACAGACTGCTGTGTGCAGATGTTGCCGCTTCTCCTGAGGACCGGACAGAGCTGGTAGCTCCACTGTCAACTCTATGCTGAATGCTCCAGGGAGCAATGGACCATCTCCCAAATTATCTTGAAATTTTTACAAGTATCATGTGACATTTTTATTATAGTGGTCCTCTTGGGTGTAAAGTGCTACCTCTCCGTGGTCTTTAGGTTTACCTCCTCAGTGGCTAGGCTCTCTTGACTTTTAGAGAGAGCCTACCTTCCCTGATGCCCCAGTTCTAACTCAGAACTATTCACAGACAACTGTGCTCACTAATCCAGCCCGAGGGTGTGCACTGCAGGCTAGTTAACCCACACCCATCTTCCTGAGCAACAGCCTCTGCAGAGACCAAGATGGAGTCTTTCTCTCTGCCGATCCCTACAGGGTTCCTCTCCCTTGCCTGCCTCGGAGTTCCTGAACCCCACAGGCATTGAGGGTAGACTCCCAGACCACAGTTCCGAGCAGGCTCTGCTCTGTCTTTGATTGTCTTATTACCGAGTCACGAAACCACCCTCTCGAGTTAGAATGACCAGCTAATCCACTGGGTTTCCTAAGATCCTGCCCAGCCCCACCCAGGAGGCCGAAGCTGAGTGATGCTATCCCTGCCCCGCCCAGCCCTACCATGCTCCTCTGGACCAACATGAGCTTTTTTGTTTCTGTCGTTAAATTATATACCTTATCTATACCTTATCTACATTGCAAAACAATTACCCACACCTGTACGACATTTAGTAGGAAAAATGACGTTTTTGTTTTTGTTTTTTATACTTCTTAAATTAACAGTTCATAATTTTTGGAAGAACATAATTAGTTTAATATATTCATTAGGTAATTTCTTAGCTTATCCGAGTTAACTACCATCTGGGCCTGCTGGTTTAGATTTGCTCTAATTGTCCGTAGATTCCACTCCATTGCTTTGTTTCTAGTATGTGCTAGTGAGATAATTCCATTTTGTTTTTAACCCTTTCCCAGTCAAAATTTGAAAATGCTAATTTATGGATGCTGTGATTTTTACAGGTAAAGAAGACCTTCTGAGGCTACAGAGATGGCTCAGTGGTTAACAGGACATGCAGCTCTTTCAAGGGACCTGGGTTCAATTTCCAGCACACACATGACAGCTCACAACCATCTGTTACTCCAGTCCTAGAGGATCCAGTGAATTCTTCTGGCTTCCGTGGGCACGAGGCACACACATGGTGCACAGACACACACGTAGGCAAACACATACATGAAATATTTTTAAAGGAAAACACTCCCTTGTTTTTCTCTCTTCTCCCTAACCTTCCTGTGTTTCTTCTTCCTAAACTCGTTTTCCTTTTTGAAAATGAATTTAAGCTTTAAATGAGTTTGAAAATGAAAAGGTAAGTATGTGTAGCATGTTTTGCCTGCATGTGTCTGAGCACCACATGTATGCAGTGCCCACGGAAGCCAGAAGAGGGCAACAGAGCCCCCAGAAGTGGAGTGACAGATCATTTTGAGCTGGGAATTGAACCCGGGTCCTCTGAGAGAGCAGCCAGGGCTCTTAACCCCTGAACCATCTCTCTAGTTCTCTTAAGAGATTATTTTGAACTAAGTTGGCATCTCTGCGACCTCCAAGAGATAAACTATGATGTATTAGTTGCTCAACAAATATATACTGAACAACCCTTTTAAAGATTATGAATATTTGCATACATGTATGTATGTCTGTGTACCATATGCATGCCAACACCCACAGAGGCAAGAGGAATCCCTGGAACTAGAGGTACAGCCACCATGTGGGTGCTAGTAAGCAAACCTGGATCCTACTCAAGAAAAGCAAAGTGCTCTTAATTCCTGAGCAATCTCTTCAGCTCCTCAAACAACCCTATTTAATGAAGAAACTGATAAATCATTTGAAGTTATGAAAGAATACTGTTTGTCAAAATATCTCAAAATTTAATGCCCTAAATATGTGTCAGTCGTTGAGGGCAGGGAGGAAGCCCAACAGCTTGAATTTCTTATTTACTAGAAGCAAAAACAACAGAAAGTGGCTCTCTAATAAGGCAGAGAGAGAGAGCCACACAGAGGTCCCTGACGCAGGGCGGGTCTGTCACTCCAGTTCCAGGGGGTCTGATGTCTTCTGTGGGCACTGTACACATGTGGTGCTCAGACACATGCAGCAGGCACCAAGCCAAGACCAGTGCCTAACAGCAAACATCCAACATTAAACTCCAGCTCTAGATTCACCAGGGAGGGCTGAGTATATCTCTCAACTCATCTAGATATTTCTTTTCTGGAAAAATAAATAGTGATAATGGTACCTTCTCTTGTAGAGTTGGTTGTTCCTAACACATATGTGTACAGGCATTTAGTTCACTGCCTAGCCAAATTAAAAATGAGCTACCAGCTGGGCATATTAGCACAATCTTTTAACCCCAGCAACCGAGAGGTAGAGAGGTCTACATGGAGAATTCTAAGCCAGCAAGGGCTATGTGGTATAACCCTGTCAAAAAAACAAAACAAAAACCCAACAATAAAGATAATGTAACAGTTTCATTGTTTTCATGGTGTCCCTGTCCCTGCTCCCACAATCCTCCAGTCATCATTTACCTGTCTCTATAAGAGTATAGGAACATACATGGAGGGGCGGGGCACAGCCCTGCCCCTAGAATATGTATCCTCTCAGGAAATAATTAAAGAGCACTTATACTTGATCACAGTGAGGATCTCAGAAAGGAGACAGCACCTTACCCTTCCCTGACAGCCAAGGCAAAGACCAAGGGAGCCATGTCAGGGTCCTGTGACACAAGGGTGACCTTTCTCCCTGCCTCATCATGTGCTGCGTCCCTAACCTCACCAGAGATGAGACGCCTTGGAAAGAAAGCCTCTGCCAAACATGGCTTCCTTCAGACTAAGGATTGGGAGCACAGTGGGGTGGAGGGATTCGCTGTGCTGGGAAGAGAACAGAAAAGTTGATTCACAGAGAAGTTCCAGCAGCCCCATGGAGCCAGCCAGCCTGGGGCAGGAGGGCCGATCAGCCTGAGCCCACCGAGGAGTCAAGGCTGTGTGGCCTGGGGCAGGAGGGGAGCAGATGACCAAAGGGAGACAGCATCCCCGGAGGAAGCAAAAAAAAAAAAAGGATTGGAAAACAGAGCACGGTGGATCAGAGCAGCAAAGATGTGGTGGCTCATTTCTGACTCACGCAAAAATAAATAAAAATAACTAAAAAATAACTGCAGTCAAAGCTTCCTTTTAAAGGAGAAGGAAAAGGAAAATAAAAATAAGGAATAACTGCAGTGAAACTCTCCTTTTAAAGGAAAAGGAGATTTGGATAAATTCCTCATGTCAAATGACAACCAATTGTTTGTTATCCCTGCAGCCATTTAACTAAGCCTCTGTGTACAGTCTATTCTGCAGGAGGCATTTTGCTGACACTTTTAAAGGTTTCGAAGAGTTCGCTCTTCAAGAACTTGATAGTGGTGCCAGAGAAGGCTTTAATGGCAGTAAACATGGTAGAAAGACCACAAAAAAAGAAAGAAAGAAAGAAAGAAAGAAAGAAAGAAAGAAAGAAAGAAAGAAAGAAAGAAAGAAAGAAAGAAAGAAAGAAAAAAAGAAAGAAAGAAAAGAAAAGAAAAGAAAAAAGAAAGGATAAATGCACGATTCCAAAGAGGTAAAATTTTCATTTTGTCAGGCATACCAGAAAATGCTGCATGGAAAGAAAAGCTGGCCTGGTCGACAGTCTGTACAAGAGAAGAAGAGAGTGGGAAAAGACACCGGAGGCTGAAAGAGCAAAATGTCATCGTGTTTGGAATAAAGTGTGCAGAGTGATCTCCGGAGAGACTGCTCAAAGTCTGCTCCTTAAGAGGAAGCATTGCGGTGCGGTGCGGTGCGGTGCGGTGCGGAGCCACAGCGCGAGCACACAACCTGGAATGAGGTGTTTGGAGTGGACCTGTTGGGAATATTCACAGTAATGTAGACACGATGTGACTAAGACCCTAACCCTGTCCCTGCTTCCAGCAAGACCGGAACCACTGTCGGCAGTGCGGCCGGCAGTGCGCGCTTACCGCTCTCCACAGTCTATGGTGAGGGCACCAGGAGCGCGGGACTGGGGGGCGAGTTAACGGCGGGAGCTCGCACAAGGGTCTGCCAGCGACCGTCTCCGCAAAAGATTACACGCTCGCAAGCCAACCAAAATATTTTAATTACCAACTCAAAGTAATAACTTTTCCCTAAATTTATTCTACACATACTTTTTGAAAATGAAATAGAGAAACACTTCCCCTATCTGAAAATGTCATAGTATTTATCAAATTCATAAAAGCTACATTCACTTGTAGGCTTTTAACACCATAAACCAGTCTTTGGTGCCCCCTAGTGGAATGTCATAGTATTCTCGTAAAAATTAACTGCTTTGTATTTAAAATGAGTAATTTGATCTTATTTTTTTGTGAATTTCACATCATGCACCCCAATCCCACTCATCTCTCTGTCCCTTCATATCTGCCCTCTGCCCTTGCAACCTCTCCTTGCAAGAGAAAACGAAACTAGGATTTAAAAACTCTTGCTGTGGAAGCTGCGGGGTGCCCTGGCTGCGGGTGCAGTGAGTCGTCTGAGGCCTCCGGCTTCTGCCCACCCCACCCCCCCCACCCCCCATGCTGATTCTCCAACATCCCGTCGTTGTGCTGTGTCGGAGTTCCTGTGCCTTTGGATCTGCATGACAGGCATTTCACACACTCCAGCAGATCACAATAGGGTAGATGTTGGGGTGGGCATGAGAGGTATCTGAGTTGGCCAGTCCATCAGCTGTCCTCACGCACACCACCAGGGCGAGCTCTCCAGCACTGCCCCTGTCAGCTCACACAGGGCAGCAGCCAGCAAAGGGGCAGGGCCAGCCTCCTGCTCTCACACCCTCAGGGCAAGCTCACCCATGCGTCTACCACGAGAGCCAGCTCACCCGTGCTGCCCAGGCAAGGCACAGACAGGGCTCTCTCTCCCAGGTGCTCCTGCCAGCAAGGGGCGGGGCCAGCTCTCCTGCCTGCCACAGGTGACTAGCACCAGTCTTGACCTTGCCGCTCCATGGCAGACAAGGGGTGGGGACGGCTCTACGGTGCTGTCCAGGCCAGGTGTGGGGCCTGCTCTCCTGAGTGAGCAGTCAGTGAGGGGCAGGGCCAGCTCTCCTGCCTGCCCCAGGGGGGAGGGGGCATCTCTCCCTTGCCTATGCCACCCCTCTGCAATAATCTGATATGACTATTATTACTATTTTATTTATATTGGTGTTCTGTCTCCATGTGTGTCTGTGTGAGCGTGTCAGATCTTCTGGAAATGGAATTACAGACAGTTGTAAACTGCTGTGGGCACTGGGATTTGAACCTGGGTCCTTTGGAAGAGCAGCCAGTGCTTTTTAACTACTGAACCATCTCTCCATCCCTAATCTGATCTTTTACAATGCTATTTAGCCAGAAATAATTTTTTTAAAGATGACATAAACAGGAATGTAATTTATTAAGTGTCCAAATCCGCAGTGAATCTTTGTGTCATGAATGTGTAACTGTGATCTGTGCTAAGGTTAAGCCGAGGGAATGGAACTTAGCTTTGGGGGTTGGAAAAATGGTTCCGAGGTCGAAAGCAAGTACAATTCTGGCATAGGTCTTACCCAGGACCCAGGACACACCCTGGGCAGCTCACAGCCTGTAACTCCAGGTTCAGATCTGATACCTTCCTCTGGTACCTGCACTCCTGAACATACCCACGCCCAGACACACTTAAGGCCACAGGGACTGAGCCAAGCGAATGTCCTAAAAATGCCCTCAAGAGCCTCTGTGATTGATGCAGGAGACAGTGAAACCCGAAGCAAACTTTAGAAAATTGGTCCTAAGCCGGGCAGTGGAGGCGCACACCTTTGATCCCAGCACTTGGGAGGCAGAAGCAGGCAGATTTCTGAGTTCAAGGCCAGCCTGGTCTACAGAGTGAGTTCCAGGACAGCCAGGACTACAACAGAGAAACCCTGTCTCGAAAACAAAAACAAAAACAAAAACAAAAAAAAATCAGTCCTGGTGCAGAAGATGCCTCAGGAAATTAAATAGACACCAAGATGGGTGTGGTAGCCTATAATCCAAGTGCTCAGGAGGCTGAGGCAGGAGGATTGCTTCAAGTTCAAGGCCAGCCTAGCTATATACTGACTTCCTTGTCAACCTGAACTTCAAAGTAAAAGTCTGACAAAAGAAAAAGAAGGAAAAAAAGAGAGAGACACTCAACTTAGAAAATATATAAATTTTAAATTTTCATTAGTTTTAGTTTTAATCATTAATCATTTTCTTAAAATAATGTGTTCACAGCTCCACTGAAATATGTGTGTAGAGTATGAACACACATATTGTTCATAAAGCAATCCCTTACATACACAAAATACAAGTCTATTGTCAGTCTCCCTCATATGGGGCTGGGGAGATGGCTCAGTGGTTAAGAGCACTGACTGTTCTACCAAAAATCCCAGGTTCAGTTCCCAGCATCCACATGGCAGCTCACAACTGTCTCTGCCCCCAGCTCCAGGGGATCTGATACCCGCACATATATGCAGACAAAACACCAATGCACACAAGATACAAATAAATAAATCATCTCTTTAAAGTTTCCTTCTTGAGGCCTGGTGTAGTCCTGTAGGCCTCTAATCCCAGCTCAGGAAGCAGGTGGGTCTCTGCGTGTTCAAGGCCAGCCTGGTCTACAGAGTGACTTCAGGAGACCTAGAGCTACATAGTGAGACCTGTCTTCAAAACAAAACAAAACAACATCACCCAACAGCAAAGACGAAAGGTCCTCTCATACACTTTTTTCAGCAATTAGGGAAATGCAAATCAAAACAACCCTGACATTTCACCTCACACCAGTCAGAATGGCTAAGGTTAAAAACTCAGGAGGCAGCAGGTGTTGGCGAGGATGTGGAGAAAGAGGAACACTCCTTCACTAATGGTGGGGTTGCAAGATGGTACAACCACTTTGGAAATCAGTCTGGCGGTTCATCAGAAAACTGGATATGACACTTCCAGAGGACCCTGCTATACCTCTCCTGGGCATATACCCAGAGGATTCCCCGGCATGCAATAAGGACACATGCTCCACTATGTTCATAGCAGCCTTATTTATAATAGCCAGAAGCTGGAAAGAACCTAGATGTCCCTCAGTGGAGGAATGGATACAGAAAATGTGGCATATTTACACAATGGAATACTACTCAGCAATTAAAAACAATGAATTCATGAAATTCTTAGGCAAATGGTTGGAACATGAAAATATCATCCTAAGTGAGGTAACCCAATCACAAAAGAATACACATGGAATGCAATCACTGATAAGTGGATATTAATTAGCCCTGAAGCTCTGAATTCTCAAGACAGAATTAGCATATCAAATGATACCCAAGAAGAGGGAAAGAGAGGGCCCTGGTTCTGAAAACAAGTTGATCCAGCATTGTTGGGGAGTACCAGGACAGGGAAATGGGAGGGGGTGATTGGGAAATGGGCTGAGGGAGGGAAGAGGGCTTATGAGGAGGGGGGAACCAGGAAAGGGGAAAGCATTCCGAATGTAAACAAAGAATATAGAAAAAACCTTAAGTCTTTTGCCACTGATCTATAATCAGAGCACACTCATTCTCAAATCCCTCTTGGAAAAAGCCACATTACAAACACATACAAATTATAATGTCCATTATTAACTTCATACTTTTCCCATTCAAAACCCATCATTTCTGCCCAGCCCAAATCTCTTAAAATATCAGAATGTTACTATAATTCCAGATTTTTAAGTATTTAATTAGAAATACATGACTTATAGGAGTTTGTTAAATAAAATTCCCATTATAAGTAACTATGCAGTCCCCATAACTGACATTTATTAGTATTATGTAAACTTTACTAAACTAAAAAAGTCTACTAAAATATCAAGTAAGAGAAAGGTTGAAATTATAGATTACATTTGATGGAACTTATAAAAATATTTTATTTATATTTCATTTCAGCCATCATTTTCCAAGCCTGAAAGTTCACTGGCCTCAAGTTCAAATTTTTTCAAATTATTTGGAAATTATTTTTTAAACAATTGAAGAACATTTCAACACATAGTTATGAAATGCACAAATTTAAAAGATTACATGGAGCAATAAAACACACATATATAACAACCCTGAAAATTCTTTATTTAAAACATCAAAATATTTAAAATGGGGATATGACATAGTAAAATAAAACTCTTTCAAAACTTATCACTTTAAAGGAAATATACAATGGTGTGCATTATAACATATACAAAGAAGGAAATAAATCACTGTCTGTCATCAATGGGAAGATTTGCATGTGTTGAAAATAGTCATAATTTTAAGTCAGACAGAACATGGGCCAGCGGGGGAGTGGTTCCTTGGTCTCTTCAGAGGCGTTTTAAGTTCCGCTTGCTTTGGGAACTCCCTGGGAGAACATCTTTGCTACCTCTCGCCTTCGCTGACCCTCTTCTACAGTCTTCAGACCCATGATAAGCACACAGACACAACACACAAAAGTCAAAGCCGCAGGCCAGGCGGCTGCACAGCCCCCTTTTCCTGTGCGGATGATACTTCGCAGGGGACTGGCACCTCGGGCAGGGCTTTAAGGCTTCATCGGTAAACAGGGTCCTGGCGACCTGCAGGGAAGCACGCATGCTCAGTCGCGTCATTTCAAACTCTAAATACTTCTAATAACGTAGGTCCGTGCTCACCTTCACATACTGTTCCTGCTTGCTCCTTAGGTGGGTGAGGGAAGAGCTTGCTACAGGTGTCAGAACATCCCCCCAGGGGGACAGAGTTGGAGCCTGCTCGGTCTGACCACTGGGTGCCTGTGCCTGTGCCTGCACGGATCTTAAGGCCAAGCGACTCAGAAGGCGGAGCCGAGTGGCAGCATCCTGAACGCGTAACACAGCGACCCCCTGTGGTAAAGAAAGGAGAAACAGCGCTGCAAAGTCACAAACTTCCCAAGCCAGGACGGCTCTCTGCCTAGCCCAGAGGTCATGTGCTTAGCAAGGTTTATACCATCAGGACCACTCCCTGCATCATCTCTCTTTTTTGGGGGGGAGGGAGGTGCGATGGAGTGAGGGTGGGGTCAGGCAGGGAATCTGTTCTCACTTAAGTCTGGAGATGGGGAGCTGGTTCTGTGGGAAAAGCTCTACAGTCTGGTGAGTTACCTGGGAAGTGGACACAGGAGAATCTCCTGCGAGTCTGTGGCACAGCAGCTTAAGTAAGATAAGAGAGAGCCTGCGCCTGCGCCTGCGCCAACACATTTGGACCCTGGCATGGTGACTGTTCTCTCTCCCCCTCTGCCTCTTCCTTCCTTCCTTCCTTCCTTCCTTCCTTCCTTCCTTCCTTCCTTCCTTGCTTCCTTCCTTCCTTCCTTCCTTTCTCTCTCTCTCTCTCTCTCTCTCTCTCTCAATCACAAAAAGTAATACATTTTGGGCTTCTGTTGATATGACCAATTTCTTTTCCAGTTAATTAAGCCGTTTATTTAGTACTGGCAAACTTCTCTAAGGCGTCGGATAGTACAGAGGAGCGAGCCCGCCACACTGCATCTGTGCAGCCGCAAGCGCTCAGTGCTGGGCTCATAAAGCAACTGCAGAAGGCAGGAATGCCGAAGACAGGAGCTATTCCAGTAAAAGTGACTTGGAGAAATACAGGTGACAGCAAGGCCTACCAACCGCAGTTTGTGATCCGTTTTAAAGTCAAGACTAAAGGGAGGACTGGGAGCAGGGTGGATCTTTCCGTAGCTTGCTGAGGATTCTTCGCAAGTTCTTACCTTAACCACATGCTGCACGAGCAAGGGACCGCTGGGGTCAGGCAACCCAATGTCTGTGGCTGGTTTTTACAAATATCTGGATCTGATTCACTTTTACAGTTGCTTTAAACAGCCTTGATATTTTGAAAGGAACAAAAAGCATCTCTCATCTGAACTAGATCCCCACATTAGTCAAATGTTCAGTCAAGAAGTGTGTGAATTTGCTTGTACACCTTAAAAGAATACAATGCCCTTTTGTCAATTAAACCTCAATAAAATTAGAAAAATAATTAGAAAAGCATTTTCAGTCAGTAATCTGTACAGCTTTGTGCTTTGTTAAGCAGCCCGATGGCAAATGCAATGTCTCTCTAAAGCACGGGACTGATTAACCAGCTCTCAGGACGAACCCGTGGGTGGCTCTCCTCACCGTCCTCCTGTGATTGCTGCCTTGGCAGTCTCCTGGGCTGTAATTGCCCCTAACAGGGAAAACTGACGCATGAGAATTATAGTATAGGGAATGCGGTGAGAGGCCTTCCTTAAGACGCGAAGCAGGTAACAGGTAAAAGCACAGGCCACGAGCCACTGTTCAGCTCAAGTGTTGAGCGGTGTTATTTAAACACAGCTGGACATACTGGCCTCGGTGGAAGACTGTCTTTTACGTTGTCTCTGTTGCTTGCAGCCTAAGCCACGGTGTCTGATCAAGAGCGCACTAAAGCAACAGCCCTGGATTCTGATGCAATTGACGTGTAAAGCACGCATGCACCAAGCCAATCTGCCGCAAACAGAGAACAGTTATTCGCTTGATCAGACATTCCTTATTTTTCTGGGTTTTGTTTTGAATGTCTAAGAGACGGAGCGGAGCAGCTGACAAAGGCGCATGCCCAAGCCTAGCAGTGCTCAACGCGCAGTTCTCAGCTGGGCAGCACCCTCTGGCCGCACCCCTGCTGTGGAGATCAGGTTGCCTTCACGCTCACAGAGCCACAGTTACCTCTGTCACCTGGTGCTGGATTACTGAAAATACTTAACTGTGACCGTGGAGACGTCTAAGGGCCGTTCATCCACGGTGCGTGACGACAGTGGACACTAAGTGATGACACTCAAAGGGAAAGCAGTACCTCACCACAGGTGTGCATTCCCGCTGCTCTAAAGATGGAGGACAGATGGACCTCAGCTCTGACTGAGTGCACTGGCCTGTGCTCTCTGAGTCTCACACTTAGCACCTTTCTGTGACACTATAATCTGAGGAAACCCACCAAATGACTCTGTTTTGAAATGTTTCTGTGGGGATTGGGCGAGACAGACACACACATGAGGCACAGTGGGGTAGCGATAGAACCAGCGATGAATAATTCTGGGAGAAAGTTACACAGGAAAACACATACAGTGGCATGCTGGTGGTACAAGCAGCATCTCAGCACGAGACGGGGAGAATCAGGAGGGCCAAGGAGGTCACGGCCAGCCTGAGCTACATGATGCCCTGGCTGGGGAGAGGGCTCAGCCAGTAACGGGCTTGTCTGAGCACTAGCTTCTGTGTCTGAATCCCCAGAAGTCTCATAAAAGCTGGCCAGAGTGGCCAGGCACTAGGATGTGCGTGCAGCCCTGGCAGGGCATTCACAGCACATCCTGGACCTCACAGACCAGAGCGTCTTAGCCAAGCTGCTTAGATCCAGGTTCAGTGGGAAATCCTGTATCACAAAAGTAAGGCAGAGGGCAATAGAGGGAGGTTCCTAACACTGACCTCTGACCTCCACATGTGCAAGACATGTACACATGCGCGTGTGTGCACACACGCGCATGCGCATGCACACACACACACACACCATGGCATGGTGATACACACCCATAGTCCTAGCATTCAAGAGGCAGAGGCAGGAGGACTGCCACCAGCTTAAAATTGGTCTTGTCTATATATACAGTTCCAGACCTTCACAGTAAGACCCCATTCCAAAACAAAACACAAAAGTATAACGATACCGTACACGCTATTAACACTTGCTACAACCTCTGTGTCACACCTAATTCTGACTCACCCACAAATGATGATGGAATTATGGTCATAAGACAGGATGAATCAGTCCCGAGAAGGGCAGTAGAGAGTGGTGCTAATGTGGAGAGGCTGGAGAGGTAACAGAAGCCCTTCCAGGTAAAACTAATACAGGCTGGGCATTGTGGGCATTTAATCCCAGTGCTTGGGGGGCAGAGTCAGGTGAATCTCTGAGGTAGAGGCCAGCCTGGTCTACAGAACCAGTTCCAGGACAGACAGGACTACACAGAGAAACCCTGTGACAAAAAATAAAAAATAACCAATTTCAGTATAGCACATTACCTAAAATCATAAATAAAAGTAGAGACCAGAAGCCTGCTGTGGCAGCTCATACCTGTAAGCCTAGTACTCAGGAAGATGAGGCAGGGGGACTACCACTAGCTTGAGGACATCCTGGGCTACACAAGAGAGCCTGGAATACGGTCAGGCCTTGTCTAAAGAAGCACCGGGGGCTGGAGAGGTGGCTCAGCGCTAAAGGCTAGGCTCACAGGAAGTGTAAGACAGAAAGGCCAGGGCAGGGGAGCTCGCACTCTGTTATAAACCTCATAACCCAATTCTACTTCTAAAGTTTGTACTATTTTGAAGGAACTTTAAAAACAAACTAAAATAAGGGAAAAATGTAGGCAGCCAGCCAGCCTGACAGACAGGAGTGATAGCTCCTATAGTCCCAGTTCTTGGGAGGCGGAGACGCCTCAGGGCCAAGCTGAGCTCCAGAGTGAAGGCGTGGAGAGGAGTATGCCTCCTCTGCTTCCTGACATTTACTTAGGAACTGTGTGGGCCAAGCGCGTGCCACTGCGTGCATGTGACGTCAGAGACAACATCAGAGAGGTCAAGCTCAGGTCATCAGGCTTGTCAGCAAGGCCTGTACCCACGAAAGCATCCTACCCACCTTCAAGGTGGCTGCTGCTGTTGAAGGTTCCTCCTCCTCCTCTTCCTCCTCCTCCTCTTCTTCCATTTTTCTCCTCAGTCTTTATTTTTTGATTGGTTGGTTTGGTTTTTTGATACAGGGTTACTCTGTGTAACAGCCCTGGCTGGGCTTGGACCTTGCTCTATAGACCAGGCTGGCCTTGAACTCTCAGAGATCTGCCTGCCTCTGCCTCCTGAGTACTGGGATCAAAGGCGCGTGCTGCCACAGCCAGCTAGCTTTCTTTTTCTTAAAGGATAGTAAGGATATGAGGATCAAACATTTTCTCTGGAATTACCAGGTGGGTTGTCAACAAAACCAGGATTCTTGCTTAGAGAAGTTAAGCAGAAAATGGAGTAATGAAGTTTACAATTTACATATTAATAGGTACTGGTCTGAAATTTTTGTTTTGCTTTGTTTGAGACAGGGTCTCTCTGTGTAGTCTTGGCTGACCTGGGACTCCCTATATAGAACAAACTGATCACAAACACGGAGATCTCCTGCCTCTGCCTCCCAAGTGCATGCCACCAATACTCAGCTGTTTCAAACTAGTTTTAAAGTTTGTCCATCGTATATAGGGCAACCCTCTTAAGAACACTCTGTGGGGCCCAGTGAGGCGGCTCAGGCTCAGTGAGGTGAGGTGAGGTGCGTCCCAGCAGGCCTGGCTGCCTGAGCGTGAGCTCACATGTCCTCTGACCTCCCCAGGACCCACCAGGGGGAAGGAAAGAACCAACTGTCATGATTTGATGTCCATATGTGCACTGGGCAAGGAGACCATGCACACACACACACACACACTCGCACACGCATGGAATTGTGAAGTTATGGTTACAATGTTAGTGGATTCAGTGTCCTGTGTGTCCAGGGTTAGAAGCAACCGCCACCAGCAGCCACAACATTGAGAAAAAGCCACGGGGCAGCCACACTGAGAAAAAGCCTCACAGTAACACGTATCTTCATGAAAAGAGAAATCCACAAATTATATTTAGATGGTCTTCTGTGTTTATCTCATGTTCCATCTCAGTTATTAGTCAAATTAGAAATTTAGGGCCAGTGAGAGGGCTCAGTAGGTAAAGGTGCTTGTCACCAAGCCTCAAGATCTGAGTTCAACCACCAGTGCCCACATGGTGAAAGAAGAAATCAGACTACCACAAGCTGTCCTCTCACGTCCACACATGCAGTATGGAGACACACACACAGACACACACACAATTTTTTTTAAAAAAAATAGGAATATACTTATAGTAATTTTTTTACTAGAAAAAAAGTAATGAGTGCTCAGCTGTGTTGGCACCCATGAAAGGTCTGAAGTTGACTCTATCACCAAATATGGCTGCTGCCATTGTCCACTTCACACAAAGCTGAGTGTCTGTGAAAACCTTGTTAAGTTTCTGAAAGACTCCCTCATCAGGTCAAAGTTCTGACGCTCCTCACTCTTCCCAGAGCGCCCCCTGCAGGCCCCTGCAGACACTGTTCCCCTGCCTAGCTGACCGAGTCCCGGGCTCAGCAGGGCCAAGTAAGTCCCTCAGCACACCTGTGCTGTGGCCGCCTGCCCAGCTCCAGCCCCCAGCACAGGATCCACGCAGCAGGGGTCAGGACAGAAATGCCTATCCTTGTCATTGAGCAATTGGCACCTACAAGGCTGGGCTTTTAAAATGCTGCCACGTATCTAATCCTGGAGAGGTTCTAGCAAGTCATCGGTGTTCAAATGTGTCACCAAGCAAGCAGCCTGAGTGTCTGCTGAACTCTACCGACGGACGATGTGGGGATAGCCTAGAAAAGGCAGCAGTACTGACAAGGGAAGGTTTGCTAGATAGAAACTATTAAAGACAAAGCCGGCACGTGGTGCTCAGTGACACCGAGTCACTAGATACAACCCCACTGAGAAGCCCTGTCCACATTACCTGGGCATTTGCTTCCAGCTGTATGATATACAGTTTCCTCCTCTGGTTTGCCTTTTTATCCTGAGCCACAATTTCACGCCAGTTTCTGCTGACGTTCCAAGCACTACAACAAACGGGTCAGTCTGTTATTGTATGTTCTCCAAAAGGTTAAGTTTTTCTTATAAGGAACCAATAAAAAAAAATGATCTTAAAGATTTGGACAGTAAACTTAAGCTTTAAATTATATAATAGTATGATTTGATCAGCTTCTTGTCTCATATTAATTTACCATATGAAAGATTCCTATTAAAATACTAAGCACATAGGACATTATCTTGTTAGATCACTATTTCATATGTGTTCATTTAATTAAAAATATTTCTCCGGTGGGTGCTGGGCGGAGGGAGGCAATGCCTGGCATGGCTCTCAAGTGGCGGTCAGAGGACAACTTGTGAAATTCGGTTCTTCTCTCCACCGTGTAGGAGCCGGGGGTTGAGCTTGGCAGGATTGGTGGCAAGGGCTCGGCCCTGCATAGCCACGTGGGCAACCCTGTAAGTGTTCACTGAAGGCCACCATGAGCCGTGGGTGGTGCTTATAACCCAAGCACTTGGGAAGATGGGGTAGAAGGGCTGCCATGACGTCAAGCCCAGTCTGGGCCGCACTGAGATCCTGTCACAAAAAATTACAGCAACAGCAAAGAATGATGCAAACCTGAGCCACTGGCTCATGTGATGTCCGGTTAAAGTCTGCAACAAACCCAGCATGCAGCAGATGACGACCATCTTTAGTGTGAGTGATTAATGTCTCCTATTCGTCTGCCTAGCAAATCTCTATCACTCTTGGCCAAATAAACCTAGGAATAACCCTTCACTGGGAATACTGAGTGCTGAATCCCTGATACAGTTGTGCATAGCACCCTATTTAATGAAATGGGGTTCTAATTCCAATCCTAAGGGAAATCCCACTGACAATAGTATCCCTACTTTATTCACAAAGCCCATGGCATCAAACCAAACTGATAATCTGGTCTTTATTGTTTTAACTTAGCAAACCACTAAATCACGGGATCAAACAAAGAAGGCACTCACTGTTTTATGTCACCATGGCCAGTGCAGGTGCCCTCAACCTCTCGAAGTCAGTCTATGTCCTCTATACCATACAAGAGGTAGGCAGAAGTCACCCAGTAAAAGGGGAGGCAGAACCAGAGTCAGTAGATAACTCAAGTGCCATGCCAGTCTGAAAACCTGAACTGGATCACATGTTAAGGTGGAAGTAGAGAACTGGCTTCACAAAGTCGTCCTCTGACCTCCACACATCGCAGCGTGTGTACATACACATGTACACATACGCACACACATGTACACACATGCATGTACACACACACACATATACACATCTGTACAAACATGTATACACACACACACACACACACCCTCCATAAGTCTGGCAGAAATCACTGAAGCACCCCAGTACCAACGGCTCACATAAGGAACCAGCCCAAACTGCCCACCAACATCCTGACTGAAATATTTAGGGAGAATTTTTGAATTTTGGTTTAAAAACACAGAAATAATACAAGAATGGTTTCATTTTAATCCCAGGTGTAGGGAGAAGGGGCTGCTTCGGGCTGTCTGCCACAGGTCACTATGATTTGCCCTGTGCTCTAGCAGAAGTGTGATTTTTGCCAGCTGCAGATAGTTTCTGAGTTTCTGCAGTTGTGTGATGTTTGGAATTCTGGGAAATTTCCAGAGGTTATATAAATGCTAGAGACATGATAGGTGGGGTTGGTGGTTGGCTGTCATTCAGGGGGGTTGGTTATGGTATGTTAGTAGTCATTTTCCAAGAAGAAACAACAAGAAATTAGATTCAAGGATCTCCCCCTCCCTGTCTCTCCTTCTCTCTCCTCCACTTCTGTCCTTCTTTCTCTCCTATCTGGTGATAGGGGAAAGGGGTGGAAAAAGAAGAACCCACAAAGTAGCAAAGATCTGCTCCACCCCAACTCAGAAGACAACATTCCTGTATTCAGCCATGTTTTGAGTTTTTGTTTTTTACGACTTAGTATTTGAACATCTTTGAACAGCAAACACGGTCGTATACATGTGCACATTTTATCCACTGGCATTATAGCAATATGTGCTTAACCAAGTATACTCTGAAAAGTGGCAGAACCTTAAGAGTTTTTAGGAAGATATTGGATGAAAGGTCAGAGAGCCCAGTGGGGTACACTTCCATCTAGTCCTGGACTGCTGGGAGGTGACTTAATTTATCTAGGAATGTTTCCCAGTAAGCGAATTACAGAGAGACACAGATACCTCAGAATACTTCCATCTGCAAATGCGACAATTTTCTACAATAACCTAAAATGTGTGGGGTAAAGACAGGCTTTGGAGCAGTGGCCATAAAAGCAGCAAGGATATAATCCACCTTTGACATCTTCCCCAAGAAAGGGAGTCACATGGGAAGGGAGTCATCAAGAACTTGTCACCAAACCTGAAGACTCAAGTCCTGGTAGGAGAGACCTCCGCATGTGCCACGGCGTGCATGCACACACATGCTATAGTTAAAATATCTTAAGAGAGGGTCACTGACTCCTGGGCGGCCTCATCTAGAAACCACCTGTCCCATATGGCTTCTGTTCTCCCAGGCACACCCATTTCAGGGGTCTGCCCTGTGGTAAGCCTCCACGCAGTGTGCTTGATGTAGTCTTTGCCATCCAGATCTGTAACCTCCATTCCCAAGCCTCTGCTTCTCTCTGTGACCATGCAGCAGCACGGGATCTACGCAGATCTGTGGACACAAGTTCCTCAGTTTCTAATCCCTGAGAACAACTAGCTTTCTCTGCTATTACAACCAAGATGAAACAAGGCATATATGCATAGCCCCTGAAGACCAATTCTTAAATGAAAGCTACCTATTTTTCTGAGGTTCTAGAACTTGGACTAAATAATATCCATTATTTGTGATAGTTTCTCAGTTACCATAATTGTTGCTCTTATCTCTGATCAAGTATCATAACCTTAAAACAACTTGCATCTGACAATGGGATGGGGACCTTTTAAATCAAACATTTAAAATCTGTGGAATAAATTGAGCATGGTAGCACACACCTTGAAATCCCAGAACCTGAAAGATGGACATCAGTTCAAGGTCATCCTCAGCCATATAGTGAGTACAAGGCTAGCCTGGGATATGTAAGAGCCTGTGTCTGCCTGTATTTCTGTCTATCCACTCCCTACATACACACGGTAGTGGAGACTGGTAAAGCACTTGCTGTGTAAGCATGAAGACCTGAGTTTTGATTCATTATCCACATAAAAAGCTCAGCACTCACTTGGAATCCCAGTGTGGGGAAGTGGAGGTGGGAGAATTCCTGGCCTTGTCTCAGAAAGTAAGGCCAAGAGGGATTAAAAAGGACACACAAACACACACACACACACACACACACCTACCACAACCACCACCACCAATAACAAGCAATTCTGAAATAAAGCTTGGCATTTTGATTTTGTTTCTCCTGACCTTGAATCCGAGCAATCCTCTCCCTCAGCTTCTCAAGTACCTGAGATTACAGGCTGACCCAGCAGGGATTACAGGCTGACCCAGCAGGGACTACAGGCTGTCCCAGCAGGGACCACAGGCTGTCCCAGCAGGGACTACAGGCTGTCCCAGCAGGGACTACAGGCTGTCCCAGCAGGGACTACAGGCTGTCCCAGCAGGGATTACAGGCTGTCCCAGCAGGGACCACAGGCTGTCCCAGCAGGGACCACAGGCTGTCCCAGCAGGGACTACAGGCTGTCCCAGCAGGGATTACAGGCTGTCCCAGCAGGGATTACAGGCTGTCCCAGCAGGGACTACAGGCTGTCCCAGCAGGGACTACAGGCTGTCCCAGCAGGGACTACAGGCTGTCCCAGCAGGGACTACAGGCTGTCCCAGCAGGGACCACAGGCTGTCCCAGCAGGGATTAGAGGCTGTCCCAGCAGAGAATACAGGCTTAGCCTATTCCATCTGGGATTACAGGCCTACTAGGGAGGTCATTTACACTTCCTTTGACATAGTGTAAGACAACCGAAGACAGAAACACCAATTTAAAAAAAATGATAAAAGTTTTCTTTCATGAGCTACCTTTATTTCTTACCTGTATAAACTCTCTGAAGTCAAGGACTCTAAAATCATAGCTAGGATATGCTTCAAGTTTCTATGTTGTAATTCTGTCAGGATATCCAGCTGTTCTATGCCCATCTTCTTGCCAATCAGTCCTGCGAGAACACACTGTAGTCTGGCAATTTTCCCCTCATCCCTTTCCTCGAAGAATTCCTGGTCATCTTCCTGCTGGAATCG
Source organism: Apodemus sylvaticus (assembly GCF_947179515.1). Classification (NCBI taxonomy): domain Eukaryota; kingdom Metazoa; phylum Chordata; class Mammalia; order Rodentia; family Muridae; genus Apodemus; species Apodemus sylvaticus. Next base: position 4,058,184 of record NC_067488.1, read on the forward strand.
TTTCCTTTTGCTTTTAATAAAGAGCTCATGCACCAACTGCAGGGCTGGAGTATTTGATAAGTCCTTAAAGCTTAAAGACAAATCCCCGCTCTTCTCCTCAGAGCCTTGCTGACTCTCCAAGACACTCAAAGCAGCACCCACTCCCATTTCAGAGTTGGGATGGACTGTATGCATTTCGTCTTCCGCCTCTGACTGGAAGCCTTGCTCCTGCAGAGTGGGCAGTCTTCTCAACCTCCCCAGATGCTTAGGCTGCTTTACCAGGTCCCCAGCCTTGGGAGCCCCCCTATGTTTTTGAAGCAGTTCTTGAAAAGAGCCCTCTTGGTCAGAGAGGAAATCTTCTGATTTGTCCCAGCTAAGTGAGCAAAAGCCACTGTCTTCAGGTGTTGAAAGGTTGCCTCTCACTTCTGCTGAAGAATCAAGGGTTTGGATTCCATTAAATTTGATTTCTGCTATGAGACTACTTACTGGAGTTACAGATGTGCTCACATCTGCTCCATAGGTTGTTTGGCTATCAGAGGAGCCCAGAAGTTCAGGACATGTATTCTCATCACTAACACTTAAACTGCTGTCACTGAAGTGTGTGACAGAATCTTTAAGATCAGTGCCTTTAATTGGAGACAGACATTCCACTTCAAGTAAGCCACAGTTGTCTTTGGAATCATCAATGGTGGAAGTCTTGTGCTGAGAAAAATGTAACCTTGAGTTCTGACTGCTGGAAATTGCATCCTCTGTTCTTATGGTGCTGGTAACCAAGGGGCTAAAGTTGTCTTCTTTGGGGAAGCCTGAAGTGCTACTTGGCAAATGTTTCTCTGGGCTAAGGCCTCGGCTTACCTCACTTTCCAGGGAACGGCTTTGCGACTCAGAATCTCGCTTCAGAAGAGTGAGCGTTAAGTCTAGCCGCCTACGTATTGGGCATTTTTTCCTTCTGAGTTTAGGAGTCTCACAAAGTTCTGGGCTTTTATCCTTTTGCTTCCTTAGGGACACAGACTTCTTTCTTTGCTTGGGAGATACTGCAGGATTAGGGGAACCCAGACTTGGAGTTTCAGGATGCTCACGGGTTAGGGATGGCTCTTTTTCTTTCTTATTAAAGCTGCAAGACTCTAACAGCTCATGGTGGCCCCTGGGTTTAGAAGATGTGGAACAGAAGTCTATGAGGCTGGGACACTCGACCGGGACAGCAGAGGTGTCCATGTTGCTTCCCACTCTGTGGCTTGCTGAGTGCCTTTGAGACATCTTCAAGCTCTGTTTTTACAAAGTAGACACAAGTTCATTCTTCCTTTGTGATATGCAGCCAAGCAGCTTATAACAAAATATGTAATTTGTGTTAAATATAGATAATAGGAACTTATATGATTCTTTCAAGTTACTTAAAAACAAATCTTCATAATAAACTGCCCTACATTTCCTACTTAAAACACCACCTGGCTATAAACCGTGTTGTATTCTGATTACTTGAAAACCATAGGCAAAGCACCACACACAAATATTTTCTTGAACTAGTCTTAACAAAAACATAACAACCTTATTTTTAGATTATGTTGTTACTGTATGATTTTAACTAGCGACTGTGCATTCGGTTATAACATTCTGATGTCTCTGTGTTCAGGTCATTTCCTTTTCACAGTTCACTAGGTGAGGCCGGAGCTGGGGCTCAGAGGTTAGGAGCTTTTGTACTACTCTCACCAGGAACGCAGGGTCCAGTCCCAGCCCACAGCTGCCTGTACTCCAGGCTCCACCTGCCCTTTCATGGGCATCTGCATGTTCAATAGTGTCTCTATGGATGTCTCTATGGGCACTCTATGCATATACACAGACATACATAATTAAAATAAATCAGAAGAAAACACTATGGATTTTTTGTTGTTGTTGTTGTTTCTTGGGGTTTTGGGGGTTTTTTGTTATTGTTTTTCCTGAGACAGGGTTTCTCTGTGTAGCCCTGGCTGTCCTGGAATTCTCTCTGTAGACCAGACTGGCCTCGAACTCAGAAATCCGCCTGCCTCTGCCTCCCAAGTGCTGGGATTACAGGCATGTGCCACCACTGCCTGGATGTTTTTCTTTTTAACATTTATTTGTGGGTTTGTGAAACACATGCAAACATGCCGCAGCTCACTGTGGGGATCGTTTTCCTCTTTAGACCACATGGATTTGGTCATCTATGGTTTATAAGTTAAATATGACATTTAAATATTTAAAAAGAACCTGCTATGATAAACACAAGATCAGAAGTTCACTGCTATAACCCAAAGTGTTAACCCTCTCAGCTTTTGGGCAGTTCTGACTTCTGATCCTATGATTATTGCTAACTTCTGCAAGTCCCTGGGAGGACAAGATGATTAATCTTCCCTTTCTACAAGTTGCTCCAAATAGTAACTTACAATATTTCCTCTCATAAATCACTTTCTCCTGAAAAATATTAATTCAATCAATTTGCGAAAGTTGGAGCATGTGCTTTTATTGTATTTATATTGTATTTTATTCAATGTGGCCAATGGCCTTCTAAAAGTGACCTATTCAGCCACCTCACCACTAGGTGCCTCACCAGCACAGGATTTGGGAAATGGAAGCTAAAAGCCGTTGAGAACCAAGTGGGAGCCCAGATACACGCTCCCTCCTTGGAAAGCCACAGGCTCTGTCGCTGCCGGCATCCTCAACTGCCTATACCCCGAAATATCTGCCTCACACTTTAAAAATTATTCACGTAACCACAGGTTAATGAATCTGATGAATCAAACACACCTTTTGATGGTTTAAAAAAAAAAGAAGGTCCTGATAAATCGCTCAGGACTCCTATCTACAAAGACTTACGGAGGAAAAAACAAACAAACAAAACGACTTACGCCCACTATAAGTCAGAGAGCTGCTCGGTTAAACCGGAAGCCCTCATTAAAGTGGAATATCTTACCACCCGTGAACCTTGAGTTCTTAAGACATGTTAAACATGTAAGGTAGGCTTCCAAATAACAAAGTCTGTCATCTTTGCCTTTAAAGTTCATGCCGAGGTGCCACCACTTAAGAGAAAAACCTCGACAATTAACGGAGCCCCGCGGCGCCCTGCCGGCTACTGGACGGGCAGTGCTGGGACGCTCGGGTCGCTCGGAATCTCTCCGCCCCGGCAGCCGCACTCTCCGGCCTCTCTCCTCGGTCGGACGTGGGGAACCTTCCGACTAGGACCGGAGCTGCCGTCGCGCCGTCTGCAGCGGGCCGGACTAACGGTCGGCACCCGGACGTGCGGGCGAGCGGCGGGCGGGCGGCTGGGAGGAGGGCGGAGCGGCTGCGGGCGGGCGAGCGCACCTGGGCCCGGAGCTGCGGTGGAGCCCGCCCCGCCCACAGGCCCCGCCCACGGGCACCGCCCTCCCACCGTCTAAGCCCTCGCTCTACCCCCCCCCCCCATCCCTTCGCAGCCCCGCCCTACCCCAGCGCTCTGCGGGTCCCTTCACCACTGCGTGCACCCAGGCTGGGGGTGCATCGGTTAGAAAATGAATTCATGAAATTCTTAGGCAAATGGATGGAGCTAGAAAACATCATACTAAGTGAGGTAACCCAGATTCAAAAGGTGACTCATGGTATGCACTCACTAATAAGTGGATATTAACCTAGAAAACTGGAATACCCCAAACATAATCCATACATCAAATGAGGTACAAGAAGAAAGGAGGAGTGGCCCCTTGTTCTAGAAAGACTCAGTGAAGAAGTATAGGGCAAAACCAGAACGGGGAAGTGGGAAGGGGTGGGTGGGAGGACAGGGGGAGAAAAGGGGGCTTATGGGACTTTCGGGGAGTGGGGGGAAATCATTTGAAATGTAAATAAAAAATATATCGAATAAAAAAAAAAAAGAAAAGAAAAGAAAACCTGCAGCGCCAGGCATCATCACTGGAAGTGTTTTGGCCGATGTTCGGAGTCAAAGCGTCCTATCAACAGCTTTGGACAGCAAATATTTACAGCATAAGAATGAAGAGGTATTGCTGATTTCCTTACTATTTGATTTGGGGGGGTAAGAGAGAGGCAGTGGTCTCAGCGAGTCCAGGCTGGCCTCGAACTTGAACTTGTTAGGTAGCCAAGGCTGGCCTAGAATTCCTGATCCTCCTACCTTCATCTTCCAAGTGCTAGGATTACAGGTGTGTCCCAATAAACCCAGCAAAACTCTCTCTCTCTCTCTCTCTCTCTCTCTCTCTCTCTCTCTCTCTCACACACACACACACACACACACACACACACACGTTTGTTTCCTTTTTGTGTTTAAGACCAGGCTGGACTTGAACTCCTCCTCATTTCACCTTCCAAGTTCTGGCGTGTGCCACTACACATGGTTAATAATTTTTTTAAAAAGTTTATGTTTTTGCCATTGTTTCTAGAGTGAACAAATATATAAATCTGGTGAATAGACAAAAAAAAAAAAACCAAAAAAACAAAAAAAGTTGTGAGCCACACCTCCACAGTCTCTGCAGCAGGAAGCAGAGGATTCCTGCCCTGTCTCCATACCAAGTTTCAGATCAGCCTGGGCTACATAGCCACTGTTTTGAAGAAAAAAAGAAAGAAAGAAAACTAAACAAAAGTTAAGAATAAACGAGTGACTGTTTATTGTTTTTCAGACATTCCATTTTAGGGATCAGAAACATCCAAGAACCTACCATACCAAATACATTTAAAATCCTGATATTCACTCCGTGTTCCCCTGAATGCATAATGTCGGCCAGGCACAGCCTGACCCGTGCCTGTCTAGCTGGTCTTCTCTGAGCAGAGACTCCTTTCTTCCTAGACCTCTGCAGCAAGACATTCCCACCTTGGCACTTTTCAGAGTTTATCTTCCCAGGTTAACATAGCTGCCTCCTCTAAGCCAGTAACAAACCACTACTACTCTCTTCTCTGAGGGTGCTCCTTAGGCATTGAAAAATAGGCTTAAAATATCCAAACGCGAATATTAAGCCCAAACTACATGCAATCTATACAGGGCACAGTTTTCTTTTTTTTTTTCTTTCTTTCTTTTTTCTTTCCTTTTTTCCCCCCTGAAATCTGCCTCTGCCTCCCAAGTGAGTGCCACCACTGCCTGGCAAGAGCACAGTTTTCTTTTTTTCTTTCTTTCTTTCTTTTTTTTTTTCTTCAGTTTTTCGAGTCAGGGTTTCTCTGTGTAGCCCTGGCTGTCCTGGAACTCACTCTGTAGACCAGGCTGGCCTCGAACTCAGAAATCCGCCTGCCCAAGTGCTGGGATTAAAGGTGTGTGCTACCACTGCCCGGCCAAGAGCAGTTTCTTAATGAGGCTTGTTTGTAAGCAGGTGAGCGTGCCCTCGCTCCCAGGGGCACTGGGCAGGTGTTAACCACTAAAGCGCAGGTAGAAGTTGATGGCTCAGCTGGTCAGAGCACCTGCTACTCTTCCCAAGGACCTGAGTTTGGTGCCCAGAACCCTTACCACAGTGCTTACAACCGCCCAGAACTGCACCTTGGGGATCCGACACCCTTTTCTGACCTCTGCAGGCACCAGCACACACATGGCATATACTCACAAAGATACACAATTTAAAATGTTTAAAACCACGGTGTTTGTGTAAGCGCTGACAGTGAGCACTCCTCGTGTTCATCTTTCTGTAGATAAGGATGCCTAAGGCGGTGGTTTGGCTCCCTAGTTAGAGGCGACAGCAGTCTCCCTTGCTGCCTGATCGGCTGTCAGGGGCACCTGTGTGCCGGCATCCTCACAAACACCTCAGCTAGGCGCCTCATCCAGTACCATTTCTAGGGTTTTTTTTCCTACACTTATTTGAAATCCCAAGCCTTAGTGAACTCTCAGTGACCCTCAAACCACTTCCATTTAAGCCAGAGGAATAGTACTCCACCCCACCCCACCCTCAGTGTCCTAGCAGAGACTCATTTGACTGGGTCTAAAAGCATAATACTGTGTTGGCATTGCATATCCCTCCTCTGGCTATATGAGCAGCTATTTGATTACTTGAGGAGTTGCCTAGGAAACACTCTGCTGTGCTGCCGTCCTGCTCTTGCAATGGGTATAAGCCCAGTAAGAGTCCTCTTGCTTGCTTCTAACTTTTATTCATTTATTTGTATTTTTTTAGGTTGTGTGCGTGCATGTGCGTGTGCGTGTGCGTGTGTTTGTCTCTCTGCACACACGCACATGTGAGCATAGGCTGGCCGTAAAAAGCCTGACAGTGTCTGTTCTCTTTTGACTGTGTGGGTTGCAGGACTAAGCTTGCCTCGTCGGGCCTGGTGATAAGCACCTACTGAGCCATCCCACCCATCCCTTGCCTGCTGACAGTAATGCAGCTGACAGGAGGAAATTGACATGAAGCAAGAAACAGCCCAGAGGGCCCAGGCAGCTGAGCAGCACCGCTGGCTGCTTGGCAGCTAGAGAAGGCTCAGCTGAAGAGTTCCAGAGCACAGCAGGGCCGAACAATATGGGTGGGAGGTAGAGGGGGTGAGCAGAGGCTGGACCGGTACAGCAAAGCTTTGTGCAGAGTTCTTGAGAGCTGTCAGGATTCCAGGGCAAGGATCTCAGATCATGGATCCTGAGAACTGTTAACAATGGACACCTGTTGCGGGCTAAGGAGTCCAGACCCACGTCCTACACCCAGGTCCAACATTTGTGGAGCTCATTAATGGCCTGGCTACATCAGAGCCACAGAGCAAAGGCTGAGGCTTCCCAGGGCCTGTAGGAGAATGAACACTAGATGGCGCCATTTGCTGCTCTTCCTGGTCTGCAGCTGTTTCTCAGCGGTTGCTCAAATTGGCTGAGAAAGCTAAGCAGCAATAGGCCAGCCCTTGAACCGCAGGTCTCTCTTTGCTGCTTGCAGTTTCTTTCTGGGTAGAGTAAGAAGACCCCGGCCACCCGACTGGTAACACCGGAAGTACAGGGCAGGGCAGGGCAGGGCAGTAATGAAGTAACAACAGCGGCACAAAGAAACATCTAACCCACTAGAGGAGACACAGTGCTGACTCGTAAGCACCTAAGGTAAAGTGGATCTTGATGGGTGCATAGCTATTAAAGGGCAGACAAGAGGGAATCCTGAACTAAACATGCAAGGACAGGAAATGTTAGGCACATTAGAGAAGCTGTCAATCACTTGTTACAACGTTACTGCTGCGACTCCTTTCCTCTGGGCTCTCGGGGATCTGAGTGACACTGGTGGCACCTCGCGGGGTGAGTGACAAACTGCTGAAGAGGTGAAGCTGCAGGATACCCTGCCCGCGGAGGATGAAATCCCGCCCACCTCCAGCCACACCAACAAGTGACAGGGGCAACAGAACAGATAAATAGCAGACAGGGCGCTGGACCCCAAAGCAAGGCCAAGTGCGGTTCCTTGAATCAGTTAAAAGACACTTCCAAGGAAAAAGCCATTAGCAACAGCATTAACAGAGTCAGAGCGAAAGGAAAGACATGGAATATAAAAGACTGGATTTTATTGCCAGCCATGCGTAATGCCTTGGTTTTTTTTCCCCCTGATATTAAAGGAAATTATTACTGATCCTCCTTTAATAAAATTTATCTGAATCAATCAGAAGCAGATTTATTACTTAAAGAATAATCTTTAGGGCTGGAGAGATGGCTCCCCGGTTAAGAACACCGACAGCTCTTCCAAAGGTCTTGAGTTCAAATCCCAGAAACCACATGGTGGCTCACAACCATCTGTAATGAGATCTGATGCCCTCTTTTGGAGTGTCTAAAGACAACTATAGTGTATTTACATATAATAAATAAATCTTTTAAAAAAATAATCTTTATCCAAGAGTGATGGTACACACCTTTTATCCAGGTGTTTGGGAGGCAGAGACAAACACAGATCTCTTGTGAATTTGAGGCCAGCCTGATCTACACAATGAGTTCCAGGCCAGCCATAGCTATATATTCAGAGTTCATATAGGTGGTGGTGGTGGTGATGATGCAGCTGGAAACCAGGGCAGTGGCAGAAAGGGCTGGTGAAAAGAGCTCTTAAGAGACAGATCACCGGGCGGTGGTAGCGCACATCGTTTTTTTTTTTGTTTGTTTTGTTTTTTTGTTTGTTTTTTTGAGACAGGGTTTCTCTATGTAGCCCTGGCTGTCCTGGAACTCACTCTGTAGACCAGGCTGGCCTCGAACTCAGAAATCTGCCTGCCTCTGCCTCCCAGGTGCTGGGATTAAAGATGTGCGCCACCAATCCCAGCACGCTGGGAGGCAGAGGCAGGCAGATTTCTGAGTTCGAGGCCAGCCTGGTCTACAGAGTGAGTTCCAGGACAGCCAGGGCTACACAGAGAAATCCTGTCTGGAAAAAAAAAAAGAAGAAGAGACAGATCAGTCTCCAGGGTTGTTCATGTAAAGTTAAGTAAGTACCTGAGGAGCAAATGAACTCCACTAACATATATGACACTTGTCTGACACACCACATACAATAAATGGTACTCTTCCTGTTAAATAAGTCAAATAAGTCTTGTTAAAGCCACTTCATCCTACCTTGGTCAGCAATGGCAATCCTCCCCTCTGCAGTGTTTCCCTTGTGTATGTTTCTCTAGAATTTAGTGTTATCTAGATGGGGATGGAGCTCCGTTGTAGAGTGCCTAGCATGTATGAAGTGCTGGGGTTAACACTAGCCTGGCATGGTGGCAACACGGTTGTGATCTCAGCATCTGGGAAGTGGAGGCAAAGGGACCAGAAGTTTGAGGATAATCAGATATATTTGAGGTCGGTTTAGGATGAAGGAGCACCCCACCCAGATAAGATGGTGATGACATACCTCCCTGACCGATACACTTCCCTGGCAGAGGAGTTGCTATAATCATCAAGATGGTTTTCCCAGGATGAGCCTCATCCTCTTCATTCCAGAAGAGCTGACACCAGCAAATTTCCCAAATGTGGGAAACTAAACTGCACAATTCATGGTTGGTGGACTACGGTCACACTTCCCTTTGAAATATAAAGAATGTGGTCTACTTATTTTAATTTCCCCACACCAAAGTAAACAGGGAAGAGTGTGCCCTCCCCACCAGCCTTGAGTTGGCAAAAACCCCAGCCGGGTTTTACACCTTGCTGGAGCCAGCTGCTGGCCTTAGTGCATTCACACTTCCCTGCCAGAGCCTGAGGAGTTGACCACCTACTGAGCTGACTTTGCAAAGGAATCCAGCAGGAACAAAGCAACAGAACTCAGCTGACACTAAGGATGGGTCTTTGCTTGTATAAACTCAGAAATGAAAAGTAAACTTTGAGCCTTGATCAGAAAACTTGTCTTGGCTCAGTTATTTCTCTTGCAATCTCTTGCAAGCCCGGTCCATTTCAGCCCCAGCTCTCCTTCCAGGTCACCCTGGGTCCCTTAGCTACAGATAAGCATTCTGCATATGGTTATAAATAATCACATAACTACTGTATTGTCATGCTTTCAAATGTAAAGACATTTATTTTTCAGGAGACATTTTATTAAACGTGTGTGTGTGTGGGGGGGGCATACCAGAAGCAGGCATGGTGGCTCTCTTGTTCCCTAGAATGTAGGAAGTAGAGGCAGAAGCATGAGAAACACAAGGCCATCCTTGGCTACGCAGCGAGTCTGAAGGCAGTGCCTTGCCCACTGATCCATTTTGCTGGCCCTGTAATTTGCTTATCTACCACAGTCTTTTGCTTCTTTGCTTCCTTCTCTTGGATCAAACTCCCACAATAGAATTCTAAAACTTAACTTGATTCCCATGAGTTCTAGTTTTCTTTGGAGGCCTATTCAATAAAACATAATGAATTTTGCTCAACGACTTTGACATCCAAGCTATTCAGAAATTATCATCAAGCATAAAAGAAATCCAGAGCCAGGCAGTGGTGGTGCATGCCTTTAATCCCAGCACTTGGGAGGCAGAGGCAGCAGATTTCTGAGTTTGAGACCATCCTGGTCTTAAGAGTGAGTTACAGGACAGCCAGGGCTACACTGAGAAACCCTGTCTCAAAAAACAAAAACAAAAGCAAAACAAAACGGTTGAAGGCCTCAGGATGGCATCAGCCTTCACTAGGAGAGTGACAGTGATTTCTGGCGTGTGGTGGATGCTCACAGAGTTAGCTTCATGATATCTTTGATAATGGGGTATGTCACATGGTGATTCTCCTTTTATTTCTAATAGAGGTGGGTACTAGGACCAGGATGAACTCATAGAAATACTGGCTCCGCCAGGTGGAGGTGATGCACGCCTTTAATCCCAGCACTTGGGAGGCAGAGGCAGGCAGATTTCTGAGTTCAAGGCCAGCCTGGCCTACAGAGTGAGTTCCAGGACAGCTAGGGCTACACAGAGAAACGCTGTCTCAAAAAAAACCAAAAACAAACAAACAAAAAACAAACCAACAAACAAACAAACAAACAAAAACCCCAAAATACCGGTTCCTTACTGTGGCTGGACATTACACCACTGTGCTGTGAGTCCCATGTTTTGTAATAGAAAATTTGGTACTTGAACAGATTTAGAATCTAGCAAAAAGTTATGCTTAGTGTTATATACTTGTTATCTCAGCACTGGGAGACAGGAGGATCTGTGAATCCCAGGCTAGCCTAGGCTACATAGCAAGACTCTGAGAAAGAAAAAGACACAAGAGCTGAAGGCGGCTCAGCATGTGAGAGCACTTCTGTTCTCGCAGAAGGCCAGGTTCAGTTCCCAGCATCCAGGTAGGGAAGCTCATAATAGTCTGTAATTCCAGTCCAGGGCATCAACTATCTCTTCTGATCTCTACTGGCATTCACACATAACTCAAAATAACAAAATGCCTTACAGTATGAAATCTTTTTTACTATACCTGTGGGCTTAACCTAGTATTTATTGTACAGATGTCTAGTGTAGACACTTGTTTACCTCTTCCCTTTTGTTGAGAAGGGGTACTCTGTAACGTGGCTGTGGGACAAACTATGCTGTTAGTCTGGATGTAGACTGTTTTTCTGATTTCCCTTTGAAAGAAATTATCACTGTGAGCCAGCATGCTAAGCAAGCATCTTACTACTGAGTTAAGTCAGCAATTAAAAAAAAACAAAAAACTTAATTGTCATCTAGGAAGACTAAATTCTCAAGCTGGTGAGTGAATATCACAGGTTTGGACTAGAAATGAAAGGCAAAGCTCAAAGTTCTCCTTTTGATGGATGGAGAATGGAACGTAGTTTACTAAGATACCAGGCTGCGCACTGGGAGAGAAGCCATCTCTTCAGTAGTTAACAGCTGTTTTTACTTGAATCCCTTCTGGTTCTCCACCCTATTTTAAAATAAACGACTGTGAAATAATTGAATGTAAACGTCCTGAACCCAACAGATGTGTTTTTCTGAGTTAAAATTTTTCTGTGAGAACACACACCTGTACTCTCTAACTGAACTGGTCAAACACAGGAGGGAGAATACTACGAGAAAAGCTAAAGCCACCAGCTAGTCAAAGTAATTGATGGAGCTGCCCTTATTTTCATATGTTCAAGCCTTGGCTTCAAAAAAGGAAGATTGCAGGCGTTGTGATTTGCGCGATTAATCTCAGCACTGAGGCGGCAAAGACAGGACTGTTATGGGCTAAGAGCAGTCTCTGTCTTGTCTTACCCTCTCCCTATCTTTCCACTCCCCAACATACAGTGGAAAAGAAAGGTGACCGGAGACTAGGAGAGAACTGGGAATTGAAAACAATAAACAAGCAAACAAAAAACCCGTATGGGTATTGAGCAAGGTGGAAACCGCGATGTGGGAAGTGTTAACTCGTTAAGTATTGGTAGGGTAGCCTGCTGGTGTTCGCCCCAACAACAGCTCGGTTAAGATTCCAGCAGCGCCTGTCTTGGGTTCCTGCTCTATCTGCCGTTACACAAGCACAAACCTTCGAATGCCGAGCCGTGGAAATATTTTGCTACCTTGGAGAGATGGGTAAATAAAAATAAAACAAAACTCTACAGGAACTGAGTTGGAGAGAAACTCGGTAGCCTGTCTCAAGAACGCGCGCTCCTTCTTCGGTACTTCCAGGCAGAGGGGCGGGGCTTCTTGCGTCATACGTCGGCGCCGGAAGTTGGCGGGCAGCGCTGGTAGTGGCTCTGCTTCTAAGAACCGGAAGAAGCGTTTGCGTGCTCAGAGAAGGGACGCTTCTTCGAGCTGCAGAGGTAAGGAATCGGCGGCTGATGATTTTGGGAGTAAATTTGGGGCAAACCCAGGAGAGAGACTTGGCTTTAAAATTTTTCTGGGCAGCCGGGAGAGGTAGCACACTCTGCCACCCGAGCGCTTGGGAAGCTGAGGTAGGAGAATTCCGCCTTCAACAAGCACCCTTACTTTGAGCCTAGCTTAGACCACAAAGTGAGTTCTAGGCCAACCTGAATTGCAGAGTGAAGATTCTCAAAGTCTTCTCAAAGAACCAACTGCGTAGGTAAAGATCCCGGGTTGAGACAAGCTTTGATGGAGCTGCTGCCCCTAGCTCAGATCTGAATTCCTTTGCGAAGTGATAATTGGGCACACAAACCTCTCCTTAGCCTGTTCTTTCGTGTGTAAAGAGTAATGTCCTCCAGGATCGTGAAGGGTGTAATAAACACTCATAAACATTCCCCATAGACTTTATTATTGAAATGTGTTTTATTCTTCAGACCCAGCCTACACCACAGTTTGGAGGAAGTATAGATAAAGAATAATGACTTTTTCTTTTTTAAAAATTTCCCCTTCTGTAATACTGGGTATTGATCCTTAGCCTCTGCATGCTAGGCAGACATTCTACTGAGTTTTTCTCTTCGGCTGGAAATAGGAGCCTTTTATTTCAGCTTCTGGGGGAAAAAATGAGGCATGTTTGTGCGAAGACCCCGTTATTCAGTGTTTGGCTCTAATTTCAGGCACTAAAAATGGACACCCAGAAAGATGTTCAACCACCAAAGCAGCAGCCAATGATTTATATTTGTGGAGGTAAGATTAACATTTAAATAATGCTTTACTTAAAAAAAAAACAAAAACAAAAACCAACAACCACACCACCACCACCCAAAAGTCCTTCCTTACATGAGTAACAAATCTTTTAAACTATAACGTGGAGTACTTTAGTGACTGTTAACTTAAAAATCCCTCTCCCTTATTAAGATTTCTTCCTTTTATCTGGAAAAGGAATAGTGCCTACAACTCTTCTTCCTCCTTGGTCTGTTTAGTAATAAGCATGCACTTGGATGCTTTGGCGCCTCAGTTTCCTCCTGTTGAAATCTGTAGTTAACATTTGCTTCTCCATAGTGTTTCTCTTTCAGGCACTGAATAAATGTGCTTTCTTTCCCAGAGTGTCACACCGAAAATGAGATAAAATCCAGGGATCCAATCAGATGCAGAGAATGTGGCTACAGAATAATGTACAAGAAAAGAACGAAACGATGTATCCTTTCAAGTGTGCTTTCCAAGTGTGCAGAGGAGATAACCGATACTGGGGTAATAAAGACTAAGATCTGATAAAAGTAGGAATAACTTTTGGATTATTTATTTTTAAATGATTTGTTTATTTGTTTTATATGAGTACAATGTAGCTGTCTTCAGACACTCCAGAAGAGGGCATCAGATCTTGTTATGGGTGGTTGTGAGCCACCATGTGGTTGCTGGGATTTGAACTCAGAACCTTCAGAAGAGCAGGTGGTACTCTTAACCACTGAGCCACCTCTCCAGCCCTGACACAAACTCTTAAAAGTCATCAATTGTTTCAGTGAGTTTTTAAAAATTATTTTTACTTACTATCTTTTAATATTCTTTATATTATAATATATTAATATATATTACATTACTTGTTATTATTTTGTATCCAAAAAAAGAGCTACCTGAAATGGAAGTAGTGTACTTTATTTTTTTAGATAATCTCTGATGATCATAGTGAACTTCATTCTTTTGTCCATTTTCTATCTGATTGCAAGCTTGGGCGGGGCTGACTCGGAAGCCCTAGTCTTACACAGTTTCAAGTACTGTTTAAAATCCTTAACTCAGTTCAATAGTGGTGGTTTTTGATGCTCGATGAAGTGGAGTTCAGGAGTGTCTTCATGCGCACATCTGTCTTACAGATGTTTCTCTTTAATGTATAGCATTTAACGTAGCTTACTTAATGACTGCAACTGTATACCTGTGATTTCATTTTAGAAATGCAATTGTATTTTAATACTTTGTATAAAGGAAATTTTGGTTCACCATATGACTTAATTTATTGTTCTTGGAGTTTGTCACACAGTGAAGATTAAAAGTATTTCCCCAAACCACTTCTTCTATTCTGTGTCTTGTTAAAAAGCCATCAAGCCAGATGACTTGCTTCAGGCCCTGGGATCCACATAGTGGAAGAGGAATGGACTCCTGAAATGGGTCTGTCCTCTGACCTCCAGTGCACACCGAGACTTGGGTATGTGCATGTGGGGCACCACAGAGAAAAATAACTAAAATAGAACACTGAGAATTCAGAATGCAGTTTTCTAGAACCCTTTTCTAAATGTCTGAAGAAGCTGGGCAGTGGTGGCGCACGCCTGTAATTCCAGCACTCTTGGGTGGCAGAGACAGGTGGATTTCTGAGTTCAAGGCCAGCCTGGACTGGGGGTGGGGGGGGGGGAACAAAATCCAAAACAAACAAACAAAAAAAGGTCTGAAGAAATACGTCCTTGGAAACACTGCACTTTGTCAGTAACTCTAAACTATCCAGAGTACCATTGTACTTGCTGTATGCAGAGTCAAACATAATGGATAAAAATCAGAAGTGAATAAATGCGGACAGTTGGGCAGTGGACTGGCTCAGCAAGCGAGAACTCTCGCTGCACTGTTAAAGAAAGGCCATGGTTCTGTCTGAATACCCATGGTGGGTCTATCCCAACAGACTGGGACTCCAGTTCCAGGGCATCTGGCGCTGCCTCCTGGGTGTGTGCGTATAGTCCACACAGACCCACACACATGGACTTTGGTATAAAAAGTGTTTGCTCGTTTATGCAGGTGCACATGTCCCTCAGACCACAGAGTTCTGGGAGTTGGCTGTAGTGGAGCCTGTCTAATACCAGCGCTTGGGAGGTAGAGGTGCCTTGGGAGGTACCAGGCACAGCTTGAAATACGTTTTTGCTGTTTAAGAGCTCTGTAAACAGTATGAACTTTGGCACCCCTTGTGAGCTAGCTGTGTCTTCATCTGTAAATATGCAGTTTAGCATTCTCCAGCATCACACCCTATGGCCCCTGCCCGCAGACTTTCTAGATGTAGACACAAAAAGGAGAATTTATTGTTATGAACCGGGCACATACCCCGCTGCTTTGATCATTTATTTTACCAAATCTGAAATGTATTTAAAATAAAGTTTTTCCACAAAACGACCTCTACTATTTTATTCATCTGAATTGCTTCTGTCAATCATATTTGTATCTCCAGCACTCCAAGGGGCACCTTGCTCCTCTCCAACCTCTCAGGAAATGCGGGCTGCATCAAAAGAGGGAAATGTGCCGTCCACTTCTTCAGGGAACAGTAGATAGGTGAAGCCAGTGTGCGACAGAGTCCGGCGGAGGATCGGCCACCACTCTCCTTAGGAGTCCAGCAGGCAGCCTCTTAACAGCGTTTAAGTGGGGTGTGGTGGACGCACCTTTAATCCGAGCACTGGGAAGGCAGAGGCAGGCGCAATCTACAGAGGGAGTTCCAGGACAGTCACGGCTACACACAGAAACCCTGTCACGAAAAATCAAAGCAATAAGAAACAGCGTTTAAACAGCTGTAAAACAGACTGAAACCCAAAGGACCGGTTTCACCCTCTGTTCTTGCGCGTTTCGCACGGGGTTCTGGTCTCGGTGAGGGCAGAAGTTAGCTGCAGCTTGTGAAGCCAATCAGCAGAAGGACAGCCGGGGTAGCCAATCGCCGGTCAGAGGGCTTGGTCTCCGCCCAGCCGCGTTCAGCAGCGGCTCCGGGGGGGGGGGGTCTCAGGTCGCCATCCACCGCTGGCTTCCCGGGTGAGACCCGGGTGAGCGCCCTCGGGACGTAGACAAGCGGCCGAGCGCGCGCGCACACACACACACACACCGTCGATGAACGTCCTTTCTGGTCTGGGAAGGCGATCAGAACTTTCCACCGCTGTGGTTCACACGGAGGTCGAAGTTGGAGCGGAGTTGCCGCACTGCGGTTTCCTGGGACAGCCATCTGCTTCAGCCCCAGGAACTACAGCCCAAGCCGGAGGAACGACTCCCGACGCCGACGCTTGCAGGTTGGCCCTGGAGCTAGCTCCCAGGCTCGTCCCAAACGCTTTCCCTGGGTCTGGCGGTGTCTGGAAACCGTTGTCAGGGCTGGGGCATGCCACTCCCGTTTCTGGCTACAGAGGGCGCTGGCCGCCTGGGTAGGAGAGAGTTTTTCACGTTACCGGGGTTACTAAGAAACGCTGAGGAGGTATCCCTAGTACACTGATTAGGAAATATAGGAACTGAATGTGAACAGGGTGATGGCAGATAAATCAAACTCAGCCAAGACCAAGCTTTTCGACGGACTGAAAAGAAATACGGAAAACTTCTCTAGAGAACAATCGAAAAGTTGTTGAGAATTAACATTGAGGTGTGTGTATGGGGGCGGGGGAGGGTCTCATGGAGCTCAAGCTGGCTGTGTTATGTAGCTGAGGATGATCTTGAATTCATGTCCAGCCCTCGAGTGCTAGCATTATACCACGCCAAGCTAACATACAATAATCTTTAGAAAATGTATCCTATAGGAGAAAAAAAGCATAAAAGATTCATCATCGGGCAGTGCACAACTGTCTGTAATTCTAGGTCCTGTAATGCAAACAAAAAGTAAAGTTCTTCAAGTACTCCCCCAATTCCTTTTAAATTTTTAGCTTATGCTTTTGATGGGAAGCACTCTTTACTCTCAGCCTAGAGGTATGATACGAAAGCCGAAGTCTAATTAATTCCCTGCCTGGATCTTATTCCAAAGTTGGAGAACTGTTAGTTAACCTTTTATACCCAAGGCAAAGCCAGCAGCAATCTGCAGGAGACCCCTACATGCCTCCCTCTCCTTACACCATACTGCCCACCCCCCTGGGGGGACGGGACAGTTTACTAACTACTAGGATACTTTACTGAAGAGTGCCTAAATAAATATATATTATATATATATATATGTATATATATATAATTGTAGATGATAATGTTATAAGATATATATCATGATATAAAATATATGATATATAATTATATATAATTGAGCTAAATTATATATATTAGATTCACATCTGTTTTTTTACGTTATGTTTCAGCCATGACTGCTAAGGCTAAGGACTGCCCATCATTGTGGGGCTTTGGAACAACAAAAACATTTAAAATTCCCATCGAGCATTTGGATTTCAAGTATATTGAAAAATGTTCAGATGTGAAACACATGGAAAAAATTCTTTGTGTGCTGAGGTAAGCATTTAAAAATGACATCATGCATTTTAATTACACCATTGTCTTCATGGAGGCAAACCAGCAGTGGGAGTGTGGGGAGTTTCCAAGTGAAGTCCCCTGCTGGTCTGTTCTGTGGTTCTGGGCCACATGAGACATGCTGATTAGGATCCTCTAAGGCGCTGTCCAAGAAGAGGTAAAGCCATATAAACACAGCTGCTGGTTCTCTGACAGCTAAGGGTGACTCAGTGCTGCCTGATCTGAGGGAAGATGGTGGGGAGGCCTGAAACAGGAAGTTATCAGAGCCCGGTGCCGATGATATCAAACCTTATATGTGTATCCGAGATGCAGTTGTTAAAAGTGCAGGTTTGAGTGCCTCGTCCCCAGCTGTTCTACTTCAGAAAGCCTGAGAAGGGAAATGAGCTTTTAACAGTGCAATTGATTGTCATGAATTTCACGGTCTCTGCCCTGTGGAGTACAAATGTGGGACGTCAGTGTGTTTCCTGAGAGATTGGATTTGAAGAACCGCGTTCAACTGCAGGAGCAGTTGCGGCTCAGGAGCCAACAGCCTTCTCAGGATGTGGTCCTGATTCTTGGCTCTTCCCTGGGCCTTGTTTTTATTTTCTCTGACCTTCCCTTTAAAAAACTTATTTTTATATGTATGTATGTATGCATGTATGTATGTATGTATTGCAGCACATGTAGTGTATGCCAGAGCCCAAGGAGGCCTGCGGGAGTTCAGAGCTTCATCTAACTTTCTAGGGAAGGAATTCTGTTTCTTTCGTGTTTTAATTTAAGAGTGTTTTGTCTAAACTGTTTCTCTGTCATTTTCTCCTCAAACATTAAAACAAACAAACAGGGATGGAGCGGTTAAGGGTACTGACTGCTCTTCCAGAGGTCCTGAGTTCAACTCCCAGCAACCACATGGTGGCTCATAACCATCCATAATGGAATCTGATGTCCTCTTCTGGTGTGTCTGAAGACAGCAATGGTGTACTCATATGCATAAAAAAATAAATCTAAAAACAAACAAACAACAGTGACGAGGGCTGGAGATATTTTAGAATGTTTGCCTAGTAGCCATGAGACTCTGGGGTTGATTCACATCAGTAGAATTTGGTGACAAATGTTTGCAGTCCCAGCATGAAGAATGTGAGCCCAGAAGGATTAGAAGTCCATGGTCATCCTAAACCACGAGATGTAGGAATCAGTCTGGGCTATATGAGACCTCGACTCAAAACGAGATTTTTTTTTTTAACAGAAACTCTTTGACATGGAAGCCTGCATTGCCTGTCAACTTGTCTCTAATACTGAATTTCTAGCATACATTTTGAAATTGCTCTGTGCATACAATGCACATGTAACATATATATATATATATATATATATATATATATATATATGGAGAGAATATTACGTATTCAAATTAAAAATTTGTTATTTTATGCATATGGGTGTTGAGCCTGCATGAATGTCTATGTGCATCCAGTAGGCACAGAGGCCAGAAGATGTTGGCTGGAGGGAGCCAGATAACCTGGAACTGGACTGACGGAAGTGAGCCGCCCCGTGGGAACAAAGCTCAGGTCCTTTGGGAGGGCAGCCAGTGCGCTTAACTGTCAAGCTGCCTCCCTGGCCCGAATTCAACCTTTAATGTGTGTGACGTGCATTGTTTTCTTTGGAGTCCTCAGCCCTGTGTTTGCTGTAGATTTGCTGATGGCAATGGCCTGTTCCCTGGCCCAGCCAGCATCCCGGCTCCTGCCCTGCACAGCCCTCGAGATCAGGAACGCAGAGCCTCTAAGTTAGATGCTGACTCTAAAATTAAACTGCTTTTTAAGGTCTGGTGAAGAAGGCTACTACCCTGAACTCACAGAATTTTGTGAGAAGCGCCTCGCCCTCTTGGCTCCTAGAAGTCGAGCTCTGAGGAAGGACAAGCCCGCAGCGACGGCGTCCAGCTTTTCAGCGGAAGAGTGGGAAAAAATCGACAGTGATCTAAAGGTAGAGCAAGCACCCGTCCCGGGCAGCGTGCTAGTGGGCACCCATCCTGGGCAGCGTGCTAACACTGCATGCCACTTGACTCACTTGAAATTCTGGCCTTCCAGATTGTCACTGACCGGCTTTTAGCAGTGTCCACTTCCAAAGGAGTGGTGGCTTCTTAATTCTAGAAATTTATTGTGAATTTTTGCGCGTCAATGCTTTCTAAATTTCTGTATCATGTTCAACCATAATCAAATCACCATCAGTTTCTTTCTATAAAGATACTTGGGGATGGGTGCAGTGGTGCCACCTGTAATCCTGGCACTGGGGAGGCAGAGGCAGGAGATCAGAAAGAGTTCCACTCTGGTTACACAGTAAATTGGGGGTCATTCTTGTCTACACAAGACTCGTTTACAAAATCAAAACCAGAAATATTCGATCATTTGTGGTCATTTGTTTGTTTTTGACTTTCTTGATTTCCCCTTAATAAATTATAAGAATTCAAGTCATTTAAGCAAAGAATTTAAAAATATTTTTGTCTATATGGCAGTATAGTAAATCTTGAAATCGGGTAGTGAAACCTTGCTGATTTCTTAGTTAGGTCACTGTTGCTGAGGGACACCCTCCCAAACGGAGGGAACCCGAGCTCGTGAGGAAGTGGTGCACTTAGCTTCCCCAGCACTGATCATCACAGAAGGAAGTCAGGACAGAAACTCAGACAGGAACGTGAGGCAGGAGCTGATGCAGAGGCCATGGAGGGGTGCTGCTTACTGGCTTGCTCCCCTGGCTTATTCTTAGAGAACCCAGGACCACCAGCTCAGATACGGCACCACCCACCATCACTGGACCCCATTAATCACTGATTAAGAAAATGCCTTAGTGCTGGGTCTCATGGAGGCATCTTTTCAGTTGAGGTTTGCTCCTCTCAGATGACTCTAGCTTGTGTCCAGTTGACATGGCCAGCCGCCACACCTGTTCTTTTTGTGAGTTGTTTTACTTCATCTAGGAATATACAATAATGTAGTTTTTATACAACAATGTGCTTGTGTTTAGATTGAGACTGAATGAATTCTTGACTATTTTTATTACTGACATTATATTACATCAGATAGCCAGTTCTCTTATCTATATGTTTCAAGTGCTGGGATTAGTGGCTGCCACATTTGATTTGTTAATCAGTTTCAGAAGAACTAACAAGAATCATCATCTTTTTTGTTTTTTTTTCTTGAGACAGGGTCTCCCTATGTATCCCTAGCTATCTTTAAACAAACTAGGCTGGCCTTGAACTTACAGAGATCTACCTGGCTCCCAAGTGCTGGGACTAAAGGCATGAACCATCATGCCTCCAGTCATAAACACTGCGTATTTACCACTCATTTAGCTCTGCATATCTGTAGTGGCTGGTTTTGTGTGTCAGCCTGAATCATCAGAGAGGAAAGAGCAGAAACGGGAGAGAGGGAGGGGAGAAGGGGAGGGGACAAGGAGACAGTTGAGGGGACAGGACAGAGAGAGGGAAGGGAGCCCTGGCAATGTTGGGAACGAAAGCAGGATCATGTGGCTAGCTAAAACAAGTCAGGCAAGGTCCGGGTTTCAGAAAAGACCCTACCTCAGAGGAACATGGCGGAGCGGGCATGACAGTGCAGGCCCTCCTCTGCCTCTGAGCACACACAGGTGGATGCACTCACACATATGTGTGTTACATCATATGTGTACACACACATTCACACACACAGCTACATTTACACACTTACATGCACATACATACACTCACAGTCATACACATTCATAACATAATTACACATATACACATACACACACTTACACACTCACATAAATACATACACGTGTACTCACAAATATGTACACTCACATATTTACACACACATATATACACTCACATACATACTCACACATAAACACACATTCACACACTCATATACTCAAACACACATACATACTCATGTTCATACACTGACATCCACACACACACAGATACATACACATACATGTGTGTGTATGAGCCATGTATAACTTATTAAATCATACTAAGACCATAATTAAAACTATATTATCAGCTCAATAAATGCAGCTAAGTTTTATTTTACAAAATTTAAAGCACATTCTTGAAACAAATTCTTATTAAACAAGCATCAGGCCGAGTGTGGTGGCACAGACTTAATCCCAGCACTCAGAAGGCAGAGGAAAGGGGATATCTGAGTTCAAGGTCAGCCGGGTATGGATAGAAAGTCCCAAGATAGCCAAAACAAACAACAGTAGAAACCAACCAAGGATCAGGAGGGGACTTCCTTTATTTGACAAAGGATATATATAAAATTTAAATCTAACATTATACTTAATGGTGAGAGGCTGATTTTCTTTGTAAGGGTCTCCCCTCTCCCCTTTTTCCCTCTCCCTTCTCCCCTCCCCCTTTCCCTTCTCCTCTCCCCTCCCCCTCTCCATCTCACCTCCCCCTCCCCATCTCATCTCCCCTGCCCTATCTCCCTTCCTCCTCCCCATCTTTCCTCTCTCCTCCCCTTTCCCACCTCCCCTCCCCCTCCTCCTCTCCCTTTCCTCTCCCCCTCTCCTCTCCCCATTCTCCCCTTCCCCCTCTCCCCTCTCCCCTTCCCCACTCTCCCCACTTTCCCCTTCCCCTTCTCCTCTTTCCCCTCCTCCCTCCTCTCCCCACTCTTCCCTTCCCTCTCTCCCTCCTCTCCCCTCCCCCTCCCCATCTCCCCTCTCTTCTCTCCTCCCCCTCCCCTTCTTCTTCCCTCCTCCTCTCCCCCCTCTTCTCTCCCCTGCATTGGCTCCTCCCCCTCTCCCCTGTGCCCCCTCCTCTCTCCCTCTTCTTCCCACTCCCTCTTTGGCTTTTTTATTTTACCTTTGACTTGATTCTGATGATCTGTTGGTCAGCAGAACACTGCCCCTATCGCCTCATCTTTAGGTAGCTAACAGTGAATTTGTTGTGGAGGCTGCTGTCCTCTGCTGCGAATCCATCTTTGTCCCCCACTTACTGAGTCACCTCCTCTGCCCCCTCCTTTCTTCTTCATCTTCATTTTCAGCATGCGTTTGTTTGCTTGCTCGTCATCCTCGCTGGTGGTGGTGGGAGTTGTGTGGACCTCCATGCAAGAGCAAGATGTTAACAGCAGGTGTCTCCCCAGCATTTCTCCACTTTACTGTTGGGATGGGATGTCTCTGAACCTGGGCCTTACCTTACTGATCCCAGGCTTGCCAGCCAGGCGGCCCCAGGGATGCTCCAGTTTCTGCCTTCTCGGGAAGGCGCAGCCCCTCCCCGCTCCAGGTCCCCGCGGTGGGTGTGGCCACCTGAGCCATCAGGCCTCTGTCACCCTTTCTTCTGTGCTTTCTCTGTTGCTTCTTCATGTTCTCCACCACATCCCCCTTCATCCCCTTGCTTTCCATTTTAATCTCTTGTTGCTTTTTCTCTTCCCATGCTCCCCTGCCAACCTCTCTTCTTCCTACCAGACACCCAGGAAGTAAGTGTAATTATTGAATTCCAACGATCTAAAAGCTTTGACAAATGTTACAGCTCTCAGTATATATTTGCTGAGTAATAAATAATAAGAATCTCATTGATAATAGGGAAATCTCTTCCTTAAGTTTCAATGGCATCTGTGGTTCCTCGGATGAATCTAACATGTGAATCGCATGTGGTGGTGCATGCCTGGCCTGTGCTTACAGCATTTGAGAGGGAGAGCAGGAAGAGGAAGCTTCAGTTATATACGTCAAGACCAGCCTGGTTATTTGAGACTGTGTATCATCTGTGTGTGTGTGTCTAATCTAGCATGTACCAGATACTGCATTACAAAAAAAGAAATAATAAAGACACATGCACTACTCTATATATGAGGAGAAATTGACAAGAAACACTTAAGGTCTATGTGATTGTGTGCGCAGAAGGAGCCCTGTAGTCCACCCAGCGGGTTCAAAGAAACTTGCTAGAAGTGTGACTGGTAAACTTTGCAAGATAAATAAAAGTTTCCAGGTATGGTGGCCCAAACCTATAATCCTAGCACTTAGGAGGCAGAGGCAGGAGAATCTAGATTAGCCTTTGCTACATAGCAAGTCCTTGCCTCAAGTGCATGCACATGTGTGTGCCTGTGCACAAACTCAGGTCTAGTGGGAATGGTCTGAGCCACTCTGGCTCCTGGAGGGTTGTACATTAGTACCTGCCCAGCAGCAATCTGAATTTGCGAATGAAACACACACACACACACACACACAGTTCTAATCCTCCCCACAACTAGCACACATTTCCCTCCTGTACTCCTGGCTGAATGCCCTCTAATTTTATATTTTATCTCTGTAGCCCTGGCTCTTTCTGGGTGGTTCCCAAGATGCTTCCTGGCAGCCCTTCTGGGGGCCACATTCCTTCTCACCTGCATTTCAGATGATTTTCTTTCTACAGCTCTAAATCTGACTCATCTTCCTCAGAATCATGGTGATTCCTTTCTTCCAGGCCCTAAGCCAGCACAATCTAAAAGTTCTGCCCCTCTCTCTCCACCCAACCATTGGCCATTGGCTCTTTACTGATCAATCAAAAACCAGTTGGAGACAAGGACCTTCAGTGTTTGGACACGCAGGTTCCTGATGAATTCAGAGCATTAGAACCACTCCCCAGCACTCAGGCGTGTTGGATTACTTCAGTCATCCCAGCCCTTGGGAGGTGGGTCAGGGTTAGGAGCTCAGGGTCACCTCTGCATAGATGCTGACACCAAGACAACCCAAGCAAAAATAACAAAAAAGTCTTTAAAATTCTTACACCATTTACCTGTCTGTCTGTCCATCGGTGTGTGTGTGTGTGTGTGTGTGTGTGTGTGTGTGTTTTACCACATGTGTGGAGATCAGAGGGTAACTTTATGAGCCAATTATCGTCTTTCATTCACATCTTGGGAGCTGAACTTGTGTCATCCATCTTGACGGCAAGCACCTTCACGCACCGAGCTGTCTCACTGTCTCCTGTAGCCTTTTTGTATTTTTACATCCAGGGGGTGGGGATGAGAGGAGAACTTGTGAGAGTCTGGTTTCTCCTTCAATTATGTGCCCTGAATTTGAACCCAAGTCGCTCAGACTTGGCACCAAGCATCGTAACCGCTCAGTCGTCTCATACCCACTCTCAAATGTTCTTAATGAGACTCAACTGTACACTGAAAACAGCTCATAAAGTAAATTTCGGGTTGTGGGTATTTATAACCATTAAGGCAAAGGGAGGAGCCTCCAGAGAGACCAGCATGGAACTGGGCTCTGAGGACTGCTGCGCAGTCCTTGTGACGCGTGGTCAGAGGCTTCCGTCTCTGCAGCTGTCACCCTCTGCTCCGTCCTTCTCAGACCTGGGTATCAGAAATCAAAAGAGAGGAAAGTACACGACACTTCCTTGACCCTGAAGAACATCCAGGAGTGGAAGATCCTCTGCCTCCTGTTCGTGGCTCCAACTGCTGCCCTCACAGCGGCAAGGTAGGCCTTGCAGGGATGGTGGGGCAGGACTGACAGGCATGGGAGTGGCCCACAGCGATTCCCCTGTGTGCCCAGGGATACCAGGGATGCAAGGGCAGGCAGCTCACCCTCTGTAGGCTCTCCCCTCCCCCACTCTGGTGTCGTAGTAGAATCTGAACCTGGGAGCTCACACTAGACACGAGCTGACCCCTGAGCTATGGCTCCAGACCTCGTTAACTTTATTTAGAGACAGTGCCTCCCTCAGTGGTCTAGGCTGGCCTTGAACTTATGAGCCTCCTTCCTTATCTACCCAAATAGCTGGTGGAGTGGTGCTCCGAGCACTAAGAGACGCCCTCGCTTCCTGGTGCACGCGCTTCTCTGGGCTTCATGCTTTGTGCTTGGTCCCTGTTTGGTCCTGCAAATCACTCCTTTTCCCTCACAAGCTTCACAGAGGCAGGGTCTGTTAGAGTCCCAAGTCCATCAAGTTTACTTAAAGTCGAATCTAGGCCTGTGCACCTCCTTATTTGACAGGATGACAGTCCAGGTCTTCCCACATCTTTTTCGGGGTTTCCTATGTAGCCCTGGTCAGCCTGGAACTTACTAAATAGACCAGACTGGTCTGAAATTCACAGGAATCTGACTGCCTCTGCCTCCCAAGTCCTGGGATTAAAAGTGTGCATCACCATCGGGCCTGGCTATTTATCCTTTTAATATATATTATTTAATATAGAATATTAAATATAATAAACTGCATTAAATATACTCTGTTAATAAAATATATAATATTTAATTCATGTATGTACATTATACATATGTATATGTATATATATACACATACCCATGTGTGTATGCACTCCATACTACTGTGTGCACGTCAGACTTAGTGGAGGGGTTCCCTTCATCTACGTGTGGATTTGGGAGATGCAGCTCAGGACTTCAGGCTTGGTAGCATGTTTACCACTGAGCCATCTCTGCCCCTCATGTTTTTCTAGAATCTTCAGTTTTATTTCTAAAACATTTCCATCACCCTGTTCTCTGATTTACCTTCCTCGATCCTCATTGGGGGTCACACAGGCAGTGGGAGACGCTGCCATCTGTGATCAATGAATGTGTAGTCACGCATGAAGCACCATGTGCTGAGTTTGTGCCCTAAACCATGTGACATAGAATTCTTGACCTGGTCTTTACTTTTTAAATATTTATTACTTATTTTTATTTTATGTGTATTTTGCCTGCATGCTACATGCATACAGTGCTAGCAGAAGAGGGTGTCAGATTCCTCTGAAACTGGAACTACAAACAGTTGTGAGCTGCTGTGTGGGTGCTGGGATTTGAACCTGGGACCTCTGGAAACGCAGCACATGTGCCATCTCTCTAGCCCCTTGCCATGGCTTTTAAATGGCTTATAATCCATTGGGATAGACAGATGAGCAGCACAGTGATTCTCAGATTGCATCCTACAAAGTTAATGTTTGTGTTCCTGTGAAGCAAGGTCATGCTATATTGCCCAGGCTGACCTGGGATTCTTGCCTCTGCCTCCTGAGCAGGGGACAGTAGGCGCAGACCACTGCACCCTGCAGCGCGCTTGGCAACAGTGCTGAAGCCTCCCCTTCCCCTCTGTCTTGACATGGGCACCAAGAGTAGAGCAGCCGTGGCTGAACTTGAGTCAAGGCCCGGGCGCCAAACCACTAGTCCAGGCGATGGAGAAAAAACAAAACAAAGCCAGCTAATGTAATGCGACCTTTGGTGCAACGGTGAATTGTTATCTTGAAGACATGTGCTTTCAGTATTTTATGTGACAGGCTAGGAAATATGCAGAGAGACACCTACTGAGCTGGAGATACAATTTTACTAAGTGTCTCAGTAAAATTGCTTGGGAGGCAGCAAGGCGGCAGAGGTGTGTGCTGCCAGTCCCAATAGCCTGCTGGGTTCCAGGGGACACAGGGCAGGAGGAGAGGTTATGTTGGTGGTGGCTTTTAGATTTTTAAATTTTATGTGTGTGAGTGCCTGGATATATACATGTGCGTGCCTGGTGCCTGCGGGGGTTGCAAAAGAGCATCAGCTCCTCTGGAACTGGTGTCTGCTACTGTGTGTGTGCTGGGGGCTAAACTCGGGTGTTTTGGAAAAACAGCTAGTGCTCTTAACATCTGAGGTATCTCTCCAATCCCAAAAGAGAACCAACTTCTGAAATTCTCCTCTGATCTACACACACACACACACACACACACACACAGACACACACAGACACACTCTCTCTCTCTCTCTCTCTCTCTCTCTCTCTCTCTCTCTCTATATATATATATATATATATATATATATATATTATCCTCTAAATGGAATGCATATTTCACATGGGGGCACATACACACACACATAATATGTATATATATATATATATATATATATATATATATATATATATATATATATATATCCTCTAAATGGAATGCATATTTCACATGGAGATATTGAAGAACTACACAAGAATTTAAGTACCCCCAGTTTCTTTCTTTAAAAATCTTTTTATATTTATTTTATATGTGTTTTGCTCACATCTGTGTATGTGCGCCATGGACATGTATGGTGACTGAGGAGGAGCTCAGACAAGGCCGAGACCCTGCAGAGCTGGAGTCACTAGTGTTTGTGAGCCAGCACGCTGGTGCTGGATCTGAACCCAGGTCCTCAGCCAGAGCAGCCAGTGCTCTTAACCGCTGAGCCATTGCTCCAGCCCCAGGACCCAGCTCCTTTAACCACTAAGCTGTGCCACTTGTGTGAGTTTTCTAACAACTGGTCCGCTTTAAACAAGAGGAGTGTGTTTTATAGTTCCAGAGGCAAGATGCTGAGAACCAGGGTATTGTCGGGGCCTGGTCAGTTGAAACCTGGCGGGAAGACGGCGGGAAGACCTCGCTTTGCTTTTTCAGTTCCTGATGTTGCTGGCCTTCCTCAGCTATGACAGCAGCTCCACTCTGAGC
Source organism: Apodemus sylvaticus (assembly GCF_947179515.1). Lineage (NCBI taxonomy): Eukaryota > Metazoa > Chordata > Mammalia > Rodentia > Muridae > Apodemus > Apodemus sylvaticus. Next base: position 4,085,852 of record NC_067488.1, read on the forward strand.
CTTCGTCTCCACTGTCCCTCCTCCTGGCACATTCCCTGACATTGTATGATGTCTTCTGGGAAATTCAGCTCTCCTCCGTCTAATGGCTGCTGTGCCTTCCTCCTGATTTCTCCGGGTACAGAGCCCGCCCTGTTTTCCCATCGTCAATCACTGGAGCCCTTCCTGCAGTTTCTCCAAGGGTAGAAGAGGGGAGGTCTACCCTTCAGTTCTCTCTGAGGCGGCCTTTGCAGCTACAACCCCAGGCTGCTGTGGCCATGTCTCCTGCCGCACGGGAAAGCACACAGCGTCAGTAAGAGGGAACCAGCGGGCGGGGAGTGCAGGGAGACTGAAGAACACAGAAACGAGGGGGTCCTCCCCAGCAGCGGGGTCCTCCCCAGCAGCGCGGTCCTCCGTTCTTGCCAGTGTGCCTAGGACCTGCTCTTGTTGTTGTTATTGTTGTTGTTGTTATTGTTGTTGTTGTTGTTTTATTCCCCCCCCCTTTTGTTTTTTGGAGTTTGTCCAAGTCGGGTGTCTGCCTGACGAACAACCCTTACTCATCCAGCAACATCGATATCCTTGCCTCTAAATGCCTCAGCTGGAAAAGAATGATTGAGTTTAGCGCTATTTTTATTTTAAGAACCATCAATGACCTATGTGAGTTTTCGTGTATGTCCTTAAAAACCTATGACACTGTCCTTGGGGTTAACTACAGATTTAACCCCTGACTTTCACCTCAGGTTTTGTTACATCAGACACTGGAGTTCTTTTATGCCCACAGAGACCTGTTTTTCTGATCTGTTCTATTTGTGTATCTTACAGCAGTGGCTCACAGTTCATTTATAATAAATCTTGGTGAGCTTAGGTTGAATGTATCTCATCAAGTGTGGTTTATTCTTTCAGGAAACATATTCTAAAAGTAAGACAGCAAAGAAGAGGATTCCAAGGGATTATGCAGAATGGGATAAGTATGTTTTATATTTCTTTATTTAAAAGTTGTCTCTGAAAAATTCTCTGCTATTAAATGCGATACTAATTTACAATATTATAAACCTGCTACATCAAGTGTCTCAAATCACTTTAGTAAAGTTACCATTTTACCGAACACTTCCCACCCCTTTCTTGTTTCTTTTGAGACGGGGTCTCACGATGTGACCCCGGCTGCCCTTCCTCTTCCCCAGTCTCCCGGCCACTATAATTCCAAGCACACGGGACCACATCTGGCAATCTAAGCTCTTCTAATTTCACTTTTTTCATTAATGATGCTTTTTCTTTATAAAACTAACCACAAACAGGTTAGATTTAAGTCTGTTGTTTCTAAGACAGGGTTTCTTTGTGTAGCCCTGGCCATCCTGGAACTCCCTCTGTAGATGAGGCAATATCTGTGAGTTCAAGGCCAGCCTGGTCTCCAGAGCCAGTTCCAGGACAGGGTTTAGAGTTCATCCCAGGCATTCCATCTGCAGACACCCAGTCGGAACCTCAGAGGCAAGGAGGGCAGTGCTGAGGTTTGTTTCTTACTTGTACTAGTCTTCTGTTGTTTCAGATTTGATGTTGAAAAAGAATGTTCAAAGATTGATGAAGATTACAAAGAAAAGACTGTCATAAACAACAAGGCTCACTTGTCTAAAATTGAGACAAAAATAGAAACAGCAGGTAATAAGAGAAAAGGGGGTTGGCCATTTTCCAAAGTTTTAATCACGGGAAATGTGTCAGGCAAGGAAGTACTGTCCTTGAGCACTAGTGATTTCCACAAATGTTTGTAGACTTTTGGCCAGAGTTGACCATCCTAACAAGTTTATTTTTAGCTTTGATTGCTCGGTTTTGTTTGAGACAGAATTTCATGTAGCTCAGGTTGGCCTTGAACTCCAGTAGCTTGGCCTTGGACTTCGGATATTTCTGCCTGTATTCTCTAGGTGCTGGGGTAGGAGGGGTGTGCCACTGCACCTGGCTTTAATAATGAAGTTTGTAAGACTTCAAAATATAAACCTATTTTTCTTTTTTCTTTTTCTTCTGGTTTTTGGAGACAGGGTTACTCTGTGTAGCCCTGGCTGTCCTGGAACTCACTCTGTAGACCAGGCTGGCCTTGAACTCAGAAATCTGCCTGCCTCTGCCTCCCAAGTGCTGGGATTACAGGTGTGAGCCACCACTGCCCAGCTAAACCTATTTTTTCTTATAATATTCTTTTGTTTTCCATTCCTTTTTCCAACTCTCTTTTAAAAAAAATTCTCATTTTTTTTGCATCAAACAAAAGAAATGAGACACTTTTTCATCTGAAGTCCATACAAGACCTTTAAAGTAAAACCAGCCATAAGAAAACCAATCATAAACAAAACAAAACAAAAACAAAAAAAATCCACATGGTTAGAAGAGAAGAAATCAACCTAAACTCAAGAGAGCTTTTATTTTGTTTGTTTAATCTATGACTTTCTGCTTCATTAAAATAACTATTCTTGGGTGTGGCAGTGTAGCTCAGTGGTCCAAAGCTTGTTGAGCGTGCCTGAGGCCCCAGGTTCTAGTTTCAGGGCTGCCCTAAAATAAAAGCACTCGAGCATTCAGACGCTGCGGGAAATCATCTTAGGCTGTGTTTTCGTGTGAGTTTATTTCTAGGTCTGACTGAGAAGGAGAAGAGTTTCCTTGCCAGTCGCGAAAAGGGGAAAGGGAACGAGGCTTTCTACTCGGGAGACTACGAAGAGGCCGTGATGTATTACACCAGGTCAGGCCTTCTCCTTTCCTTGTGGCTTAGTTTTGCTCTCTTAGGGGCTGGAGGGTGACTCAGCGAGTCAGCACAGGGGCTGCTCTTCCTGGGACCCCGGTCCAGTTCCTAGCATCCACGCGGCAGCTCACAGCCTGCTGTAACTCCAGCTCCAGAAGATCACCAGGCACACACATGGTCGTAGGCATATGCCAGCCAAACGGCCTAACAGGTGAAATTAAAGCCATCTTTCCGTTGTTGTTCAAACCACATAAATAAACTAGACAGTCCCTCGGGGGTTGTAACTGTGATGTCACGAGTTCACCCGTGAGGCCTCCTCTGTGGCTGTCTCCCTCCCTCCCTCCCTCACTCTCTTTTGAGTCTATCTTATCATTTGGGACATAGCCGATGCCTTCAGTTCTTTAGAGGACTCTTCCTGACACCCTCTCCCCCCCCACACACACACAAGTTACTCTTCCCTGTCACACAGCACACCACCCCCTGGTTAGCAGGCTCTGTAGCACTTAGAGTCCTTCATAGCTCCTCTCAAGGGAAGTTCAGAGTTCTGTGATCTGACAGCAACAGTACCATAAGCTCGGAGAGCAGAGCGCGCGCGTGTTCAGTTGTCTGACGGCATCCCTCCTCACTGCCCAGTGAAGGGCTTGGCTCATAGCAGGCCTTCATTAGGATCTGTGAACTCTTGAAGATTATGCTGTTGTGCCAGGAAACATTCGTGAACCGCAAAAGACCACCAGGGAACCGTTTCTGATGCAATCGCATTAGGGTCTCTATTACAGGCTCAGGTTTGGGCTCCCCTCCAACCCAACCCCACACAGCAGGATGGAAAGGAAAGGAAAGCCTCCTCGAACCCTCAGCAGGACAAGGCTTTCTGGGAAATGGGAATAAGCAAGGGGTTTACAGCCTGCCTAGCATCTTATTGGATGACTGCTGTAAGCCGACAGGTGGGACTGTCTGTCTGAGTGGAGATGTCTCATACAGGACTGTGTCTCTGTATTCTAGTGGCATAAGTTACATTTCTTTTTTTTATAGCTAGGACTGCCATCACAAAATACCACAGCCCTGCTGGCCTGAAGGAGATGGTTTCCTGGAGTTTCTGAAGCCCCAAGTGAAGGCGGGCGGGGTTGGCTGCTGTCGAGGTGCTCACCTCTTGCAGGCGCCTGTCTGCCTCTGTTTGCGCACACCGTGCGCTCGTCACTCGTGTCTGGCTCTAATCTCTCCGTTTTATAAGGATATCAGTTTTGTCAAACTAGAGTACACACAGTGAGGACCTCATATTAACTTAATTACTTGTTTTTAAACATTTTTTTGTGGTGGTTTTAATGGCTAGTATTATTTGTAACCTTGGAAGAATCTGTAATCACGTGGAAGCTGGGCCCATGGACCTGCCTGTGGGGGTTATGATCTGATTGTGCTGCGTAGGGACAACTACCACTATGGGTAGTGCCATGCCCTGCCGAGGATCCTAGATCGCACAGACAGAGAAAGGCTCTTCAGCATCGGTGCCCAGCCACGCTTTTCTCTGCTCCCTGCTGTGCCTATGGTGATTTTCCCCACGTGATAGGCTGCACTTGAATTGTAAACCAGAATAAGTCTTTCTGCCTTACGTTGTCTTCTCGCAGTATTTTATCATAGCAACAGGAAGGGGACTGAGGCAGTGGCACTGGGGACTGAACGGGGCCAGCGCTGAGCTGTGCGTACCCTTGACCTAAGAACCTCTATAGCCTCCCACGCAGAGGTATGCACATTCTGAGACCTTGGAGGTTTAGGATTTCAACATACAGATTTTAAGGGACATAGTTCATCTCTTATACAGTCTGGATTTGTTTTATTTACAAATTGTACCAGTTATTTTGCATGGCTATGACCTAAATGCCCGAGAACAGCAGCTTTCAGGGAGGGAAGGGTTTACGTCAGCTCACAGTTTCTGAGCTTGGTGGTTTGGCTGGCCTGTTTCCTGGGTCTGAAGGACGGATGAACAACTTGGTGGCAGGAATAAGCTTCATGGTGCACCTGATGGAGGGACATAGGAGGGGACAGGGACAGGGACATTGATGGCTACCTCAGAGGCTGGCAATCTTTCCTCTGCCCCCCCACCCCCAAGCCTGTGCAACTCTAAGGGTCCCACCCTGTGCCCAGCCATTGGCCGTTGGCATCTTTATTGATTGATCAAAACACAAATGGGGAGAAGGACCTGTAGCATTTGGACACACAGATTCCCCATTGACTCACAGCATTCGAGCCAGTCTTCCACGCATTGGGCGAAGGGGGAGGAGCCAAGGGCGTGGTCCCTACTTCCTTCTGTCAGGCTCAGCCTCTGAGGTTTCCAGAGCCCCACAGAGCACCACTGTGCCACCAGCCTGTGGGGACATTTTGTATTCACACCACGACCTCAGCTGAGTCCCTCTGACTCTGGCCTCCCTCTTGCCGACTCATGTTTCTTGTGTAGGAGCTTATCCGCCCTTCCCACCGCCATTGCTTATAACAATCGAGCTCAGGCCGAAATCAAGTTGCAGAGATGGAGCAGCGCTCTTGAAGACTGTGAGAAGGCCTTGGAGCTGGAGCCTGGAAACATAAAAGGTAATCAGGCAGCAAGGGTCTTGTCTCGGGCCCAGCAGCCCACCTGAGGTACTTTGTGATGCTACACCTTTCAAAAGAAGAAATAGTAGTTGTGGTGGTTTGAATGTTTGACCCACGGGGAGTGGCACTGTTAGGAGGAAGTGCATCACTGTGGGGGTGGGCTTTGAGGAACTACGCTGAAGCTCCACTCAAGAGAGAAGAGAGCCTCCTCCTGTGGAGGAGCCAGGAGAGGACGGTCTCCTGCTGCTGCCTGCAGATCCGATGTAGAACTCTCAGCTCCTCCTGCAGTACCATGCCTGCCTGTGCGCTGCCCTGCTTCCCGCCATGATGGGAACGGATGCTGTGGGCCAGAGCCAATGAAATGTTTGCCTTTATAGGAGTTGTCTTGGTCATGGTGTCTCTTCACAGCAATGGGAACCCCGAGACTGTGGTGGAGAACATTGTAAACTGCAGTTGTCGCCTAGTCCTAGCACAAATCTTAGTCCTCTGAGCAGTCCACCACCTAATAACAGTACAACTTGACCCCAGACCCTATAATTTTATTGAGTTGCCAATATGTACACCACAGTGTGTTCTCTATAAGGCTAAAACTACGTAATATAATGAGGGAGTGTTGCATAATTTCCAGTTATGCATTAATAGCATATTAAAACCTGTTTGATACACTATTTCTTACATTTCAGAATTATTGAGCCTGATTTTTTTTTCTTCCAGATACCATTTTACTATGTAATGTTCTCTCATATAGGGGTCCAAGGGACTAGAATGGTATATTGTTAGTATTAAATTATTATAAAATTATAAATTGAAATGTGCAAAAAAAAATATACAATATGCCAAAGTGCTCAGCTCCTGACCCCTGCTGATGTAGTCACCAGGACTGCAACAGGGTTCCACATGCTAAGTTAACTTTGGATTGTTTTGGTTTAGTTTAGGTTTTTTGTTTTGTTTTGTTTGCTTATTTTGAGATAGGACCTTACTGTATAACTCAGGCTGGCCCACACACCAGTTCTGCCTCGCCTCCATGAAGCTAGGATTTAGGCCTTTCCATAACTGCCACAGCCAGCTCTGATCATCTTAGAAATATTAGTACATATTAGTACAGAGATGGGCAGCACAGCCAGGCCTGTAATCCCAGTTCTTGGGAGGTAGACTCAGGGGGACCAGACTTTAAAGGTCATCCTTGGCTGTACAGTGAGTTCAAAACCAGCCTATGCTATAAAATCCTGTCTCAAAACACTAAGCCAAATCAAGCCAAACACAAACAACCGTTCCCACCACCACCAAACAAAACTGACTGGCAGAATGGAGTTCGCTAATGCACTTTATGTGTCCTTGGCCAATCAGTGCCTACAGCATTTCTACACGGTGTCTCCTACGTTTCCAGAAAACAATGAGCTAAGAGCAGTGGCTATGGAAGGAAGCCATGTGTTACTGTTGGGTGAGCGGTTCCCAGGTACGACAGCGGGTGCAGGGCCTGGGAAACAGGCAGAGAGTGAGCGGCAGGCTGTGAGAGCGGAGTCTGGAGCTGCAGAGGGAGTCAGTTCTCTTCAGATGCAGCCCCTGAGAGGAGACCCCGAGTTACTGCAGAGGGAGTTCTCTTCAGATGCAGCCCCTGAGAGGAGACCCCGAGTTACTGCAGAGGGAGTTCTCTTCAGATGCAGCCCCTGAGAGGAGACCCCCAGTTACTTTCCTCTGCCGTGATAACACCATGACCAAGGCAGCTTAACAGAGGAGTTTGTTTGCATCCGTTATGACAGAGAGGCCTGGCAGAAGGAGCAGATGGCATGGCGCCCATAGCTTTCACTGTGAGCAGGTAAGCCAGTCGGAAGCAGGATGAGACTTTCTACTCTCAAATCACAATCTCACCATCCTTCCACCTCCCAACCTCCCCCAGTAGCCCCTCCAACTGGACCAAGTATCGGAATGCCAATGCCAATGGCCACATTTCTCCCTCAGACCACCATGTTGCTCCTGCGTCAGTAGATAGCCCTGCACCACACACACTCAGACAGCACTAGGTGGACTCCATCAGTTTTTGTTTTTTTAAAAAAGGACACGAAATGGGGAGTGAGAAGCTGTTAGGGGGAAAGACTCGGAGGGAAGGGGTTGAGGGTGGATTTGACCAAAGCATGTTAAGCATGTGTGGAAGTCTCAAGGGATTTAAAAAGCAGGCTGCTACCCAGTGAGGCCCCTTCCGGTGCGGTGTGGCAGGGTCGTGTCTGTGCTGCCACACGGACCTGGGCTTCCAGCTGCGCCCGCTGGGTCTCCTGCTGCTTGTTCTTATACTTCCCTCAGTTCGGACTGCACCAGCACTGTCATGGTCTGTGGTGAGCTACCGAGCACTTATCTTGGTACATTTCCAGCTCTCCTGAGACGCGCCACTACATATAAACATCAAAACAAGCCCCAGGAGGCTGCGGACGACCTGAGGAGGGTGCTGCAGGTGGAACCTGACAACGACTTGGCCAAGGTAAGGATAGACAATATATTTTAAAGCCTATCTCTGTAGTTTTCTGTTTCTGATTTTCCTGATTTATCTTGGGTGTTTACGACAGGGTTTATATGTGGCTGCTCTGGAGCTCCCTATATAGACTAGACTGACAGTGAATTCAGAGTTACCTGCCTCTGCCTCCCAAGGGATGGGACTAAGGGCGTGTACAATGCCATGCCCAGCTGGTTCTGAATGGGCATCAGTCAGGCTGGGGAGATGGCTCAGCAGGTAAGAGCACTGACTGCTCTTCCAGAGGTCCTGAGTTCAATTCCCAGCAACCACATGGTGGCTCACAACCATCTGTAATGGGATCCAATGTCCTCCTCTGGTGTGTCTGAAGACAGCTACAGTGTACTCATATGCGTAAAATAAGTAAATATTTTTTAAAAAACAAGTGGCGTTGACATCTCCTAGAGATAGGAGAAAGGAGCTGTTAAGGGAAGTGTGGTTCTGATCCTGAAGAGGAGCTGTCCATTCACTGATGAGGACAGGAAAGATGAGAGTTTACTCTATGTGCAAATTAATACGATGGCTGAGTGGCACATGCAGTCCCAAAGTGCTGCTGTCTTGGTTTCTGCTTCATTGCTGTGAACAGACCTTGTGGCCAAGGCAGCTTAGGAAGAAAGCTTTTCACTGGGGTCTTGCTTGCAGTTGCAGAGGGTGAGTCTATGATCATGGTGGGAGTGTGGCAGCAGGCAGGCAGGAAGGATTCACAGCTTTGGTGTTTGGTTTTTGCAGACAGGGTTTCTCTGTGTAGCCGTGGCTGGCCTGGAACTTGCTCTATAGACCAGACTGGCCTCAAACTCAGAGATCTGCCTGCTTTGACTTAAGAAAGGTGTCTTAAGATAGGGAGAACTTATATCTTGTCCACAACCAGCAGACAGGGAGATAGAAACCTCAAAGCCAACTCCTAGTGACACACCTCTTCCAAAAAGACCACACCTCCTAATTCTTCCCAAAACAGATCCACCAATGAGGGACTAAGTGCTCCAATATGAGAGTTCATGGAGGCCATTCTTACTCAAACCACTGTGGTGTCTGATGGTGTCCTAGGTCAGACAGGAGGGGCTTTTACTCACAGTCAACAAAGCTCCTCTTGTTCCCAAGTCCCACACTGATTACACAGAGTAACCCATTTTAGTGCTGAATGAGTGTGTGGTGACTGAGGATACCAACCCCCTACATATACACAGGAACACACACACACACACACACACACACGCACGCACGCACGCACCTGCACACACCAATAATGTTAATAATTTTTAGAGGCTGAAGAGATGATTCAGCTGTAGTAGTTAATAACATCTGCTGATCTTCCAGAGGACCTAAGTTTGGTTCTCAGTACAGGCAGACTACCACCGCCTGTAACTCCAGCTGCAGGGGATTGACCCTCTTGACCTCTGCGGACACCAGCATGCATGTCCAGTACACTCACATCAGTAAAATAATGTTGAATATTTAATGGGGAGGGGCTATATAAATGTCTTTCTTTCTAGATGGCATAGATTATCTCAGAACTTTGAACACTGTCCTTCACAGCACATGTTTCTGTTTTGTCTGAATAAACTGCCTGTCTGTGTGAGTGTCTGTACACAGAAATACCTAGAAGCTCTTTGGAAGTCAGCAGGGTTAAGTGACCGCAAGGAGTTCGGATGACTCTCTTTCTGTTTTTTTTAAAATGTATTTTATGTGTATTGGTGTTTTGCATGCATGTCTGCACCACAGACATGCTTGGTGCATCAGGAGTCAGAAGGAGGGCATCGGATCTCCTAGGAACAGGAGTTACAGACAGTTTTGAGGTAACTGCGGGTGCTGGGAATTGAGCCCAGGTCCTCTGCAAGAGCAGCCAGTGCTCTTAACCTCTGAGCTGCCTCTTTAGCCTGTTTTATGTCTATTTTATATTGTTTTTCAGTATCCATTTGTTTGTTTGCTTATTTTATAGTGGGCACAGTCATTGTAATCAGACAAAACAATGAAATTATAAAAAGGAGACTAGACTGAGTTTGCAAGTTTATTCATTTTAAAGTAACTTCTTCATTTTCTTACCAGAAAGAATGATTATGTTTTATTAAAAGGAAAACATTTAATTATGTTGCAGAAAACCCTATCAGAGGTCGAAAGAGATCTAAAAAATTCAGAGCCTGCCTCTGAGCTCCAAACCAAAGGGAAGCGGATGGTTATTGAGGAAGTTGAAAACTCAGGAGATGAAGGTGGAAAGGGAGGAGGAGATGAGCGTGAAGATGGTGGCTCAGAGGACGGTGAGGCATCTTCCATCCGGTTCTGCAAACTGCTTTTTTCTTCAGGAGGTGGCGGCGGGGGCGGCGGGGCTGGGAGGGGGGGTAGAAGGGGGTGGGGCTCTGTGGTTCAAAAATCGTTGGTTTCCCAGACTTGTAGTAGCTTCACCTTAAAATCTACAGTCAAGTTTAGCACTGCTTTTCTTTAAAATTTTTTTACATTGATTTATTTTGTGTGCTGCGTAGGGACACATGTAACACATGGGGGGGGGGGTGCAGAGGACAGCTTTGAAGCCACCTCTCTCTCTAGTACATGGGTCCCGGGATTGAATTCAGGGTGTCAGACTTGGTACCTGCTGGCCAGTCTCCTCCTCCTCCTCCCCCTCCTTCTCCTCCTCCTCCCCTTCCTCATTGTTGTTGTTGTTGTTGTTGTTATCATTATTGTTCAGGGCCTCAGTTTATAGCCCTGGCTGTTCTGAAACTCACAGAGATTCACTTGTCTCTGCCTTCAAAGTGCTTTAAGTGATTCAAGGCCATGCCTGCTCCATCTTTTCTTAATAGAGTTTAGTTGTAATAGTAAGGATTCTCTGGAGTAACAAGATTTAGAGAGTGGTTCTCTCTGTATATATGGAAAGGGGATTTATTAGAATGACTCACAGGCTGGAATCCAGCTAACCCAACGCTGTCTTCTATGAATGGAAGATCCAAGAATCCAGTAGTTATTCAGTCCATGATGCTGAATGTCTCAACTGGTCTTTAGCATATGCTGAAATCCCTAAGAAATGTCTCCAGTGTCAGTGAGGGAGTGTGCCTGTGTCTCCAGTGTCAGTGAGGGAGTGTGCCCGAGTCTCCAGTGTCAGTGAGGGTGTGTGACCGCATCTCCAGTGTCAGTGAGGGTGTGTGCCCGAATCTCCAGTGTCAGTGAGGGAGTGTGCCCGCGTCTCCAGTGTCAGTGAGGGAGAGTGCCCGAGTCTCCAGTGTCAGTGAGGGAGTGTGCCCGCGTCTCCAGTGTCAGTGAGCGAGTGTGCCCGCATCTCCAGTGTCAGTGAGGGAGTGTGCCCACATCTCCAGTGTCAGTGAGGGAGTGTGCCCACATCTCCAGTATCAGTGAGGGTGTGTGCCTGCATCTCCAGTGTCAGTGAGGGAGTGTGCCCGCATCTCCAGTGTCAGTGAGGGAGTGTGCCCACGTCTCCAGTGTCAGTGAGGGTGTGTGCCTGCATCTCCAGTGTCAGTGAGCAAGTGTGCCCGCATCTCCAGTGTCAGTGAGGGAGTGTGCCCGCATCTCCAGTATCAGTGAGGGTGTGTGCCCGCATCTCCAGTGTCAGTGAGGGAGTGTGCCCGCATCTCCAGTGTCAGTGAGGGTGTGTGCCCACATCTCCAGTATCAGTGAGGGTGTGTGCCCGCATCTCCAGTGTCAATGAGGGTGTGTGCCTGCATCTCCAGTGTCAGTGAGCGAGTGTGCCCGCATCTCCAGTGTCAGTGAGGGAGTGTGCCCACATCTCCAGTATCAGTGAGGGTGTGTGCCCGCGTCTCCAGTGTCAGTGAGGGTGTGTGCCCACATCTCCAGTGTCAGTGAGGGAGTGTGCCCGCGTCTCCAGTGTCAGTGAGGGAGTGTGCCTGCGTCTCCAGTGTCAGTGAGGGAGTGTGCCCGCGTCTCCAGTGTCAGTGAGGGTATGTGCCCGCGTCTCCAGTGTCAGTGAGGGAGTGTGCCCGCGTCTCCAATATCAGTGAGGGTGTGTGCCTGCATCTCCAGTGTCAGTGAGCGAGTGTGCCCACATCTCCAGTGTCAGTGAAGGAGTGTGCCCGCGTCTCCAGTGTCAGTGAGCGAGTGTGCCCACATCTCCAGTGTCAGTGAGGGTGTGTACCCACGTCTCCAGTGTCAGTGAGCGAGTGTGCCCGCGTCTCCAGTGTCAGTGAGGGAGTGTGCCCGCGTCTCCTGTGTCAGTGAGGGTGTGTGCCCGCGACTCCAGTGTCAGTGAGGGAGTGTGCCCGTGTCTCCAGTGTCAGTGAGGGTGTGTGCCTGCATCTCCAGTGTCAGTGAAGGAGTGTGCCCGAGTCTCCAGTGTCAGTGAGCGAGTGTGCCCGCATCTCTAGTGTGAGTGAGGGTGTGTGCCCACATCTCCAGTGTCAGTGAGGGTGTGTGCCCACATCTCCAGTGTCAGTGAGGGAGTGTGCCCGCGTCTCCAGTGTCAGTGAGGGTGTGTGCCCACGTCTCCAGTGTCAGTGAGGGTGTGTGCCCACGTCTCCAGTGTCAGTGAAGGAGTGTGCCCACATCTCCAGTGTCAGTGAGGGTGTGTGCCCTCGTCTCCAGTGTCAGTGAGGGTGTGTGCCCGCGTCTCCAGTGTCAGTGAGGGTGTGTGCCCACGTCTCCAGTGTCAGTGAGGGTGTGTGCCCACGTCTCCAGTGTCAGTGAAGGAGTGTGCCCACATCTCCAGTGTCAGTGAGGGTGTGTGCCCTCGTCTCCAGTGTCAGTGAGGGTGTGTGCCCACATCTCCAGTGTCAGTGAGGGAGTGTGCCCGAGTCTCCAGTGTCAGTGAGGGAGTGTGCCCGAGTCTCCAGTGTCACTGAGGGAGTGTGCCCACATCTCCAGTGTCAGTGAAGGAGTGTGCCCGCATCTCCAGTGTCAGTGAGGGAGTGTGCCCGCGTCTCCAGTGTCAGTGAGGGAGTGTGCCCGCATCTCCAGTGTCAGTGAAGGAGTGTGCCCACGTCTCCAGTGTCAGTGAGGGAGTGTGCCCGCGTCTCCAGTGTCAGTGAGGGAGTGTGCCCGAGTCTCCAGTGTCACTGAGGGAGTGTGCCCACATCTCCAGTGTCAGTGAAGGAGTGTGCCCGCATCTCCAGTGTCAGTGAGGGAGTGTGCCCACGTCTCCAGTGTCAGTGAGGGTGTGTGCCCACATCTCCAGTGTCAGTGAGGGAGTGTGCCCACGTCTCCAGTGTCAGTGAGGGAGTGTGCCCACGTCTCCAGTGTCAGTGAGGGAGTGTGCCCACGTCTCCAGTGTCAGTGAGGGAGTGTGCCGCGTCTCCAGTGTCAGTGAGGGTGTGTGCCCGAGTCTCCAGTGTCAGTGAGGGAGTGTGCCGCGTCTCCAGTGTCAGTGAGGGTGTGTGCCCGAGTCTCCAGTGTCAGTGAGGGTGTGTGCCCGCGTCTGCAGTGTCAGTGAGGGAGAGTGCCCGCGTCTCCAGTGTCAGTGAGGGTGTGTGCCCACATCTCCAGTGTCAGTGAGGGAGTGTGCCCACATCTCCAGTGTCAGTGAGGGTGTGTGCCCACATCTCCAGTGTCAGTGAGGGAGTGTGCCCGAGTCTCCAGTGTCAGTGAGGGTGTGTGCCCACATCTCCAGTGTCAGTGAGGGTGTGTGCCCACATCTCCAGTGTCAGTGAGGGAGTGTGCCCGCGTCTGCAGTGTCAGTGAGGGAGAGTGCCCGCGTCTCCAGTGTCAGTGAGGGTGTGTGCCCACATCTCCAGTGTCAGTGAGGGAGTGTGCCCACGTCTCCAGTGTCAGTGAGGGTGTGTGCCCACATCTCCAGTGTCAGTGAGGAAGTGTGCCCGAGTCTCCAGTGTCAGTGAGGGAGTGTGCCCGAGTCTCCAGTGTCAGTGAGGGTGTGTGCCCACATCTCCAGTGTCAGTGAGGAAGTGTGCCCGCGTCTCCAGTGTCAGTGAGGGAGTGTGCCCACATCTCCAGTGTCAGTGAGGGAGTGTGCCCACATCTCCAGTGTCAGTGAGGGAGTGTGCCCACGTCTCCAGTGTCAGTGAGGGTGTGTGCCCGTGTCTCCAGTGTCAGTGAGGGAGTGTGCCCGCGTCTCCAGTGTCAGTGAGGGAGTGTGCCTGCGTCTCCAGTGTCAGTGAGGGAGTGTGCCCGCGTCTCCAGTGTCAGTGAGGGTATGTGCCCGCGTCTCCAGTGTCAGTGAGGGAGTGTGCCCGCGTCTCCAGTATCAGTGAGGGTGTGTGCCTGCATCTCCAGTGTCAGTGAAGGAGTGTGCCCGAGTCTCCAGTGTCAGTGAGCGAGTGTGCCCGCATCTCTAGTGTGAGTGAGGGTGTGTGCCCACATCTCCAGTGTCAGTGAGGGTGTGTGCCCACATCTCCAGTGTCAGTGAGGGTGTGTGCCCACGTCTCCAGTGTCAGTGAAGGAGTGTGCCCACATCTCCAGTGTCAGTGAGGGTGTGTGCCCTCGTCTCCAGTGTCAGTGAGGGTGTGTGCCCGCGTCTCCAGTGTCAGTGAAGGAGTGTGCCTGCATCTCCAGTGTCAGTGAGGGAGTGTGCCCACATCTCCAGTATCAGTGAGGGTGTGTGCCCACATCTCCAGTGTCAGTGAGGGTGTGTGCCCGCAGCTCCAGTGTCAGTGAGGGAGTGTGCCCACATCTCCAGTGTCAGTGAGGGAGTGTGCCTGCGTTTGCAGTGTCAGTGAGGGAGAGTGCCCGCGTCTCCAGTGTCAGTGAGGGTGTGTGCCCACATCTCCAGTGTCAGTGAGGGTGTGTGCCCACATCTCCAGTGTCAGTGAGGGTGTGTGCCCACATCTCCAGTGTCAGTGAGGGAGTGTGCCCAAGTCTCCAGTGTCAGTGAGGGAGTGTGCCCGCGTCTCCAGTGTCAGTGAGGGTGTGTGCCCACATCTCCAGTGTCAGTGAGGGAGTGTGCCCGCATCTCCAGTGTCAGTGAGGGAGTGTGCCCACATCTCCAGTGTCAGTGAAGGAGTGTGCCTGCATCTCCAGTGTCAGTGAGGGAGTGTGCCCATGTCTCCAGTGTCAGTGAGGGAGTGTGCCCACATCTCCAGTGTCAGTGAGGGAGTGTGCCCACGTCTCCAGTGTCAGTGAGGGAGTGTGCCTGCGTTTGCAGTGTCAGTGAGGGAGAGTGCCCGCGTCTCCAGTGTCAGTGAGGGAGTGTGCCCATGTCTCCAGTGTCAGTGAGGGAGTGTGCCCGCGTCTCCAGTGTCAGTGAGGGAGTGTGCCCACGTCTCCAGTGTCAGTGAGGGTGTGTGCCCACGTCTCCAGTGTCAGTGAGGGTGTGTGCCCACATCTCCAGTGTCAGTGAGGGTGTGTGCCCACATCTCCAGTGTCAGTGAGGGTGTGTGCCCACATCTCCAGTGTCAGTGAGGGAGTGTGCCCAAGTCTCCAGTGTCAGTGAGGGAGTGTGCCCGCGTCTCCAGTGTCAGTGAGGGTGTGTGCCCACATCTCCAGTGTCAGTGAGGGAGTGTGCCCGCATCTCCAGTGTCAGTGAGGGAGTGTGCCCACATCTCCAGTGTCAGTGAAGGAGTGTGCCTGCATCTCCAGTGTCAGTGAGGGAGTGTGCCCACGTCTCCAGTGTCAGTGAGGGAGTGTGCCCACATCTCCAGTGTCAGTGAGGGAGTGTGCCCACGTCTCCAGTGTCAGTGAGGGAGTGTGCCTGCGTTTGCAGTGTCAGTGAGGGAGAGTGCCCGCGTCTCCAGTGTCAGTGAGGGAGTGTGCCCATGTCTCCAGTGTCAGTGAGGGAGTGTGCCCGCGTCTCCAGTGTCAGTGAGGGAGTGTGCCCACGTCTCCAGTGTCAGTGCGGGAGTGTGCCTGCGTTTGCAGTGTCAGTGAGGGAGTGTGCCCACATCTCCAGTGTCAGTGCGGGAGTGTGCCTGCGTTTGCAGTGTCAGTGAGGGAGTGTGCCCACGTCTCCAGTGTCAGTGAGGGTGTGTGCCCACGTCTCCAGTGTCAGTGAGGGTGTGTGCCCACATCTCCAGTGTCAGTGAGGGTGTGTGCCCACATCTCCAGTGTCAGTGAGGGAGTGTGCCCGAGTCTCCAGTGTCACTGAGGGAGTGTGCCCACATCTCCAGTGTCAGTGAAGGAGTGTGCCCGCATCTCCAGTGTCAGTGAGGGAGTGTGCCCGCGTCTCCAGTGTCAGTGAGGGAGTGTGCCCGCATCTCCAGTGTCAGTGAAGGAGTGTGCCCACGTCTCCAGTGTCAGTGAGGGAGTGTGCCCGCGTCTCCAGTGTCAGTGAGGGAGTGTGCCCGAGTCTCCAGTGTCACTGAGGGAGTGTGCCCACATCTCCAGTGTCAGTGAAGGAGTGTGCCCGCATCTCCAGTGTCAGTGAGGGAGTGTGCCCGCGTCTCCAGTGTCAGTGAGGGTGTGTGCCCACATCTCCAGTGTCAGTGAGGGAGTGTGCCCATGTCTCCAGTGTCAGTGAGGGAGTGTGCCCACGTCTCCAGTGTCAGTGAGGGAGTGTGCCCACGTCTCCAGTGTCAGTGAGGGAGTGTGCCCGAGTCTCCAGTGTCAGTGAGGGTGTGTGCCCACATCTCCAGTGTCAGTGAGGGTGTGTGCCCACATCTCCAGTGTCAGTGAGGGAGTGTGCCCGCGTCTGCAGTGTCAGTGAGGGAGAGTGCCCGCGTCTCCAGTGTCAGTGAGGGTGTGTGCCCACATCCCCAGTGTCAGTGAGGGAGTGTGCCCACATCTACAGTGTCAGTGAGGGTGTGTGCCCACATCTCCAGTGTCAGTGAGGGAGTGTGCCCGAGTCTCCAGTGTCAGTGAGGGAGTGTGCCCACATCTCCAGTGTCAGTGAGGGAGTGTGCCCACATCTACAGTGTCAGTGAGGGTGTGTGCCCACATCTCCAGTGTCAGTGAGGAAGTGTGCCCGCGTCTCCAGTGTCAGTGAGGGAGTGTGCCCACATCTCCAGTGTCAGTGAGGGAGTGTGCCCACGTCTCCAGTGTCAGTGAGGGAGTGTGCCCACATCTCCAGTGTCAGTGAGGGAGTGTGCCCGCGTCTCCAGTGTCAGTGAGGGTGTGTGCCGGAGTCTCCAGTGTCAGTGAGGGAGTGTGCCCGCGTCTCCAGTGTCAGTGAGGGTGTGTGCCCGCGTCTCCAGTGTCAGTGAGGGAGTGTGCCCACGTCTCCAGTGTCAGTGAGGGTGTGTGCCCGTGTCTCCAGTGTCAGTGAGGGAGTGTGCCCGCGTCTCCAGTGTCAGTGAGGGTGTGTGCCGGAGTCTCCAGTGTCAGTGAGGGAGTGTGCCCGCGTCTCCAGTGTCAGTGAGGGAGTGTGCCCGCGTCTCCAGTGTCAGTGAGGGTGTGTGCCCGTGTCTCCAGTGTCAGTGAGGGAGTGTGCCCGCGTCTCCAGTGTCAGTGAGGGTGTGTGCCCGCGTCTCCAGTGTCAGTGAGGGAGTGTGCCCGCGTCTCCAGTGTCAGTGAGGGTGTGTGCCCGCGTCTGCAGTGTCAGTGAGGGAGTGTGCCCGCGTCTCCTGTGTCAGTGAGGGAGTGTGCCCCCTAGAGAGTCAGGGCAAACAGAGGAAGAGCAGCACCGCCCTGCTTCCCTGTCCTTAGATAGGCCGCCAGCAGAAGGCATGGCCCAGATTAGAGGGTGAATCTTCCCACCCAAAAGATTAGAAGGGAATCTTCCCACTTCAAATCAAGCAAAAATTCCACAATGGTAGGCCCCATTTTTAAAATTTTAGTTAATTTCAGATGTAGTCAAGTTGACAACCAAGTAAAGCTATCACAAATACAATTTCCAAAACTTATTTTTGTCTTATATTCAGAGTTTCTGTCAACTGATTGCTCTAAGTGGCCGTGCCTGCAGGACACCAGCCATTTGCAAGTTAACTTTAAATCTGCTCTGTCTCTCGAAGCCGGACTTGCATGCCTGCACTAGCCTGCTCAGTGTTCAGTCTTAGTGGCCCATCTTAGCTGACTGCTGTACTCCAGCCTCTCCCGACCCAGCCTCTGAAGAGGGGGCTCACTTCACGTGTACTGCCAAGCCTGGGTCTATCCACAAGGTCTCCCATCCATGTTGCTTGTTTTTATTATTCTAACAGCAAGTGTCTTTCACAGTGCAAAGGTTTTTAAAATTTGTTGAAGTTAAATTTACTCAGTTTTAGAATATAAACATGTTTCAATGTCTTATCTGTCAACACTGTGCCTAGTCCAAAAGCATGAAGATTTTCCTTCTGTGTTTTTGTTGTTGATTTTGTCCTTGAGACAAGGTTGCACTAAGTAATGCTGGCTGGCCTGGAACTCTCTTTAAACTCAAATGTGTCTGCCTGTTTCTGCCTCCACCTCCTTCCACGCTGGGATTAAAGGAATGGGCCATCACACCTAGCCCACTTTTCTAATTTTCTAATCCATTTGATGAAAACTGTTCTTACTTATTTGAGTCGCCTTTACTCCATGTCAAAGAACTAATTGGTCAGTCTCCCATGGACAGAAGAATTGTGGATGTCATTCTTTTGTACTGACTTACATGTCTGTCCTCCCTATACTGCTCTGTCTTAACATGGCTTCACAGCCAATTCTTCAAGCCAAGACATGCTGGTGTGCACCCCCTCCTTCTCATGAAACCCTGTGGTGTGCTGGTGTGCACTCCCTCCTTCTCATGAAACCCTGTGATGTGCTGGTGTGCACTCCCTCCTTCTCATGACACCCTGTGATGTGCTGGTGTGCACTCCCTCCTTATGAAACCCTGTGATGTGCTGGTGTGCACTCCGTTCTTATGACACCCTGTGATGTGCTGGTGTGCACTCCCTCCTTCTCATGAAACCCTGTGATGTGCTGGTGTGTGCTCCCTCCTTCTCATGACACCCTGTGATGTGCTGGTGTGTGCTCCCTCCTTCTCATGACATCCTGTGATGTGTTGGTGTGCACTCCCTTCTTCTCATGACACCCTGTGATGTGCTGGTGTGCACTCCCTCCTTCTTATGAAACCCTGTGATGTGCTGGTGTGTACTCCCTCCTCATGAAACCCTGTGATGTGCTGGTGTGCGCTCCCTCCTTCTCATGACACCCTGTGATGTGCTGGTGTGTGCTCCCTCCTTCTCATGACACCCTGTGATATGTTGGTGTGTACTCCCTCCTCATGAAACCCTGTGATGTGCTGGTGTGCACTCCCTCCTTCTCATGAAACCCTGTGATATGCTGGTGTGCACTCCCTCCTTCTTATGAAACCCTGTGATGTGCAGGTGTGCACTCCCTCCTCATGAAACCCTGTGATGTGCTAGTGTGCGCTCCCTCCTTCTCATGACACCCTGTGATGTGCTGGTGTGCGCTCCCTCCTTCTCATGACACCCTGTGATGTGCTGGTGTGCACTCCCTCCTTCTCATGACACCCTGTGATATGTTGGTGTGTACTCCCTCCTTCTCATGAAACCCTGTGATGTGCTGGTGTGCACTCCCTTCTTCTCATGAAACCCTGTGATATGCTGGTGTGCACTCCCTCCTTCTTATGAAACCCTGTGATGTGCTGGTGTGCACTCTTTCTTTCTTATGAAACCCTGTGATGTGCTGGTGTGCACTCCCTCCTCATGAAACCCTGTGGTGTGCTGGTGTGTGCTCCCCCCTTCTCATGACACCCTGTGATGTGCTGGTGTGCACTCCCTCCTCATGACACCCTGTGATGTGCTGGTGTGCACTCCCTCCTTCTCATGACACCATGTGATGTGCTGGTGTGCACTCCCTTCTTCTTATGACACCCTGTGATGTGCTGGTGTGCACTCCCTCCTTCTCATGAAACCCTGTGATGTGCTGGTGTGCACTCCCTCCTCATGAAACCCTGTGATGTGCTGGTGTGTGCTCCCTCCTTCTCATGACACCCTGTGATGTGCTGGTGTGTGCTCCCTCCTTCTCATGACACCCTGTGATGTGCTGGTGTGCACTCCCTTCTCATGACACCCTGTAATGTGCTGGTGTGCACTCCCTCCTTCTTATGAAACCCTGTGATGTGCTGGTGTGCACTCCCTCCTTCTCATGACACCCTGTGATGTGCTGGTATGCACTCCCTCCTTCTCATGAAACCCTGTGATATGCTGGTGTGCACTCCCTCCTTCTCATGACACCCTGTGATGTGCTGGTGTGCACTCCCTCCTTCTCATGACACCCTGTGATATGTTGGTGTGCACTCCCTCCTTCTCATGAAACCCTATGGCTCTTCGCTCCCTTACCAGCACATGTACTGTGGTGGGCTTTTCTTTTTCTTCCTTTACTTCTTTTTGTTGGTATTGTTTTGAGACAGGACCTTACTTTGTAGCCCATGCTGTCCTGGGACTTGCAATCCTCCTGCTGTAGGCTCCTGAGAGCTGGGGTTATAGACATGAGCCACTAACTATGGCCAGTACTGCTCTCATTTCTCAGTATTGGTGACTTTGAGTTCCTGGCTGGCTGGCTTCCACCAAAGTTTGGGATTGCAGAGGTGTGTCATGGCGCCTTGGACTCTTCTTCACTGAAGGATGGCTTTTTAAGGATGGTTATGGGCTTCTTAAAGGACGACAGTTCTTAGGCTTGCCAGGAAAGCAGTGATGCTGTTCTTTGTTTGCTTTGGTTTGGTTCTGTGCTTTTAACTGGAATATCCCTTACCCTCCCTCCTGTGTGTGTGTGTGTGTGTGTGTGTGAGAGAGAGAGAGAGAGAGAGAGAGAGAGAGAGAGAGAGAGAGAGAGAGAAAGCAGACAGTTAAAACATAGTGATATGTTTTATAGAATTATTTACTTTCCAAGGAAACTTCAATTTTAATTACATATACCTTTTTTGTCTTGTTTTGCCTTGCTTTGTTTGAGATAGGGTCCTTGATACATAGTACAGGCTGGCCTTGAACTCATAGCTGTCTCTCTGCCTCTGCCTTCTGAATGCTGGGATTACAGTTGTCCACTGTTCTGCTGCTCTGCCGTACTTGTACTTATAGGTCATACAGTGGGCATTTAGAAAGATGAAGTTGTCACGTTGGCACAGTTCTGGGTCACATGGTTGGAATGTGGCCCTATCTCTGTGAGCTCAGTCTATAGACTGTAAGTTGTTGATAGGTGCAAATTGTGGGCAAAGAAGTTTCACCAAACAGTGCTCAACAGCACTAGGCTACATTCTCAGTCAGCATGTGCGCACACACATGTGTGCATGTATGTGTGTGTGTGTGTGACTGAAGCTAGGGCCTCGTGTGCCAGGCAAGTGCTGTACCACTAACTTTATAGTGCTGTGATCCAAACTAGGATAGTCATGGCATGTCACATAGCAGACCTCAGCTCTGTGAGAACCACTTCTGACCCTAACACTTGGTCCCCTTACCGAGATTGTCTGTAGATTAGGGGGTGAGTGAGGTAAGATTCAGAAAAGAAAAAGAAGTCCTGACAGAAAAACAGAAACACTAGGAGTTTCCTTTATCAACCATTAAAGAAAAGGCAACACAGACTAGCCAGAACTCCAGCGTTCAGAACAACAGACCTGGAGGCGTGTGCTGGCCTCCGCCACGGACGCAGCTCTAACATTCAGCAAGAGGGCCCTGAGCTTCGGACGTGAGAAGAGCAAGCGGAGTCGCTTTTAGGAAACTAATGTTATGCTACAGTCTAGAAGGGCATTAGCACATCAGAAAATTTACATGTCTGATCCCAAGACAGCCTAACAAAGAATTCTTCATCATTATAGGGAGCTTTGAGGATCATGGGAAAAATGTAGCAAGAAGTCTTTTATCTCCTTGGCCGGGCAGCTGCTTGGTTACAAATTCCACCTCAGTGGCCAGGCCCAGTTCTTCAGTTTTATTTCTTCTCCGAAGACTTTGTGCATGTGTACAGTGTATCTCCATTATATCCACCTCAGGCCGACTCTCTCCCAGACTCCTGTCTTGTCTCCCCCTCGTGCCCCACTTCCATATTTTGTTATTTATGTATGTAACCCACTGAGTCCAGTTGATGTTGCCCATATGCGTTTGGACTCGGGGAACCACCCAGTAGTAAAACTCCTAAAGCAAGTGGCTCTTCCTCCCCTAGCAAGCATCTGGGGTGCCTCGGGGTGGGATATGGGGATCCTCTCCCTTATCCACACTGGAAGTTTTAAGTGGATTGATCTTGTACAGGTCTTACTTAGGCAGCATGGCGGCTGTGGGCTCCTTTGTGCAGCAGCCTTGTAATGACCAGGGAGCAGCGTTGCACAGCAGCTGCCCGCCCCGGCCTCTCTGCCCCCAGCCTCGGGGGGTGGGCACGTTGATATACATGTCCCATCTGTGGCTGAGCACTCGTAGTCGCTTGTACTTTTGAAAAGAAATGCATTGTCTCCATTAACTACTACCCAGCACAGTAAGAACTTTCTCTGACCAGAAAAAAAAAATCTATGAATATAAACAGTAATATTTAGAAAGTATTTAACAACATGAATATTTATAAGAAGATATCAGTACAGCTGGCGGCGGTGGCGCATGCCTGTAATCCCAGCACTTGGGAGGCAGAGGAAGGCAGATTTCTGAGTTCGAGGCCAGCCTGGTCTACAGAGTGAGTTCCAGGACAGCCAGGGCTATACAGAGAAACCCTGTCTCGGAAAAACAAAACAAAAAACAAAACAAAACAAAAACAAGAAGATATCAGTACAGTCTCCTGAGAGTCTGTGATTTCCTCATCGTGGGTTTTACCCTATTTGCTATCCTATGAGCAGATTTCCTGCTGTGGAACAGACTCCAGGGAGGTTCCCGGTCAAGATCTGCAGCTAGTGTGAGGGCCTCCTCATCTGGTTGTGGTAGACACAGCAATGGTGACGCCTGCTTGTTCCGGGTACCTTGGGGGCCTCTGGTCAATAGCTCACTCATTGGGAACCAACCAGTTCATCCTGGATTCCGTTTCACAACTGACAGTTGGTGAAGCCCTGTTCTGTGCTGGAGGCTGAGGCTGCAAGCCAGCAGGTTCTCGTCACCGTCCTCCTACCTCTGTAGACCGCGCATTAAGGACTCCTGCCTCCAGCACAGCTTCCATCTGTTCCTGTCTCTTCTTCCCTAGCAGGACCGTTAGGAATGTTCGCTCTGACACGGCCATGGCTTTGGTGCTTTATCTCGTCACTTATCAGTCTGAACGCAATCTGACACAATGAGCATCTGAGCCTGGCAGAGTAACTTTTGTCTCTAATCCCAGCCTTCGGGAGGTGAAGGGAGGAGATCAGGAGGTCAAGGTCACTGCTCTCTCCTCGGGAATTCAAGGCCGGCCCGGGCTCAAGTCAAGCACTCATGTTCTTATAGTGCTGTTGGTGTTTAAAGTGAAGTATAAGAAAGTTAAAGTCACTCACAAGCAGAAAAATAACAACTATGTCTTTTACCCTGAAATTCTACAGGATTTGGAGCTATAAGGCAGAAATTTCTAAGAGCTGCAACAATATGCAAAATCATAAAGACCAAGATAAATGTGATTTACATAAACATTACAACCCCAGCCATTTCTGTTTGGCAGCACGTGATCCACTGAGAGTGAACTCCGAACTAGGAGAGCAAAGGGTTAGTGAGCTTATGACATGAATGGGTTACAAAATGGGAATCACAGGATGCACAGACATGTTAGCAGGCAATCGCTAGGGAAGGTACTACTATAATCACTTATTATTAATTATGAAAATTAAATGTACTTTTCTATCAAAGTGGCCAAGATAGAGGAAGAAAGTGACCTTTGCTGTAAGTTAAGGTGGTTTTGAAAATATTGATACACATTTTTGACTGTGACATTTAAATATCTTCTAATCTATACATGATTGTGGAAAAGGCACAGAATGAAGAGTCAGAGATGGTCTCTCTCTCTTTTCCTCTCTTTCTTATTCTCCCGGCCTCTCTCTCTCTCCTTTCTCTCCAGGGTCTCTATGTAGTCCTGGCTG
The DNA here is from genome assembly GCF_947179515.1 of Apodemus sylvaticus. Lineage (NCBI taxonomy): Eukaryota > Metazoa > Chordata > Mammalia > Rodentia > Muridae > Apodemus > Apodemus sylvaticus. Next base: position 4,109,378 of record NC_067488.1, read on the forward strand.
TTCTCTTAAGCTCCGCTCTGAGAATCTGAAGGTGGGGGCTAGTGTGGGGGTGGAGTGGGGGGTTGGTGTGGGGCTGGTGTGGGGGTGGAGTAGGGGTAGGTGGGGCTGGAGTGGGGCTAGAGTGGGAGTGGTGTGGGAGTGGTGTGGGGGTGGAGTGGGGCTGGAGTGGGGCTGGTGTGGGGCTGGTGTGGGAGTGGTGTGGGGCTGGAGTGGGGCTGGTGTGGGAGTGGTGTGGGAGTGGAGTAGGGGTAGGTGGGGCTGGAGTGGGGCTAGAGTGGGAGTGGTGTGGGGGTAGAGTGGGGGTGGAGTGGGGCTGGAGTGGGGCTGGTGTGGGAGTGGTGTGGGGCTGGAGTGGGGGTGGAGTGGGGCTGGAGTGGGGGTGGAGTGGGGGTGGAGTGGGGTAGGGGTGGCATTGCATATGGAACACTTGCGCAGGGACCATCAGAGAGAAACATCTTGTGAATCTATTCAGTGATTGATATAGGATAACCATCCTGCTTCAGGTTTCTGATGACAGTGACAGTTTACCTAGAATAAATGAGGCCCTGGCTTTGATACATCCATAGACACTTGCCCCATGTTCATACACCACACACAGTGCTACACACACACACACACACAGTCAAACAAACGCACAGACGCAAACATACACAGACAGACACACACACACATACACACACACACACACACACTTTTGACCATTCCTTTCCTGCTTTTGCATCTTTGTTTAGAAAGAAGGGCTTTCAGTTTAGAAGGCAGTCACCCTCTGCTGCTCATCAACATAATTTTCAAATTTGGCAGACTTCGGCTGATTTGGGGACCTTTCTGTCACCCCTCAAAGCTGTCTCACCCCTCTGCGGGGTTCCGTCATCCACAGCCCTAGCTGCCCACCTCCAGTCACTAGTATTTTGTCTTTATGCTTTTGCATATGTTTTGTTTCATACCAATGTAAACATACAATGTAGCCTTTTGTCTTATTTTTTTTTGAGACAGGTCTTGCTGTGTAGCCCAGGCTGGCCTGGAACTTGAGATCTCCCACCTCTGCCTTCGTGCTGGGCTTATAGGTGTCCCACCACTATGTTTGAGATTGATCGATTGAGATTGATCGATTGACTTTCTGATATTGAACTACCGTTTTCTTCTTCTTTTCAGTTTTGTTTTATATATACAAGTGTTGTATTTGCATGTATGTAATTATCCCACATGCATACTTGATGCTCCGCGTGCATCCGGGTCTCCTGGACGTGGAGCTGTGGATGGCTGTGAACCTCCGGATGAGAGCTGGGCCAGGACTCCGGCCTGCACGTTTTCATTCTTTAGACACATCCATCCCTCTTCTCATGGTGCGCGTCGTTTTAGTGTGTCATTCAGACAGACGCTTAGTGTTTCCCTCAGATGTTTTTGCACCACTCCCTTGTCCACCCTCACTCCCAGCCACCCCTTCTCCTAACGTTCATTGTCTCATTGTTGCTGCTCTTACCCCACATGCTCCTGGTCTCCGTCACCCTAACACTCTCTGTCCCCACAAGAGACTCCTCGGGTCACTCCCGGGTCACCCTTTAGTGGACTTGTCAGGAATCCTCCTGGGACCTGAGGATCTCACCACACCCACACCCTGATGACCCTGTTGGTATTGACAACTCCAGGGATACTAAGTATGTCTTTAGGACACCGCCTCCTGACAGTCCACCTGGATTGTCCCATCACTGAGTTCCCAAACAGACCCATAGGTCCCTGTGCTTACCTTTCCAGAAAAAAACAACAACAGAAAACCTTTGGTTTTTTGTTTTGTTTTTGATTCTCAGCCAGCGGGTGCCTGTCCCCCTCCCTCTCCCAAGTCACCCTCTGTCTTCTCCAGCCGTGCTTCCATCCGGGGCTTCAGGGTGAGGACTTGAGGAGAGTTACCAGTAAAACCAGGGGCTTTGCTCTGTGTTCCTGCTGGACCCAGACTTGGGGTTTATTTTGATTATCAAAAATATTTTATATTGTTCCACTAGCTGAGCCTCTTTTGGTTAGTGATTCAAATTGGATGTTTCATGAACCTTGCATTTGAGCATGGTAGTTCATTCCTGTAATCTCTAACACTCAGAAGACGGAGGTAGGAGACTTGTCATGAGTATAGGCCAGCCTGGTCTGTGTATGAGAATTGGTCTGGAAAATTAAAAGAAGGGAGAAAGTTTTTGCTTTACCGTTATCACTGTCTGGACAGTCCTTTGGTGCCGTGGCCGTGACCGTGGCCGAGTGGCCAGTCGCCATGGGTTCTCAGAAGATGATGTGGCTCTCTGACCTTTCCATGTATGAAAGGGGAAGGAAAACCCAGCCAGGAAAAGTTGATTAGAGATCATTGAAAAGAATGCTTGGGAACATGAGTATTTGTGAGCTAGGTTTTGTTTGTTTGGGATGAAGACTCAGTGGGCAGCCCTGGCCACCTCCTGTGCTCTGCCTGTCTCTGTTTTACCACCAGCCTTTTAAAAAAGCATTGTGTTCTCTGTGAGTTCAAGGCCAGCCTGGTCTACACAGAGCTACACTGAGAAGCTCTGTCTTGAAAAACCAAAACCAAAACAAAGAACAAGCCTTGATTTGAGGTCCTTAGTTACTCTGCTTTACTGACACCACAGCTGAAGTACAGTGCCTGAAACTTGCAGTTGAATTCAAAAATCTTCAGTTTGAATAAGGCGACTGAGGAGAAAATTCAGTTTTGTTTTTATTCTTTGAGCCTGTCTTCTTATGTAGTCCATGCAGGCCTGGAGCTGGTCATGTCCTCGGTGCGCTGTGATTATAGACATGCAGTTTTACCATTTTTACTATTTTTAAGACCTCATTAAGCTTATATACTATGATTTTGCTGAATTCACTTTGAAATTAATTGAAAAGATTTTACTTTCAAGTGACCATTTCCTCCCAGCTGGTTCACATAGGGAAGATGGTGCCCCCACAGTCAGCATCGTGACTAGTGACTTCACTCATTCCTGAATTGGGAATAAATACAAGCTCTACCTGGACAGGTGTGGTCGGTGTAAAGATGGCTTTAATCTCGGCTGGCTCCAGATGGGCGCTGGACCGGGTCCTTGGGGATCCTGGGGCAGGCGGAGCAGGACGCCTACTTGGGGTGGCGGGGAGCTGGGACTCCGCCCGCGGGGTGGCGCCGCCCGCACCGGCCAGGCTGGATCGTGGGACAGGGATGCACTCACCTCCCCGCGCGCCCTTCCCTACAGCGACCATGGGCAACATTCAGAAGAAGCTGATGGTCCGCAGCGAGGGTGGCAGGCGGTCGCGGCGGGGCCGGACCCCGGGGCCCCGAGCCGAGCCGCAGGGAGGCCTGCGAGAGACAGTGACGGCCGGAACCGGCGACAATCACCACCCGGAGGAGCCGCGAGCCCCAGACAGTCCCGGCCGCCTCAAGAGCCGCGGCAACGAGCTGTTCCGCGGCGGGCAGTTCGCCGAGGCGGCCGCGCAGTACTCGCAGGCGATAGCGCAGCTGGAACCCACAGGTAGGGGAGCCGCGGTGACCGGCGCTGGCCCGCATTCCTTCCGGCTGACTAAGGGAACCGTGAGCAATACCTCGGAATGAGGAGCCTGTGCTGGCCAGGCAGGTTTGCACGGATCTCTGAGGTCCTACCTTCCCCAGTGGGAGTGGCGGCTACGGGGACAGCTCCTGGGAGCTCTGCAGGATGAGCCAGCCGGCTGTAAGTCTGACTGCAGCACTGCTGAGACTGCAGTCCGGTGGTTTTTTTTTTTTTTTTTGGAGAACTGTGATTTTGCTGATGGGTTTTAACTGTGTTTAATTAAATGTGGTTTTAGGAAGTGCAAATGCGGATGTGCTAAGCATCTTGTATTCAAATAGAGCGGCATGCTACCTCAAAGAAGGGAACTGCAGGGGCTGCATCCAGGATTGTAACAGGTAAACCTGCTCCAGGTTTGTCAAGAGACAATGTGAAGAAGGCAATGTTTAATATCTCAAGTTGTCTATGAAAGAGCCCACTTTACTAAGACTGCTCATAAAATGTTTTAACAAGAATGTAAAAAATCCCCACATCTACACACACACACACACACACACACACACACACACAATTGAAAAATTATACAAACCTTTTCTCCCCTGCTGCTATCATGATCTCTGGATTTCCCCCCCCCCCCCTTCTGGAATCCGGGAGACTCGCTCCAGGCCACTTGCCACCAGGGTAATTTCTCCTGGATCTTGCCTGGATTGTAGACTCCTAGCCCGGTGAGTGTGCCGGGTTCAGTCTCTCGCCCTCCGCCACACCTCGCTCATGGATGCTCACTGCCCTGCAAGGCTGGATGAACGCAGGCACAGGACCCAAACATTTGTTTGCTTTTACCATTAAGTGATAAACCCTTTGGCAAGATGTACCTAATTAGCGCATCTGAAAACAATAAGAAGTGATGTTCTAGACCGACTGACACAGGCCTGGTTTCCTCCTGCTGTTTCATAGGATTAGAGTGTCCCGTCTTTCACTCTTGGATGGCTGGGCCATCTATCTATGAGCCCGGTTCCGAGGCAGACGGTTTGCTTCCTTGACTGGTCAGCTCACTGACGTGCAGTAAGCTCCAGTGTCCACAGAAGGCTGTGCGTTGCTTGTTTTGTTTTGTTTTTGTTTTGGCAGTGTTACAGGTTGGAGTTTAGTAGACTAGCATCTGGAGTCTGGTCCAGCCACAGCTTTGCTGGCTCCCGTTAGCTAACTGCTGTGTTGTTAGGATTTCACGAGTTAATTGACATCAGGTGTGCAGCTTGACATCCGTCATGAGTATACGACTGTGAACACAATCAGATACCCCGAACCTCAGCTCATTCCCCACAAAACCTGTTCATGTCTGCCATTGCTGTGGCCCGAGAAGGCCACATGAGTGTGAGACAGACGTGTGGTGTGTGAACGGTAGCGAGCATCCTCTCACCTAAGCAATTCTTTCTTTCTTTCTTTCTTTCTTTCTTTCTTTCTTTCTTTCTTTCTTTCTTTCTTTCTTTCTTTCTTTTTTGTTTTTTGGATTTGGTTTTTTGGAGACAGGGTTTCTCTGTGTAGCCCTGGCTGTCCTGGAGCTCACTCTGTAGACCAGGCTGGCCTGGAACTCAGAAATCCACCTGCCTCTGCCTCCCAGAGTGCTGGGATTACAGGCGTGCGCCACCACCGCCCTGCTAAGCACTTCTTTCTAACACACTTCCCAAGAGGAACCTGAGATGGGACTCCAGGCTGTGCCTCGGGGCTGGGAAGGAGGATGGCTCCTGGGGGAGAGCAAAGGCCTGCTGGGAAGGGAGGGGCCTTGGCTGTGGAAGAGTGACCTTAGAGCTGTGTTCTCAGCCAAGGAATGTGGCTCTGCTAGTCAGGGCTGACCTCTGTGTAGGCTGACCTACTTAGGTGTTTTCTTTGATACCTGGTGAGAGTCCCAGTGGGACAAGTTGGAGATAGTACCTAGCAGGGTGCATTTATTCTCAGATTTTTTCATTTATTTATTTATTTATTCATTCATTCATTCATTCATTCAGTTTGCATCCTCCCTCCTCCAAGTCCTCCTCACACAGTCCCCTCCCCCATCCCTCTATCCCCTTCTCTGAGAAGGGGGAAGTCCCCCCCTGGGTATCAGCCCACCCTGGTACCTCAAGTCATGACAGGACCAGGTACATCCTCTCGCACGCAGGGAAGCCAGATAAGACAGCCCAGTTAGGGACCAGGATCCACGGGCAGGCAGCAGAGTCAGGGTAAGGCCACTCTCCAGTTGTTCACCCGCATGAAGACCGAGCTGCACTTCTGTGTGTGGGAGTGGGGGCTTGTATGTTCTTTGGTTGGTGGTTCAGTCTCTGAGAACCCCCAGTGGTCCAGGTTAGGTGAGTCTGTTGGTCTTCCTACGGAGTCCCTGTCCTCTCCAGGTTTAATGGCAGAAAAGACAAGATATGCCCTCAGGAGCATGTTCAAATAGCAATGTATTTGAATCTGTATGAACAAGGAATAGCTTGTTAGTAAAATATGTGACTGTCTCTTCTAGCTCCAATGCACACATTTTCAAAGAGACTTCCTATTTAATTTTTAGAAATAATCTTTGCTTTCTGAGAAGTTCCATGAGTTCTTATTACCAGATAAGTGGTATTACAAGTCAAACTTTGAAAGGGAATCCAGGAGTCACGTCTCAACCCAGCAGCTGGGAGAGGGGGGCAGCAGGATTAGGAGCTGAAAGCTATCCCAAACTACAGAGTTTGAGGTCAGCCTGGGCTACATTAAATCCTGACTCAGAAAAACCAAGCCAGACATTCTAAACTAGGGAAACCTTTTAACCTGTGAAGGTATTGTTTATAGGATTTAATTTTTTAAGGAATTTATTTTAAATCATGTGTGTGCATGTGTATGGCACATGTGTGAGTGCCTGAAGAGCTGGCATTATAGGTGCTTGTGAGTTGCCTTATGTGGATGCTGGGAATTAAACTCAGGTCCTCTGGAAGGGCAGTCCATGCTCTTAATAGCTATGTCATTTTTCCAGCCCAAGATCTAAAAACAATGTGTTTGTGTATGTGTGTGTGTGTGTTTGTCTGTGTCTGTATGTGTAACCCAAGGAGCCAGAAGAAGGTCTCAGCTCCCCTGGACCTGGGGTAGCAGGTGGTCATGAAGCCTTCCTACGTGGGTTCTGACAACTCTGGTCCTCTACAACAACAGCAGTCAGTTTCAACCACTGACTGACTGAGTGAGTGACTCCAGTCTGAAGATTAATGTTTCTGTGTCTCTGGAGAGGCTGTGTTTCCCAGAGGTTTGTCCACAGAATCACTCTTGGGAAACTGGTGGTGTACGCGAGGCTCTGGGAACCCTCCCTCCTCAGCTTCTCCACACTTAGTTTGCAGGCTCCCTGTGAGATACAGAAGCTATCACATCTAAGCAAAACTGGGAGAAACAATGTTCTAAAAAGTGAGCTTTTTTGCATAATTGTTTATCAGCCAAAAAAACCCAAACAACAACAAGAAGAAAAACCCCAAACCACATCATCAGAGTGTGGGAAACAATGTTCTAAAAAGTGAGCTTTTTTGCATAATTGTTTATCAGCCAAAAAAACCCAAACAACAACAAGAAGAAAAACCCCAAACCACATTATCAGAAGAACTCTTGAAGTTGTTGGAAACATGGGCACTCGCCTGTCATTCGCACACACGTACAAGCACACACACACACATCTCTGGATAGCTTCCTATCTAGACTATCTAGAGAGGCTAAAGTTGCCTAGTCTTTCTCTGCCTCTGCGTGGTTTTGCCACCTTCTGACAGACGTGCCCCACTGGAGATGCCTGAGCAGCAACTGTTGACCTGAGCAGCCGGCCTCCGGGTAAGCTCTGTCATGCTCACCACACTTGTCTGTGGTTGTGGTTAGAGATTGTTTTCTTCAATGGCATTTCCATTGACAAGCTCACACTCATTTTCGAGATAGTCAATGGATGAAAAACCTAACTGTTCATTTCCTATGTTAGGAAGTACTTATAGTTGTGTGGCCCATTCTATCAATTTGAGATTCCAAGCTTGGGCCATCTTGATTGGATCTGCCGAGTCTGGGGCAATGAAAGCTGGAATGGAGGTGATGCGGGTGTGGCGGGAACACCTCCTCACTCTCTGGCCTCACAGATGAAATTTATCTTTAGTGATATTGAAAGTGCAAGATGAAAACCCATGACTAGTAAACAGTTGTAGGCTTAGTCCTCGATTCTCTTGTGGTTTGTTGCTAATAAACTTTTTATAACTAGTAATGAACCATAGAAAGTGTTAGAAAGCTGATTCAAAAAACATCAAGCAGGTTCTTGTGGTTTAGTAGTGATGCGCCTTGTTAAATGTATGGATACGATTAAGGTGTGTGTGTGTGTGTGTGTGTGTGTGTGTGTGTGTGTGTGTGTGTGTGGTGTGTAGGACAGCGGTCAGCATCCAGTGTCCGCCACAGCCACTCCCCATTTTATTGTTTAAGACAAAGGCATTCACTGAACACGGAACTCCCTGCTTAAGGGCTCTCTCCAACTGGCTCTCCAGTGCTCCCAGCAAATCTGTCTTCACCCCTTAAGCTCTGGCATGGCAGGCGGATTCGTGTGGTTGGTGTGTGTGGTTCTGGGAACCTCGGGTCTGTTTCCTTAGCTGTGAGACTTTTGTTTCTAATCTGTCCACCTGGCTCTGCTGTGGGGTGGGGATGGGGGTTGGACTAGGAGGCCAGTGTGGCTCTGGGGAGCTCACACCTCATTGTGGGCCAAGGACAGTAGAGTGCTCTCTAGTCAGTGGGTTCAAGGACAATGTGATAGCTGTTTAACCTCTGGTGTGTCTTTCTGATAGATTGCCAGGACTCCAGGGTGAAATATCAGGTGTGATGCGTGGGGGTCCAGCTCTGCAGTCTGCATCGTAAATAAGTTAGCAATGTTAACTTAAGTCCTGCTCAGTTAAAGGGTCCTGCTCAGGGTAAGTGACTCGGAACGCCTTGTCCTCTTCAGGGCCCTGGCACTCCATCCTCTCTCAGTGAAGCCTCTTCTGCGGCGAGCTATGGCCTATGAGACGTTAGAGCAATACAGGAACGCATATGTGGATTATAAAACAGTGCTGCAGATAGACTGTAGGATCCAGCTGGCAAGCGACAGTATTTACAGGTAAGCTGGTCTGAGACCGCGCTCCGCCCTCCGCCCTCCGGGGTCCTCTGTTGGAGAAGGGTGGGGCTGCACCCTTCCTCCTGAAGAATGCAGTCAGCGTCCTGGGCTTTCAGAGAACCCCACTCTTCCCAGCTGACTCCTGACGGCTCCTGAGTACTCTAGACTGCGACCTCTCACATCTTTATATTTCTTTCTGTGAAGTTACTTCATCCTGACAACACACTACAGCTTCCACATGCTTCTTCAGTCTGGGTGTTGGAAGGTGTTTCCGTGGATGTCACCCTGACCCCAGGACAGGATCTAAATAGGGACCATGAGCAGACTGCTGTGCACATCTCACGGAGCTCCTGTGTTCCTGCGGGTGGCACATGTGTCAGGGACACCGGGACCTCCGTTCTTTTTTTTTTTTTTTTTTAAAGATTTATTTATTTATTATATGTAAGTACACTGTTTTCAGACACTCCAGAAGAGGGCGCCAGATCTTGTTATGGATGGTTGTGAGCCACCATGTCATTGCTAGGATTTGAACTCAGGACTTTTGAAAGAGTAGTCGGTGCTCTTAACCACTGAGCCATTTCTCCAGCCCCAAGGGACCTCCGTTCTTTATGCTCAGCACAGATGCTTCTTACACCCGCTCATGTGTCCTTGTAAGGAGCCTCCCAGGGGGACGGGGAGGGGGGAAGAGGAGGAGGAGGGAGGGGAGGAGGGATGACATATCTGAGAGTTTGATCTAATTAAAATTCTGACCAACTAACACCCCCCATCCCCCCACCCCACCCTCCCACCCCCACCCCACCCCCCACCCCCACCGCCGGGGAGGTTGAGACAGCAAGAGCTTTCAGACTCGGCCTGGAATGAACCTTAGTGCCTGGCCCCGAGCTCAAGCCCTAACAACAGAGACATCATAATACTCACCTAAAAATTGAAAGCTATGCATCAGATAACATTTTCTAGTTACACATAGTATTTTCTGATTTCATTTTCCCAAATGGTTGCTTCTCAAGAACTCCTGGACTGTCCTGAACCCTCTACTGGTCTTAGTGTGCAAAAGACAAAAGACAAAAGGCAGATCTCTGTGCCATGGTCTCTGCCTCTCGGCAAGCTAGAATATAGTTAGGGGACAGCGTAAGACTGAGGACCCCAGGTAGGACAGTGGGTTGGACAGTAAGATGGATGGATTGTAGATGGGCGTGGCTGCATGGCCATGGCTACCACAGAGGAATCACTAGAAGTATCTCTGAAGAGTGCTTAAGGGAATACCCGAAGGATGCGGCCCAGGTGGACAGGGTGGATGACCTGGTTCGCAGGAATCCATGCTGGCATTCCCTGGGGTCCCAGCCTGCTTTGGTCGGAGCTTTCCCTTGGTAGTCACCCAGCTCACTGGAAGAAATGTCATACAAAGTCCAAGCATCCCAAACTCTGAGCGCCCCAAACCCGTAATGATTCAGAATTGGAAACTTTTTGAATGCCTTCATGAATTTCGGGTTTAGAATTGAGTCCTGGACCTCAGCAGTTAAGAGCACTGGCTGCTCTTGCAGAAGTCCTGAGTTCAATTCTCAATAACTGTGGCGTGAGTCAGTGCAGCATCTGTGAAGGTTCCTAGTCATGGTACCCAGACCACAGCTTTCTTATTAGGCTGCCATGTGGCGGTCATTTGGGCTGGTATGTGTGTAGGAGGGACATTGCTGTGACCAGTGCTGACTCCATGTTTAACTTTCTGTGGTTTGTACATTTACCTAGGATAGTTTCAGAGAGGCTGACTTTAAGGCTGTCACTTTCTAATGGCATTTAAAAGTTCTGTTATCATTTTATAAGAAAGATGATATGCAAAGTGCCCAGTCTACAGAGTGAGTTCCAGGCCAGCTATGGCTGCATTGAGAAACCCTGTCTCAAAACACGAACAAAAACAAAAAAAGGAGAAGAAAATGGTCTACTTAAGTAATCAATGCCAACTTTGAAAATCCTCTGGAAACATTTTAGTTTATATGGACTGGATGTTTTCTGCACCTAAGAAGAGCACAGAGGAACAGCTTGCTTACTCTGACTTGTTTGTTTGTTTGTTTGTTTTTGTTTTTGTTTTTTTGAGACAGGGTTTCTGCTGTGTAGCCCTCAAACTCAGCCTGTAGACCTGGCTGGCCTTAAACTCAGAGCTCAGTCTGCATTTGCTTCGTGGGAGCTGGGATTAAAGGTGTGCTCCACTATGCAGTAGTTTGACTCTTGATCGAACCTTCATTAATATAAAACATGAATTCCTTGATCAGTACCAACAGTTGATTTTCTCTTTAGAATAACACGAATCTTAACAGAGCTAGATGGATCAAAATGGCGGGAGAGACTGCCGCCCATCCCGGCTGTACCTGCATCTGAGCCACTGCCAGTTCAGCTCCCTGCTGGAGAGACCCCAGACCCAGACGCATGTCCCAGCAGCCGCACGCCCAGCAGCACAGGTACGGAGGACTGCCCTTGTCTCCTCATGAGGGAACAGAAGCTGAACCGTGGGGTAGACGTGGGGTCAGGCTTTTCTCCCTCCCAACTCTATTTAGGAAGCTGCGTCTCATCTACATCCTGTGTACAGGAAAGACAGGCAGGTAGGAAGTAACCAAGCCTGCGGCAATGTCTTAATGTGCAGCTGGCATTATTAAGAGGAGGAGGAGGAAGAGAAAGAGGAGGAAGAAGAGAAAAAGGAGGAGGAGGAGGAGGAGGAAGAAGAAGAAGAAGAAGAAGAACAACAACAACAACAACAACAACAATAAATTATTTCGCTCTCCAGGGAACCACGTGGCAACGTGACAGGAATAAGAGGGCTGTGTTAAAATGAACCATATAACTGCTTTGGGGCTGGCGAGGTGGCTCTGTGTGGAAAGGGGCTTGCTGTGCAAGCCTGAAGACCTTACTCTACCGACCGTGCCTCCAGTGCCCAGCTTTGTGGGTTCCGAGTAAGGGTTTTCACGTGGTCCAGACTGGCCTCTAACAGGCTGTGGAACCACAAATAACCCTGAGCGCTGCTCCTCCCCCCTCTCCCTCCTGAGTGCTGGGACCTCAGGCTTGTGCCACCATACCCGCTCACCAGCGGTGTTTGTAGCCCTTTCGTAGACTTATTCTGCCATAATTCCAGCTTCATGAAACTCTAAAGTACTATTACCCAAGTGCTTAAAGGGACAGTGTGCTTTGCAATTACTGGAAACTGTGGGCTTGCGGGTTCCCTGGAGCAGCCATGTGTGACAGTTAGCTTTACACCATCTAGTGTCCTGTGTCCCGGTATATGGGGGACTGCCTTCATCTCTAACACAGCTCTTGTTCCTGTTAGTGTCTGCAGATTGCCAGCGGGGAAGATAAGACATGACAATGTGTGTAACACAGCGGCACTGCACTCTCTGATGTGTGTGACACAGTGGCACTGCTCTCTCTGATGTGTGTGACACAGTGGCACTGCACTCTCTGATGTGTGTGACACAGTGGCACTGCTCTCTCTGATGTGTGTGACACAGCGGCACTGCTCTCTCTGATGTGTGTGACACAGTGGCACTGCTCTCTCCGATGTGTGTGACACAGTGGCACTGCGTTCTCTGATGTGTATGACACAGTGACACTGCTCTCTCTGATGTGTGTGACACAGTGACACTGCATTCTCTGATGTGTGTGACATAGTGGCACTGCGTTCTCTGATGTGTGTGACACAGTGGCACTGCTCTCTCTGATGTGTGTGACACAGTGGCACTGCGTTCTCCGATGTGTGTGACACAGTGGCACTGCTCTCTCTGATGTGTGTGACACAGAGGCACTGCTCTCTCTGATATGTGTGACACAGAGGCACTGCTCTCTCTGATGTGTGTGACACAGTGGCACTGCGTTCTCTGATGTGTGTGACACAGTGGCACTGCGTTCTCCGATGTGTGTGACACAGTGGCACTGCTCTCTCTGATGTGTGTGACACAGAGGCACTGCTCTCTCTGATATGTGTGACACAGAGGCACTGCTCTCTCTGATGTGTGTGACATAGTGGCACTGCGCTCTCCGATGTGTGTGACACAGTGGCACTGCACTCTGTTCTCATAATTTGAAAACAGCAGCATCACAACTCTTCATACATTTGGCAGCTTCTCTTTTATTTTATGTTTTGTTCTGTTTAGCCTAGTGCCTCTTGTGTGAGGGCGTGGCTCCGCAGTGGAGAGTTTGCTGATAATTGTTGTTAAGATTTTATAGATGTATTTACAGAAATGGTTTTTTCTGTGTTTTTATTTTATTGGTCCTGTAGATGAAAAAATGTTCCAAGCCCTCAAGGAGGAAGGAAATCAACCTGTAAAGGACAAGAGTTATGAAGCCGCCATTAGTAAACACAACGAATGCTTAAAGACTAGCAGCCAGGCGCATGCGGTCTACACAAACAGGTGAGTTCTTTATGATTTATGTAGGCCTTTGAATAGTTTTAATTATTTTATTTATTTATTTTGTGTGCTTTGGTGTGAGGGTGTTGGATCCCCTGGAACTAAAGTTAGAGAGAGACAGGTGGGAGCTGCCATGTGGGGGCTGGGAATAGAACCCTCATCCTCTGGAAAAGCAGCCTGTGCTCCTAACCATTGAGCCATCTCTCTGGCCCAGTTTTGATTATTTTAAAATAACTTTTGAGAAGTTAACACAGTTCATTAATTCTATATAATGCTCCTAGGAATCAGTATGCAAGCTGTCCTGTGTGTCTCTGAAAGAGCTACAGAGATTGGAGAGGGATTGGGCGGATGAAGGTCTGATGCCCCTGGTCCCGTGAGCATCTTGGGTAACTGAGCTGGTCCTGCTCCGGCCCTGCGCTGTCTGCCTGGCCAGGCTGCAGCAAGCTGGGTCTAAGCTCTGCCCAGTGTAGACGCTGGTGTGGGGTGGAGGTGGGGTGACCAGTGTCTGACAGGGCTGTGTCCTTTTGCTTCTGAAGTGTCAAAGGCCTGTCTCTTTTCTTTTTAGCAGTGTATAACAGGAACTACCAGGCTGCTCTAGGATGTAGCCTATACCGTCTTTCCCACGTTTGATTCTTTGGGGATTTGGTGGAAGTAGGTATGGTATGAGATAACAGGAAGAATGAAGGATCAGTTTCAGGCATTTTCTAGCTGTATAATACAGTCTTTAAACTTTTTTTTTTGAGAATTTCATACATGTGGACTGTATTTATATAATTTTTACCCCTCCCTCTGATATATTCTTTTTTTTTAATGCGTGTGTTTTCCCTGCGTGGATGTATGTGCCCCACGTGTATGCATGACCTGCAGAGGTCAGCGGAGAGTTGGAGCCCAGCTACCACGTGACCTTTAGAGACCTGACCCAGGTGCCCCAAAGAGCAGTGAGTGCTGGGCCTGCCGAGTCCGCCAGCCCCTCAGACACGGTCCCGTCTGGCCTCTGGCTGTGGCTTTGTACACTTTTCCCTCTCGTGCCCACTGCTGGCTGGACATTGTCACTAAATCCAAGGGTATTCCTCCGTCGCGTCGGCCCTGTCCTCAGTGGCCGGGAATGGCTCTCTGGTTTCTGTGAAGACCTTGCTGTCCCTGGCTGTAGTGGCTCAGTGCCTGGGTCTCCTCTGCAGGCTTCCCCTTGACTGGCATCTTGCCCGGGAGGGAGTGTCTGTATCCCTCACTGTCTGCCTGAGCTCTAGACCAGTTCCTCCCCCCATCGGCTCCACTTACCTCCTGTCTTTGTTCCTCCAGGCTGTTTTCTGAACCCCGACTCCCTCATTGGAGAAGCTGAGCACCCTTGGCCTTCCTTTCCCAAGCAGGCAGCACCCTAGAGTGGGCTCACCTCTAAGCACCCCTCAGAGTGGCTGGCTGTCCCCTCCCCACCCCGCTCTCCCACCCCTGCCTGCCTTCTCTTTCCTCTGTCCCACTCTCCCAGTTGTAGCTAGAGCCGCCACCCTGTATCCCACACCTGCAGGAGGGACTGAGGCTCTGTGTGAGCCTGTGTGAGCCTGTGTGAGCCTGTGTGGGCCTGTGTGAGCCTGTGTGGGCCTGTGTGAGCCTGTGTGGGCCTGTGTGGGCCTGTGTGGGCCTGTGTGGGCCTGTGTGGGCCTGTGTGGGCCTGTGTGGGTCTGTGTGGGCCTGTGTGGGCCTGTGTGAGCCTGTGTGGGCCTGTGTGAGCCTGTGTGGGCCTGTGTGGGCCTGTGTGAGCCTGTGTGAGCTGGCCTGGCCCTACCCTTCCGTCCCAGCCAGGCCCTGCTGCTCCAGGCCCATCAAGGGCACCGTGCTTTGCCCTGGGAAGGCTGTGCCAGGCTGTGTCCTTGGGCTCCCTCGGACCCTCTCCTCTCGCCCCTAACTCTCAACCCAGAGCCTTGGCAAGGTCGTCCTCCCTCATACGCCCGCCCGTATGCCTCCCTTTAAGTTGATGAACTTACCTTCCAAGTGTCCTGACTGCTCTGCCGCTAGTTCTTCCCCACAAGTTCTTGGGCCTCGGCCGTGAGCTTCCAGACCCATTTTGCAGATGTCATTAGAGAGGCCCATTCAGTGCCCTGTTCCCACCCTGCTGCATCCTCATTTTGGATCTGGTTATACTTTGTTTGCAATGACCTCCCCGTGATGTGATTTCATCCCGTGATGTGATTTCATCCCCTGTGAGAGCACCAGAGCTGGCTGCAGGTGTGAGGCTGATCGAAGCAACTGTAGCTAGAGACAGTCAGGGGCTGGCTTTGATCCTCACTGCTACTTCTTCCTTTTAAAAATGTGTTTTAGAGGAGGTGACCGAGTGGTTAAGGTGATGGACTGCTAAAAATGTATTTTAAAAAAAAAAACTGTAGAAATTATTTTAGTTGTTTTAGATTTTTAATGGCATGCATGTGTGTGGGTGTGTGCATGGGTGTGTGCATGGGTGTGTGCATGGGTGTGTGGGTGTGTGCACATGGGTACAGAGATCAGAAGTAGGTGTCAGTCCCCTACAGCAGGTAGTTATAAGCTACCCCGTGTGGGCACTGGGAACTGAACTCAGGTTCTCTGCAAGCGCAGGAAGTGGAGGCAGCTAACCTCCAGCATCGCTGGCTGACCAGACACCCCGCTGAGCTCCTCTCCTTCCCTTGCACCGTGCCAGGGCTCTCTGTGACTTGAAGCTGGGCCAGTACGAAGAGGCAAAGCTGCACTGTGACCAGGCGCTTCAGATAGATGGCGACAACGTGGAAACCTGTTACAGACAAGCGCTCGCCCAGAAAGGACTCGAGGTGAGGGTGTGTCTGTCTTTGTGTGTAAATTTCATCTCCGCATGGATCCAGCAGTCTCGGATGTGAATGTCAGGTTGTGATCTCAGAACGGTCTGACTCCTGGTATGCATTGGCCTGCTCGGCAGCCTTGGCATGGCCTCCCGCTGTCACCCCCATCTCTGCTGTGGCTCCTGTAGTTCCTAAGTTCAGGTCCTAGTGACATAACATAGTGGTTACCATTTTCCAGCTCTGCTTTCTAAGGGTGTCAGAGAATGTTCGCTTTAAGGGAGATGGCTTGTGGCTGCTGTGTTACTATGTAAATACAGGGAACTTCTAAAGAAAAAAAATAGGATTAAAACAAAAACTCCACACGCAAAAAAAAAAAAAAAAAAAAAAAAAAAAGCACTGCCAGTGCCCCCAGTTTCCAGCAGAGACTGAGGTTGGAGGCGGAGGAGAAACCCCTGGCTGGAGTGTGAGCCACCCAGTGGGAGCTGGGAGAATTGCAGCCGAGATCTCGCCACTCACAGTGGCCTGGGCCCTGAGCTGGCTTAGCCCTTGGCTCCTGTAGGACTAGAGTGGTATTCTTCTCACACCATAGTGTGAAGAAAGAGGCTCTATAAATATGCTGTCCTGTAGCCCAGGCTGGGCTCACAGCCCCTAGATAGTGGAGCCTGGTCCTGGACCTAGTTCCCCTGTCTCCACCTCCCAGGATCTGTTCTGCATCGAAGTGAAGTGCGGGTCCCTGAATGGTCATGTGTAGGGTTTGGTGGTTTGAAAGGAAGCAGCCTGTAAGTCCATGGGGAGGTGTGGCCTCCGTGGAAGAAGTGTCTCTAGCAGGTGGGCTCTGAAGTTTCACACACTCAGTCCAGGTCTAGAGTGACACTCACACCCTGCTGAAACTCTTAGCTCCTTCTCCAGCACCATGGCTGCCTGCATGCCACCGTGTCTCCTGCCATGACTAAATCTCTGACCTGTAAGCCAGCCACAATTAAATGCTTTCTTTTGTAAGAGTTGCCATGGCCACGGTGTCTCTTCACAGTGATAGAACACTAACTGAGACACCAGGGTCCTGTCAGTGGAGAATATACTTCCTGAAATGTACATAGATTACAGGGGTTCAGTCAGCACAGAATGCATTTCCTGCGGTGTCGTTTGGGGTCTGGGGGGCCTTATTCAGATAGGGTCCACTCTAGCTCACGTGATTTGGAACTCAGTAAGTAACTCAGGCTAGCCTCAAACTGTGCTACTCTCCTGCCTCAGCCTCCCATGTACTAGGAGAACAGTTGGTACACACCTAGGCTCCCTTCTCCCCTCCCCTCCCCTCCTCCCCCCTCTCCTCCCCTCCCTTTCCCTCCCCTCCCCTCTCCTCTCCTCCTCTTCCTTTTTCTTCTTTATCTCCCCTGTGGGGGTTCACACATCTACCTGATAGGCCTGCGGTCACCCTGGAACAGGAGCCACCTGGCACCTCATTTAGAACTCTTTCAGAACTCTCTCCAAATATGGATGCATTCTCGGGTGCTGTGGGTTAGAACCTGAGCTATGGATTGGGAGAGGGAGGCAGCAAACCGTAGCTGCAGGTGAAGAGTTAGCTCAAGGTTATTTGAAGGTAACTGGGAGGACAGTGAGTGGGAGGTGTCCATGGGGGAGGGGAGGGGACGATGGAGAGCAGCAGGGTGGGGGAGGGGAGTTTTGACCTATTTAATGTGAGAGTCCACTTGAACTCCATGCTTGTCACTGAATGGGACATGTGGAGGGATCATTGCACCGTGTAACACAACAGCTATCTGTAAGCCCTGGCCTATCAGGCCGCTCCAGATCCCACATCCTCTCAGGCTGAGTAGAGCCAGGCCCGTGCTTCCAGTGGCCAGAACAGATGCAGCCATGGGGGGTGTGGGGGGGATGATGATCTACACTCTCTGCATCTGATCATCAGCCGCCATCCACCACCCTGCTGCGAGTATGCTAACCTGTAAGCCTCACATAAAGACCCTTCAGCCGGTGCTTGGGTGTGGCTCCTCAGCTCGAGAGACTTCACCATTGATTTACTTCCCTGTGGCTGTGGCCACGGTGGCCAGCGTCACACACTATGGCCATTCCTAGGGCAGGGCGGCCACATGCTGGCCTCTCCTGCTGACTGAGGTCAGAAGCTCTCTCTAATAGGGACTGGAACTTTACGCTTTCTTGGAGTGACTCTGGATAGTCTGGGATGGCACAGACAGATGCTATCAAGTTGGAGCAGCTTTCTTCTTTGATTCTGACCTGACTTGTTTTCCTGGCTTGACTTATGGCTGCGGATCTCTGTCTTCAGTAGGTTGGGGGCCACGCCATGTAGACTCAAGGTCAGTGGCTGAGGCGTGTTTTGTTCTGAGACAGGGCTTCTCTGTGTAGCCCTGGCTGTCCTGGAACTCGCTCTGTAGACCAGGCTGGCCTCAAACTTGGAGATCTGCCTGCCTCTGCCTCCTGAGTGCTGGGAGCAAAGGTGTCTATTGCCGCCGCCAGCTGCAGCAGCAGCAGCAGCTGAGGCTTGAGACTGCGGCTTTTATAAGCTGTGTCAGAGCTCGGGCTGGGAGCGCACACTCAGGACTGGGATGCTGTGGTCCAGGCTACCTTAGGCCTGCACCTCCAGGCTGACGGCTGTCAAGGGCCGCTGTTCTAAGCTGGCTTTAGATGTGTGTTCCAGTTCTTTAGAAGAGGAGACAGCGGGGAGTGGGGGGGGCTAGAAAAGGGAAATCATTTGAAATGTAAATAAATTATATCGAATAAAAAAAATTAAAAAAAAAAAAAAAAAAAGAAGAGGAGACAGCAACGTGTTTGGTTTTTATCATGAATTCACTTCCCGATGGCTGGTTATATGCCAGCTGTGTTGATTAGATGTAAGATATGGTTCCTTAAGTTCATGGCAATAACAGTCTGTGAGACCAACATTATCAAAACAGGCAGCACCTTATAAAGTATCATTTTAATAGTTTAAGCATACCTTTTAATAGTAATACCACATGTGATTATACTATATCTTTAAAAAACTTTTTTGGGGTTTTTTATTTTTTTAAGACAGGGTTTCCCTGTGTAGCCCTGGCTGTACTGGAACTCACTCTGTAGATCAGGATGGCTTTGAACTCAGAAATCCGCCTGCCTCTGCCTCCCAAGTGCTGAGATTAAAGGCGTGCGCCACCACTGCCCATTTAAAAAACTTGTATGTCAGTGTGTGCCACTGCACAGATGTGGTCAGAGGATCACCCACGGGTTCCCTCTTCATTGATGTGGGTCCTGGAGATCAAACTCAGGCAGCCTGGCTTGACAGCAGCCCCTTTACCATGGAGCCATCTCACCAGGCCAGTGGTAATTTCCTTTAAAAGCATTATGAGATTGTTAGCAGCTCAAGAAAAATCTCTCTCCTCTCCTCTCCCTGTCTTCCTCTCCCTGTCCCTCCCCCTCCCCTCTCCCTGTCCCTCCCCCTCCCTCTCCCTCTCCCCCTCCCTCTCCCTCTCCCTGTCCTTCTCCGTCTCCCTCTCCCTTCCCTCCCCCTCCCCTCTCCCTGTCCCTCCCCCTCCCTCTCCCTCTCCCTGTCCCTCCCCCTCCCTCTCCCTGTCCTCCTCCGTCTCCCTCTCCCTTCCCTCCCCCTCCCCTCTCCCTGTCCCTCCCCCTCCCTCTCCCTGTCCCTCCCCCTCCCTCTCCCTCTCCCCCTCCCTCTCCCTCTCCCCCCTCCCTCTCCCTGTCCTTCTCCGTCTCCCTCTCCCTTCCCTCCCCCTCCCCTCTCCCTGTCCCTCCCCCCTCCCTCTCCCCCTCCCTCTCCCTGTCCCTCCCCCTCCCTCCCCCTCTCCCTGTCCCTCCCCCTCCCCCTCCCTCTCCTTCTCCGTCTCCCTCTCCCTGTCCCTCCCCCTCCCCTCTCCCTGTCCCTCCCCCTCCCTCTCCCTCTCCCTCTCCGTGTCCCTCCCCCTCCCTCCCCCTCTCCCTGTCCCTGTCCCTCCCCCTCCCTCCCCCTCTCCCTCTCCCTGTCCTTCTCCGTCTCCCTCTCTTCCCCCTTACTTGTCCACCCCCACGTATGTGCGCCTGTGCATGCTCGCACGCATGTGCAAGCACACATGGAAGTCAGGGTAGCCTCAGTAGTCTTCAGCTTTTATCTTGTGTGAAACAGGGTTTCTTGTTCACTGGTGTGTGGGGCACACTGGCCTGCCGGCTTGCAGGCGTCTCCGGACGCTGCCTCCTGTCTCCCGGTGGGCATGTCGGGTATTGTGTGTGTGAGTCACTGCCATCTATGACGGCGCGTGTTCTGGGCATCTCACCTTAGCCCCTGCGTTTCCTGCAAGCATTCTTGCCCTGAGAGCTGGCTCCCAACCTGGTTGTTTGCAACTTCATTTTTGCCAGAGCCACACTCTGGTGGGAGCTCTGCTGGTCTGCGACCCCTCCCCTCCAGCTGGTCTCAGCTCTTCTCACAAGCAGAGAGAAGGGAGCCCCTCCCCTCCATGCCCATCTCAAGTCTTGGCTCACTTTATTCCATCAGGACAACTCAGATTTCCTTACAAGTTGTTGCTTTTTATTGTTTCCTCTGATGGGGCAAAGCCAAGGCCGTCCTTCCCCATCACCTCTTTCCCATCTCCAGAGGGTCTGCTCGGTGACTTAGACTGGCAGCCCTGCTGTCCCCCCACCCCGACCTCTGCTGTCCCCCCACCCCGACCTCTGCTGTCCCCCCACCCCCATCCTCTGCTGTTCCCCCCCTCTGTTCCCCCCCACCCCCACACACTGCTCCACACCCTCGTTATTTATGGACTTCTCCAGGTGCTTCCTGGCTTCTCACCAGCCCTGCAGGCAACCAGACTTGGTGCTCGGGCAGCCTCGAGGGGGTGAGAGTCCCGCAGAGTGTGCCCGCTTCCCAGCTGCGGCTCCACACCTTTTCTCAGACCCTGGCATGGGGCTGCACTGGATTGCCCCCCCTCCCCCCGCCGGGTGTGACTGCAGAGCTTGAGGTGGCCTGGGGTGGTAAGTGTGTGAGCTAACAACATCACATGGTGCCTTCCAGCTGCATGCTACCCCTCACCCCATCCAGGACACCTCAGGTGACGTCTGTCGACCCCAGACAGACATGGCATGTAGATGTGTTACTGATCATGCACAATGTGTTAGAGTCTGCAAGCAACTTAACTTTCTAACAAAGCACACTCTAGTTCTGCCTCTAAGCACGTTACTCTTGCTCTAGTGTGACGCTGGAGGAAGAGGGGCTGTGGTGACACAGCTCTCCCAGGGATGTCATGTGACCTGTGGTCCAGGTATCTGTTTCAGCGCCTGGTGCATGCTGCCATGGTGCGCCTCAAGTTCTTCCAAGTCAGGCTCTGGTCTGTACTTCCACAATGTTGCTGAAATGGCCAAGCCATCTCCGCTAGTTGAGTGCCTCTTCTTCCTTATTCATGCAACTCTAAAGTGAGGTTAAGATTTGGTGCCGGCCCCGTGTTCAACAGGGAACAACTGTGGCAGGTTCTATGGAGGAGCAAGAGTATTAGAACAGCTGCCCTGTGGGGCCGCGATGGCTCCGCTGTGGGTTTAGCGCGTCATTCCTCGCCGCAGCCTGGAGAGAGCTGGTTTTTACTTTGGACTACTTTGCTTTGCTCTGGGTAGGTTTGTACTTCTGGGCTCAAACCATTCTCTTGCTTCAGCCTCCAGAGGATCTAGGGCTGGCGCTGTTCACTATTCCTGCTTAGGAACTTAGGTTTCACTAACGGGTCTGTGCTGGTTAAGAGTTATCATCAGTCTGATTAGATTACCATCACCATGGAAACACACCTCTGGGCATGTTGCAAGGGAATATCTCAATTACGGTGAGGTGGGTGATAACACCCTGAACGTGGGTGATGACATTTCATGGCGAAAGGGAGCTTCCTGACTATGGACATGTAACCAGCTCCAGCCTTCCCTTCCATGACTGAACCCTAAAACTGTGAGCAAAAATAAATCCTTCCTTTAAATGGTCAGGAGTTGTTCTGGCAACAGGAAGTCACTCAGGCCAGTGAGCTCACACGTGTCATTCTTTCATTCAGTAGATGAGTGTAGACAACACAGAGGTTGCAGTGACGGGATGGAACCTGCTGGCTCCCTCTGCACCCTCCTCACCACAGCAGAGGCCTGCTCACCACACACTCACCCACGAGCCCACCGCGGATGGCACTGACAGAAGTCACCTGCACACACATCACTGTTACCGAGGCTAACCCGGAGAGCCTCACAGCCGTGCAAACCATCCTATTGTATTTTTTCAGAACTGCCGGGAGAGTGTGGCGGACCCCAGTGAAGTCCTCCTAAGCCCAGGTTCCAGTGGGGCAGCCAGGGACCTGGACACTAAGACTGACACAGCACCTCCCAGCAAAGGAAGGGAGAGGAGGAGAATTGAAGTCCAAGAGGTATTTGTATTTCATACTCTTTGAAAGCACCCTGCTGAGATTTTACACAGAATCTAAGGTTATTTCCTCTGATTTCTGTAGGAACTTTCCCTTTTTATGCTGACTGTCAATGAAAACATTGTGAAAACTGCATTTGCCCTTTGATGCATGTTGGCCACTGTGTCTCTCAGCAGGGGCCATGGGTGGGGGTGTCCTAGTGTGGGGGGACATTGTTTTCACTGCCCTGGAGCCACAGGCCATTGGCTTCTCCTCAGTGGACCTGCAGAGATGGTCCAGCCCTGCCGGCCCCTGGGGGAGACCTTTCCAGGCTTTTTTATTGCTGTTTTGTTTCAGTCACTTAGCCCAGGCTGGCCTTGAGTTCAGAGAACTACCTGTCTCTGCCTCCCGAGTGCTAGGATTGAAGGCACACACCATCTTTCCTGGCCCGCATCTCTCTTTTCACTCTTTAATAATCTGGGCTTCTCCTGGCAGACAGCCTGGCCATTGCGTCTACCTCTGCGATTCCTAGAAAACCACATGATTTGCTCTGCCATTAATGAAGAATGTCAGGACATAAATTCCCTGAATGCTAATTTCCTGTTCATGGTCTGACCTTCTACTAGGAGGCAACAGGTGACTTTTCCCCTTTAAGCAAGTAAAGAGTGTTTTAAGAGATGTCAAAAATGTAGGATCATTTTGTTAAATATAAGGAAATGGAAATGAATGTAAAATCCCGAACATAGAAAAATACAGGCTTTCAGATTTTTTTAAATGTAGAATACCTTCTAAAAAGTCTTATGTTCTAACTTCTTTTTCTTAAGGAAATTATGTATTTTAGAATTATTAAAACTCTTATTTTCTTAGAATTTTACTAAAATACTGTGTAGCTCTCAGCTCACAGTGCTAAGTGTAACTTGGGATGTATGTGCCTGGTACTCGGTGTCCTGACATGCTGTCATCTGTTGGGAAGGCGGATGGCAGCAGTGACG